>NC_087201.1:172386050-172467068 GCF_015104395.2 Macrobrachium nipponense
GAGCACTTTAGCATGGCATGTGGTGGTTATGTGTCTACTAGTATGGTAAAGACACAAATAAGATGTATTGCTATGGAATCATTGATAGACTCTGGTAGAATAACTGATGAAGATGAGTTAGAATTGGCTCAAGAGTTGTTGAATATAGCACATGTTGATCTTATGAATAAGCAAGCGGAAAAGAAGGAGAAAAGTGATGCAGAGTTAGAGCTTAGACGCATTGAAGCAGAAGCAAATTTGATTAATTTGAAAATGCAAGCTGAAAGAGAAAGAATAGACAGGGAAAAACAAGAAAGAAGAGAAAGAGAAGAGGAAAAAGCAGCAGAAGAGGAAAGGGAAAGGATAAAAGAGGAAAGAGAAATTGCAAGACATGAAAGGGAAATGGAATTGATAAGAGCTAGATCCACTTTACCTGTAACACCGTCTAACCCTAACCAAGGTAATCAAGACCCTGTATTTGATGTAGTAAGAGTACAGAACTTAATCCCTAAGTTTACTGAAGAAGCTCCAGATGAGTTTTTTGATCACTTTGAGAAAGTGGCTTCAGGTATGGGATGGCCAGAAGATAAATGGTCAGTTTTGCTACAAAGTGTCTTGATTGGTAAAGGGAGAAGTGCTTATCTAGCCTTAACAGCTGATCAGTGTAAAGACTACAAGGTACTTAAACACAGTGTGCTACAAGTTTACCAGATGACCCTAGAGTACTACAATGAAAGATTCAGAAATTTAAGAAAAGATGAGAAGGGAACATTCTTAGATTATGCGTACAAAGTGAGAAAGTGTTTCAAACGTTAGTTAGAAGCTGCTAAAGTTGAAACTTTTGATGAGTTAGAAGAATTACTTGTTCTTGAACGGTATCTTAAGGGAATTCCTAAACATATAAGAGCCTATTTGAGAGAGAGAGAGAGGTGAAGAAACTTGACAAAGCTGCTACACTGAGTGAAGATTACAATATAATTAGTAGTAAACGTAATTACAATGTCAAGTACCAGAGTCAACAACGCCCAGGTTTTAACTCAGTAAACTAATGTGAAATCCTCATCCAGTTTTTCAAGACAGTTACAGAAACCCAATGTTGTCTGTTTCAAGTGTGGAAGAGTAGGACACTACAGTCAAGACCGTTACCGGAATCAACAGCAGTCAAAGCCAGTTGGTCAAGTATCGAAAGGTGACCAGGTGAAACAAACTGCGAAGAGCAGTGTGGGAAAGAATCAAACTCCAGAGAAGAATGAAACTAAACAAGCTGAATGTTTAGCAACCAGTGGAAATGTAACCTCAAGCAGTGAGTGGCTTAGCAGTGTGGAGGCTTTTAAGCCATATATCTATGAAGGTATGCTGTTAACTCAAGAAGGAAGTGTGCAGGTACCAGTCAAGATATTACGAGATACAGGGTGTAACCATAGTGTGGTAGTACGTGGTTCTCACCCTCAGTTGGAGAAGAGTCTCACAGAAGATTCAGTTATTTTGAAGGGTATAGGAGGAGAGGAAGTAACTCCTATATGCCGCTTACACCTGTCATGTGAATTGGTGACAGGGAATGTCAATTTTGCTGTAAAGGACTCACTGGCTGTGGAAGGTGTACATGTTCTGTTGGGGAATGAAGTTGGTGGTGTGCCATTTATTCCTTGTCCTGTAGTGACAGACAAACCATTGAGGATTAGTCCTACAGTAGAGTTGGAGAAGAAAAACCCCCACCTGTTTCCTAGTTGTGTAACTATCAGAAGTATGAAGAGGACTACGACTGCAAGTGAAGAAACTAAGGATTTACATACCCAAGAAGCATCAAGTAAAGGATCTTTGTGCTTAGAAGAATTGTTCCAGGGAAGTGATGTTTCCCATAGTGCTGACCAAGAAGAGATTTCCCATGAAGACGACGATGACGAAGAAGAAGAACCTAATGTTCCTGAAGAGACTCCGAGTAGTCAAAGTGTTACTGAAGACAGTAGTGAAACTACATTAGCTGAGTTAGCAGATATTGAGAATTCAACCCTTAAAGTTGGTCAAGTGACAAGAGAGAAGCTAATGGACTTGCAGAAGAAGGATGCATCATTAACTGATTTGTATTTCAGAGTTGTTGATCGAGATGAGATGCAACAAACTCCTACCTGTTATTATCTGAAGGAAGGTTTGCTGATGAGGAAGTATAGACCTACAGATATACCAGGATATGCTGAATGGGGCAAATATCATCAAATTTTGATTCCTTTTCCATTGAGGAAGTAGGTGGTTGCAGTAGCCCATGAGTCTGGACATATGGGAATCAGGAAGACTGTGGAAGATCATGAAATATTTTTTCTGGCCTGGACTTCACAAAGATGTTAGCAGGTTCTGTCGTGAGTGTCATACCTGCCAGATAGCTGGAAAACCGAATGAAACCATCAAGAAAGATCCCCTACAACCTATAGAAGTTATAGGAGAACCCTTTAGCAAAGTGATTATAGACATGGTTGGACCGCTGCTGAAGACAAAGAAAGGAAATGAGTATTTGTTAACATTAATGTGTCCTGTGACAAGATATCCAGAGGCGATCCCTGTTAGAAACATATCTGCCAAGATAGTTGCTGAAAAACTTGTGGAGTTTTTCTCAAAGTTTGGTATGCCAGAAATAGTACAAAGTGACAGAGGAACAAACTTTACTTCAAAGTTATTACAGGATGTGATGAATTTCTTAGGGGTGAAACAACAGTTATCCACTGCCTATCATCCAGAGACTCAAGGTGCCTTGGAAAGGTTCCACCAGACATTAAAAAGTATGCTGACAAAGTATTGTTCTAAGTCAGGAAGAGAATGGGATGTTGGTTTACCATTAAGTTGTTTGAAGTTAGGAGTGCTTATCAAGAAAGTATGGGATGTTCACCTAATGAAATCATTTTTCTTGCAGAAAACTGGGAAGAAACCCAAGAGGAAAGCCAAGGCGGATATGTAAGGAACTTAAGGAAAAGGCTGAAAAAGATTAGAAAATTTTCTTTAGAAAACTTGAAAGTGAGTCAAGAGAAAATGAAAAGGAGATTTGATGCTAAGACTAAGCTAAGAAGTTTTAGTGTTGGTCAACAAGTGTTAGTGTTCTTACCTGTCAAGAGATTTCCCCTCACTAATAAATTTCAAGGTCCTTACAAGATAATTCAGAAGTTAAGTGATAGAACTTATGTGACTGAAACACCAGAAAGAAGAAGACAAAGGAAGATACATGTGAACCTCTTGAAACCTTATTTTTCAGAAACTAAAACTGAAGCTGTGTCAGTAACACAAACAACTTTATCTACAGAAGACGATGATGGCTACGAATTGGGAGCTGCAAGAAAGATGAATAACTCTTCAATTTTGGAAAATTTGGTGGAGAAGTTGAAACATCTGAGTGTTGAACAAGGAGAAGACTTAAGTGAAGTAATTAGATGTTTCCAAGAAATTTTTGCAGATGTGCCTAGACGTACTGATCTGACCAAACATGAGATAAAGATTCAAGAAGATGGAAAACCTTTCAAGCAAAGAACCTATCGCTTATCACCGTATCATCAAGGTGTTTTGAAGAAAGAAGTTGAGTATTTGCTGCAACATGGATTAACAGAACCCAGTTCAAGTCACTTCAGTTCTCCATGTGTGTTAGTGAAGAAACCAGATGGTTCATTTAGGATGTGTACTGATTATAGGAAAACCTTTCAAGCAAAGAACCTATCGCTTATCACCGTATCATCAAGGTGTTTTGAAGAAAGAAGTTGAGTATTTGCTGCAACATGGATTAACAGAACCCAGTTCAAGTCACTTCAGTTCTCCATGTGTGTTAGTGAAGAAACCAGATGGTTCATTTAGGATGTGTACTGATTATAGGAAACTGAATTCTATCAGTGTGGCTGACAATTATCCTTTGCCTCTTATAGATCAGTTACTTGATAGTATTGGGCAAGCCAAGTTTGTTTCCAAGATAGACATGTTGAAAGGATATTATCAAATTCCCTTAGATGAGAATGCTAAGTTACTGTCACCTTTTATTACTCCTTTTGGACTGTATGAGTATACTGTTCTGCCCTTTGGTCTGATGAATGCACCTGCAACATTCCAACGAGTGATGGATCAACTGCTAGGATCGATAGAAGGAGTAGGTGTATACTTGGATGACATCTGAGGATTCTGAGGAAAGTTTTCAAGAAACTTCAAGAAGCATGATTAACAGTCAACCTAGAGAAGAGTGAGTTTGGAAAGGCAACTGTGCAGTATCTTGGGTCTGAAGTTGGGAAAGGCCTTCTTGCTCCAGTAAATGCTAATATAGAAGGCATCCGTAAGGCTACCCCACCTACTACCAGGAAACAGCTACAGAGATTTTTAAGCATGGCTGGATTCTATTGTCGTTTCTGCCTAAATTTCTCAGTCGTAGTAGCTCCCTAGACAGACTTAACTAGTCCTAAAGCTAAGTTTGTTTGGACTCCAGAGTGTCAAGAATCCTTTGAGAACGTAAAAGCCATTTTAACTTCAAAACCAGTACTTCAAGCTCCAGACTTTGACAAGAAATTTGTGATACAAGTTGATGCGTCGGACTGTGGCATTGGAGCAGTTTTACTTCAAGAAGATAAAAATAATATCTACCATCCTGTGTGCTTCATGTCTTCAAAATTGAAAAAACGTCAGAAAGTATAATCGACAATTGAGAAGGAAACTTTAGCCCTAATCACCGCATTGAAAAAGTTTTAAAGTGTTTGTGAATAGACCAAGGAATGAAGAAATTTTAGTGTTTTCTGATCACAATCTACTATCATTTATCCGGAGAATGAAAAACCATAGACAAAGAGTAAACAGGTGGTCTTTGTGCTTGCAACAGTATAACTTAAGAGTGCAGCACATTAGTGGCAAAAACAATGTAGTTACTGATTATTTATCTCGTTGCGAATCGTTGGATTCAACACCACGATAAAAAATCTCCTGGGGGGAGATATATTATATATTGCTACTTTCAAAACGCATATATCCCCTCTTTGACTGTTTAAAATATTATGTATAAGATTTTGGCAACATTTTTTTAGATTCCTAGATAGCTTAGAGATAGGATGTTTAAAATGTGGGTTCAGATTTCGCATAGCATAATGTAAAAGAATATATAATGTAGAATATAGAAAGAGAAAGATTTACTTTGTCCATTCAAAGCTAGAGTTGTTTTTCAAAACCTGTCAACATGTTTGATTAGAGACCTCGAGTCTTCGTTGTGTTTTGGGATTCTGTCATCACGTATGATAAGGGACTTCTGCTTCAATCGATCAAGTCGAGTACGTTTCTTTGTTGAACAGACTGATTTCATACGTGTATGTCTTTGTTGAATGCCACGTGCAGATTTCACATTTCTTTGTAAAGTTGCATCAGATTTTGAAGCTTCTAGAAAGAATTATTGCCCAAAATGTTTTGTGTCGTCTCCACTGTCCAGCTTCCGAAAGGAAGAGAATTCTTTGCATCTTAGTTACTCGAAGCGTTCACATCTCTCTCTTTCTCTCTCCCTCTCTCTCTCTCTGCCTGGCTATAATTGATATTAATGAATGGATAAAGTGTAGTGAACGCCAAGATTACTTGGTTGGCACTTTTGGTCCACCAATAATCTAATATATCCTATATAATATCGTAACAATGGAAAGGACCATACCCATAAAAACAAAACACCAAAATGTAAGAGAGAAGAAAAGTACTATATTTCAGAGACTGCTGCCCTCTTCAGGTATTATGAATGAGAAAAGTTTACAGAAAAAGGTGGTATTTATACCAAGAGATTCGTCCACAAGTAAGACAATTTAGGTCACCCCCCGCTGATAATCTTCTTTCCTATCTTCTTAAGCGTTGGTTGAATGAACACTGCGTCGACGAGTCGGATGTCCAATTCCCTTTTGAGATGTTCATTACCTGCTTCTCTTTTATTAAGGCCGATTCCATCATTTGACTCTTGTACCGGCAGTTGCTTCATATACCTGAAGAGAGAGACAGCAGTCTCTGAAATATAGTACTTTTCTCTCTACATTTTGGTGTTTTTATGGGCTCCTTTTATTAGATGGAATTCTGTTGTTACAGAACACTTTTACCAGTCATCTATATATATATATATATATATATATATATATATATATATATATATATATATATATATATATATATATCATATTTATAAGAAAGCTGAACAGACAGACCACGGCGGAGATTAATACTGGAGAAAAAGCCGACGAAGTCTCTCTCTCTCTTTCTCTCCATTGACTGTGCATTCCATGAGTTGAATACTAAACAGCGCCCTATATGTGTCGAATATCTTTTATATATAAATTTTTTCCATTATTCCGTTTCTCCTTTCACTTGGTGAAGGCTTCCATATCATCCTGGAGTCTATAGAAACCACTCTCTCTCTCTCTCTCTCTCTCTCTCTCTCTCTCTCTGTGTGCCGTTCCAGAAGGGTGGCTGAGTTTATGGATTACTGTTGTGCTATCTTTTGGAACAATGTTGATAGTTTTCCAATGCGCATCTCTCTTTCTCTCTCTCTCTCTCTCTCTGTAGTAGATACTCCTCATTCATCTGATGCTATTATCATTATCATTATATTATTTTTATTATTATTATTATTATTATCATTATTATTATTATTATGCATCAAAGGTTTTCTTTCGAGTTACAAATGTCTGATAAATACAAGTATTCAAAATTCGAAAATTTTTAAGGGCAGAAATAATATATATATATACATACTATATATATATATATATATATATATATATATATATATATATATATATATATATATATATATAAACTAAATAGATAAATAGAAATCATAATAAAAAAACCTCATTCATTTAATGCCCGAGTGCGTGAACTATAGTACTATAGTAGATTCACATCAACAGCACATCTGATGTCTAGGCCAGTCCCTTACGACGCTCCTGAGTGGCTGTTGATAAGCCAATCACATCGCTGGAAAATCTCAGTCTCTCTCGAGAGTTCACATAGGCAAGACGTATGTTCCGTCTCTCTTGAGGGATACGTCTTTCAAAAGCATCCCTCAGGAGAGATGGAACATACATCCTGCCTATCTGAACTCTCGAGAGACACTGAGGGTTCCTTGCCCGGTCATTGGCTTATCAACAGGCAATCAGGAGTGTATTAAGGGACTGGCCTATGTATCAGATGCACGGCTGATGTGAATCTACTATAGGTAGATGAACCCATAATTAGAAACGTGATAGGTTATAAACGGTTCTTAGGGAGGAATGTTATGTAGTTTTTTTAGAATGTGGGCATTTTAACCTCATCTCTGTTCAATTCCCACTGTTATTATTGTTGGCGGTAACGGTGATATTGTAACGGTATTTCAAACGGTATCGTTAATCGTTGCTATTACAGTTTCTGTAATAGGAGAGAGAGAGAGAGACCTTACAGACCTTACAGACCTTACATCTTGTTCGGGTTGCCCCAGGTCCCTCAGTGTGAGAGAGAAAGAGAGGGGGGGGGGGCCTTATTGCTTTTTGTACGTGTCTTAACTTTGTTTTTTGTAAATTCAGTTACAGCAATGATGGAGAGAGAGAGAGAGAGAGAGAGAGAGAGAGAGAGAGAGAGAGAGAGAGAGAGAGAGAGAGAGGTGGATTCTGAGATATATTTCTATTCCGTTTTCTCCAGAATTATCTACGGTAAAATCTCTCTCTCTCTCTCTCTCTCTCTCTCTCTCTCTCTCTCTCTCTCTCTCTCTCTCTCTCTCTCTCTCTCTCTCTCTAGAATAAAGCCTGGTTAGATATACTTAAAATATCTTTATTTCAATAATCAATCTACGTAATAATATTTTTTACAAAAAGAAACCCACGATTCAATTAGATTCTCCAAATATTACTCTCCATACTCATAATGTATCTTAGAAAACAACATATCGATAAATAAATAAAAAAAAAATCATATTCATGTTAGTTGTGACTCCACATAAAAGGTGGCGCCACCTGCATGACAAGGACACTAAAGTAGTGAGGGTTACCGAAATGCAGAATTTTCAGGGTTTATTCAGAATTCTAAAAACTCTACGGAGGTTGATATTGCATTTCAGTGCAGACGAAGATTCTTCGTCTTCGTCTATGCAGAAAAAATTCGCCACTTTCAAATTACCTACATTTTCTTAAAATTACTTACAAATTTCTTACATTATTAAATTACAATATTATTGTAAGCTTACCTGTTGAAAATATATGTCAAACTGGCTACGATTTCAGCTGAGCTCAATATTACTTTCAATGTTTGCGATCATTTGATTGAGGTAATTATTGATATATTCCCAGACTCTTCAGTAGCCCAGAAAATGTCTTTAAAAAGATCGAAGGTCACAATCGTAATTAAGAAAATTGGAAAGATATCACAGGAAGTGGTTGTAACAGCTTTTAAAGTCCAATAAATTTTTAATTATTATAGATGAGAAAGCAGATATCAGCACAGAAAAGACTTGCGCAGTAATAGTTAAATATTTCAACAAGACAAAAGGATCCATAGAGACGCGATTACTTGAGCTACTAAACATATATAACACAGGCAACAGTGAAGATGAGGGATCAACGGGACAACATATGTATAATCTTTTAGTTACCTTTTTTTAATGAACACCATATCCCCCTTGAAAATTTAGTAGGATTTGCAGCAGATGGTGCGAGCAATATAATGGGGGTTAATAATTCAATCGCAAGTAGACTTAGAAATGCTGCACCTGGTATCACTGTACTAAGATGTATTTCTCATTCAGCTCATTTACGTACATCACAAGTGGCAAAACCTCTTCCTCGTGTTTGTGAAGACTTGATTAGAAACATCTATACCTATTTCTCTCACGGTGTATAAAAGATTCATGAGTTTCAAGAATTTCAAACATTTTGTCATTTGAAACTTGACAAATTACTTCACGTTTCGCTTCAAGGTGGCTTTCGCTGCATGAAGCTATTGCTCGAGTGTTAGAGCAGTGGAATGCCCTCTCTCTTTACTTTAGGCAAAAGCAACTTGAAGATAGGCTATTAACATCGAAGCTGATCTCCGACAGCCTTCAAGATCCTGCTGTCCATTTGTATTATCTATTTCTCAATAATTTCTTGCTAAAATAACCACTTTTAATTTAACTTTCCAAAAAAAGGACCCTGCCATTCACTTACTCTATGACAGATGTAAAGTCCTCTAAGTTGATATCTTGAGATACTATTACAACCATAACAGTATTCAGGATATCAGTCAAATAGACCCATCACATGAGGAGCATTTCGTCTCATTAAATCAAGTTTACCTTGGTGCAAGTGTAAAGCGGGAATTACAAAAACCTCACATCAGGAACAACAGAAAATGAATAGATGATGTCCGTATATATAAGCTGCAGCAGACAATTCATGATAACAGCAGCGGTCCATGTAAGAATGAGGCTCCCTTTTGACTCGCTCTTACTCAGACTTTGCAGTGCATTGTCAGTATCCAACTGCATTACTAAGGGTGTTTTGATGAAGACTCCATCGTTATCAACATTAGCTTCAGAAATACCTCGGATATACTCAGGGGATCTACAGAAATTAGATGATGAATGGCGCAACATTCCTAACATCTCTTTCCCCACTGATATAAGAGAAACAAATAATCCACAAGATTTTTTCCGTTACTTGTCTTATGTAAAAGATACTGATGATGAGATAATTTTTAAAGTTCTTCCAGATTTTGTTTTCAACATCTTGGCACTACCGACCTCCAACGCTGATGCAGAGAGGATTTTCTCTAAAGTGAACTTGAATAAAACCAAGACCAGAAATAAGCTGCTGACTTCCACCCAGGCAGCATTGGTGCTCGTATCCGAACAGGTAAAAAGCTGTGGAGGATTCGTGAATGTTGATCCTAATCATATTAGGATTGAGGCAATTCAAAGATCCCAAAATTTACCAGATGAGTGTTACATTTAGGTAACATTAGAATAAGTGTTTCCTTTATGTGGATTCTAATGAAGAAAAAAACAGGTTTTTTTATGTTTAATTGCATATTTGTTTTGTTTCATTTCCGCTGTTTTAAAAGGTTTAGGAAATTGCCGAGAACAGGAATATACCTGTTTTATACAGAAGTACCAAGGGACTCTTTTGCAGAGGGAGGGATCTGCTGAACCAGACCATTCCAGAAAGTCGCAACCCCTAAATAAGAAGAAGAAAGTGTTCGTGACGGGGAGACAGATACGGACACTAGAGGTGTTAGGAAGGGAGGAAAAGGTGCAAGAGATGAAGGTTACATAACTCTCAGTAAACTGGTGTTACGAGTATTTAAGTGAGTTATATATTTGATGTAAGAATAAAAGGTGATTTCAAAAGAAATAGGCCAGTAGTGATGTTAATCAGGTAAAGTTTAATGGTGGTTTCAGTGCAAATACACTATTCGTGAGTAATAAGCCAGCCAGGTTGGAGCTGTACTATGAAGGCAGTCTGGTTTAAAATTAGGCCTCACTTTATAGCCTAAGCAAGGTTGTTGTATCACTTGCCTGTTATTAACATGATTTGTGTGAAGAAAATTAGTGGCAGGGTTATGAGTTTTCCTACAATTACCTATAGGTTACCTTGCACCTACCAGTAGATCCCTAGTCTTTGTTCTCCATAGCTAGCCAGGATAGGGTTATAAGGAAGTCCCTAGTCTGTTCTCCATAGCTAGTCTCTGTTCTCCATAGCTAGCCTGGATAGGGCTAGTCTCTGTTCTCCATAGCTAGCCTGGATAGGGCTATCAGTAAGTCCCTACTCTGTCTCCACAGCTAGCCTGGATAGGGCTATCATAAGTCCCTAGGCTGTTTTCCTTAGCTAGTCAAGATAGGGCTATCAGTAAGTCCCTAGTCTGTGTTGTCCTTAACTAGCCAGGATAGGGCTATCCATATGTGTAGTGCATTACTCTCATGCTAGTCATGTTTGATACACATTTTAGAAAATTTTTAACTCTGTTAGTTAGAAAGTGACTTGTACCCTAAAGCTATCTGGATTAAATATTGCTTCTGGGAATAGGCCTAAACTCACAAGGTTGAATTAGGTACACAATATTTGTATGCAGGCTTTGTAGGAGTTAGGCTAGAGCTGGCGTACTGAACTATTCGGTCATTGTTAATGGAGTACGTAGTTACGTTTTCGGTCTGTTGCATATTTAAATGGCTAGAGTTCACATTAGTCACCCATGATTGTAATTGTTAAGTAAAGATACTGTGTTTACTACTCTACTAATCATATATAAGGAATATAAAGTTAATTTATTTGGCTGTACTGTTATACTCAGGAGGTTGCAATTTAACTTCAATGTAATTTTGGATTCTTTTGAAATACAAATATGTTTTTTTTAATATTGTAAATAGATATAATACTGTTAAACTGTTGCTGTTGGTATTAATTCCATCTTCCTGTTTCCACTTTGCTCATGTTCTTTAGCCAGTAAAAACACTCCAGGAGGGTCTAATCACTTTTGTTGAGACATAACCTTCTTCCAACAATAGTGTGGCGCCCGAACAGGGACCCTTTTCCGGTGCTAGCTTTTAAGTGGAATAAGGAAAAGATGGATTTGGAATGATTGATTTGGCTGGGTAAGGAGATTGGTGTAGAGGGTGAAGAGTTGAGAGCATTTATTGCAGAAAAAGAAAAAGCCGAAACTGAACGTCAGGAGAGAACAGACACAAGAGAATTGAAAAAACTGGAATTACAAGCAGTGCAGGCTCAAATTGAGGCTCAGGCTCAAGCAGCTCAAGCAGAGGCCCTTAAAGAAGTTGAGTTAGCTAAAGTTAAGGCTTACCTTACCTTACAGACCTTACATCTTGTTCGGGTTGCCCCAGGTCCCTCAGTGTGAGGCACCTCTAATGTCTACCAGAGAGTTGCTAGTACATCTTCCGGTATATTTTGCATCTTCCAATCTTGGATGGTCTGGGATGCAGTTTAGATATTTGTCGAGCTTATTCTTAAACACATCTACGCTCACTCCTGATATATTCCTCAGATGAGCTGGCAACGCATTGAATAGACGCTGCATTATCGATGCTGGTGCGTAGTGGATTAATGTCCTGTGTGCTTTCCTTATTTTTCCTGGTATAGTTTTGGGCACTATTAATCTACCTCTGCTTGCTCTTTCTGATATTTTTAGTTCCATGATATTTTCTGCTATTCCTTCTATCTGTTTCCATGCCTGAATTATCATGTAAGCGTTTCTCTTCTCCTTTCTAGACTATATAATTTTAAGAATTGTAGTCTTTCCAGTAGTCTAGGTCCTTAACTTCTTCTATTCTAGCTGTAAAGGACCTTTGTACACTCTCTATTTGTGCAATATCCTTTTGATAGTTTGGGTACCATATCATATTGCAATATTCAAGTGGACTACGAACATTATGTTTTATAAAGCATAATATGTGTTCAGCTTTTCTTGTTTTGAAGTCGCCGTAACAAACATTCCCATTTTTGCTTTACATTTTGCCAACAGAGTTGCTATTTGATCATTGCATAACATGTTTCCTATTCATCATCAACACCAAGGTCTTTAACTGCTTCCTTATTTGTGATGGTCTCATTATTAGGGTCCCTTATATGCATATAGCTTTCTTTCTCTGTCTCCATAATTTATTGATTCAAATTTATCAGAGTTAAATACCATCCTATTTACCTCTGCCCAATCATATACTTTGTTAAGGTCTCTTTGTAGAGCGTTCCTATCTTCATCACAAGTAATTTCTCTACTTATTCTTGTGTCATCTGCGAAACTACTCACTACCGAATCCTTCACATTATTGTCTATGTCTTCAATCATAATAACAAACAGTATTGCAGCTAACACCGTACCTTGCGGCACACCGGATATTACCTTGACTTCATCCGATTTCTCGTCGTTTGCAATAACTATCTGTTTCTGTTGTGTAAAAATTCTTTAACCATCTTCCTACTTTATCCACGATACTTGTGTTTTCTAATTTTCTTCGCTAATATATTATGGTCTACTTTATCAAAAGCTTTTGCAAAGTCTAAATAAACACTCTGTTTCATTTCGCTTTTCATATTTTTGAATATGTTCTCACGGTGGAGGTGGACAACAGTTGGGTTTGTGTACTTTTCCGGGTACGAAACCATGTTGTCCTTTATTAAACAAATTATTTTTATTAAATGTTTTCATAATATTTTTCTTCATTACCCGTTTCATACACTTTCATAATATGTGATGTTAGACTCACAGGCCTATAATTACTTGCCTCTAGTCTTGATCCACTTTTGAAAGTAGGTAATATATGCTAATTTGTGCTCCTCATAAATCTTGCCTGTATCTACACTTTGTCTTAATAATATTGCAAGTGGCTTTGCGATAGAATGAACTACTTTCTTTAACAAAATAGCAGGAATTCCATCAGGCCCTGCAGCAGCTCCATTTTTAATTTCATTAATAGCCTGCACAATATCAGCTTCATTAATATATATGTCAGCTATTCACTATTTTCATCCCTTACTTCTATATCATTATCTCATTATCTATTCTAGGGGTGAATTCTCTCTTATATCGTTCTGCCAGTATGTTGCAAATTTCCCTTTTTTTCATTCGTTAATCTCCCTTCAATTCTCAGAGGGCCTATTTCTATTCTTCTTTTATTCATCTTCTTCGCATATGAGTATAATAGCTTGGGGTTTTTGCTTGATATTTAATAGGGTTTTTTCTTCCAAGTCCCGTTTTTCATTTCTTTTGATTGTATAATCTTTTGTTCTGCATTTTCTATCTTACTTTTTAGTTCTATAACTTTCCATGCATTTTTTTCTTTTGCAAGATCTTTTTTCCACTTTCTGATTTTCTGGAACAAGATCTTCTGTCCTCTTGGTATGCATGAATGATGTTTACTTTTCTTCTTCGGTATATATTTTTCCACTATTTTCTTTTCTACCAATATTTTATATAATATCTCCGTATTTACCCTTATGTCATCACTTACGAAAATGTTATCCCAATCTTTGTGTTTAATTCTTCATTAATTTCTGACCATTTTATATTTTTACTGTAGAAGTTGTATTGTTTTCCATATCCTTCCCACTTTTTTCATTTCTTGCTTATCTCTATTTTCACTTGCTTTGGAATGAACTGTTAATTCTATGACATTATGGTCTGAAATATTCGCATTATAAACTATTATTTCTTTAACATAATTCATCTCGTTCACAAATACTAGGTCTAAAGTATTTTCCTTTCTTGTTGGCAGGTGATTTATTTGTTGAATGTTGTATTATAGTAGCATATCTAATAGCTTTTCAAATTGCCTCTTATCTTCTGCACTACTATTACTCTCTTTTTTATATGTATAAGTACAAACCACAATCTCCTATTCGTTCTTTCCATTCTACGAAAGGAAAGTTGAAGTCACCAGATAGGAGAATAGTCCAGTCCTTGTGATTTCTACATAATCATCCAATTTTTTTCAATTATTAAGTCAAACTCTTTAGTATTAGGAGGTCTATATATTACTATGTTCATCAATTTTTCAGATTCAATTCTATTCTAGCTTAGTTCACATTCTGAGTTACTATATTTCTCATATATTTTTCCTTGTTTTTTGTCTTTCCCATATATTGCGGTTCCTCTTGATTCCTATGTTTTTTCTATCTGATCTATAAGTTTGGAACCCTTTTATTTGATCATCCTTCCCAGTCTCTTGGGAATACCAGGTTTCCACTTACTATTCATTATATCTATTTTCTTTTCATTTTGGGTTAGTTCTTCTAAGTACTCTATTTTTCTTTTTGAGTTACTCGTAACTAAACCCTGCGCATTCATCACTATGATGGTTTGCGTGTTTTCTCCTTCATTTAATACTGGTAGTAATAAGGATTTTCCCATGTCTCTTTCCCTGTTCTGGTATGTGTTCTTTTTTTCATTTCCAGAAATTCTGACATTAAAAAATCCAACTTTTCCATAATATTTGATCTTCCTTCATCATAATTATTCATTGTGTCTGAATCTGCAATTTTCTTTCTCCGTTTCTGCAATATCCTCTTGCATAATAAATACAGTTATTATCTCTTGAGTAGAATTTCGGAGCTGATGCTTTGAAATAAGAAAGCTGAAGAGGAAATAAGAAAGGAAGAGTTAAAGCTCAAATTTGCTAGACCACCTGGATCTGCAGAGGGAAGTAACCGAAGGCTAGACAAGGCTAAGCTACCAAAGTTACCAGTGTTCAACGATAAAACTGATGACATCGACGCTCATCTTCAAAGGTTTGAGAGGTTTGCTACCAGTGCAGAATGGAAGCATGAGGTTTGGGTAATTAGCTTGGCATCCCTACTTCAAGGCAAGACATTGGAAATTTATCATCAGTTAACTGCAACTGAGGCAGAAAGTTATGACCAGGTAAAAGCTGCTCTTTTAAAAGATTTTGACTGTACTTCTGAAGGGTTCCGTAAGAAATTTCGAAGTTCTAAGTTAGTTAGAGGTGAAACTGCTCAACATTTGGCATGGAGATGGAAGGGTATAGTAAAGACTTTGAGTCCTTTGAGGATTTGATTTTGAGGGAACAATTTCTTTATGCTTGTGACCGTAACTTAAGTATTTTTCTTAAAGAAAGACAGTTAAAATAACTTCATGAAGTGGTAGCAAGTGCTGACCGATATATAGAGGCTCATGGTTATCCAGTGCAAATATTTCCCAGTAAACCACTGGTAACACCTACAGTGCAAAGTAAAGTCAGTAGTGGTAATGCTCCAATTTTTGCAGGCACAAGTTTTAACTGTTTTGTTTGTGGCAAGAGTGGGCATAGGGCAAAAGATTGCTATTATAAAGGTATTGGTGGCAGAAAAATAAGTGCACCTGACAAGAAAGGTAAGGCTGCAGTTGCTGTGGTGAAGGAGCAAGTTACATCCAAGGACAGTAGTGTTTCAAAAGGTAAGAGTCAATCTAATAATCCTGAACACGCAGCTACTTTTGTCAAAGTTGATCCTAAAGAAATTATGAATGAAGATGGCTTGATTATTAAAGAAGGGAAAGGATTTAAAGTAGTTTGTGGTGGAAGTAGTGCAAGTGAACGAGAGAAACTAAATACAGCATGTGGGGAAGTTGGGGGAACGCCAGTGTTAGTGATGAGGGACACAGGCTGCACTACTGTATTAGTAAAGAAAAGCCTGGTACCCAAGGAAAAGTTTACAGGTAAATTAGTCAATGTTATTATGGCTAATTCTGAAGTTTATGTGTATCCAGAAGCTGAAATTTTTGTGAAGTGTCCTTATTTTACAGGTAATACTCTAGCAGCTTGTTTAGACAACCCATTGTATGATGTAATCATTGGTGAAATACCTGGTGCAACCCTAGGCAAAGGTCTGAATAGCCCTGCTGGTGCAGTAACAACAAGAAGCCAGAAGACCAAGAAAAACCCTAGATTAAAATAACTGAAGTATTGGATCTCACGAAAACAAAGTCCATCAGGGAATCACAGGAAGAAGACACTAGTCTCATGAAGGTAAAGAAGTATGCTCAAGAGGGTCGGGAGTTCATCAGAAGAAATGGAACTGAAGTTTCAGGTTATATTTTTAAGAAAGGAATTCTTTATAGAAAGGTCAAGGTAGGAGAAACTTTTAAAGAACAGTTAATTATTCCTAGTACATTCAGATCAACAGTTTTGGAACTGGCTCACTCAGGATTGATGGATGGTCATCTTGGTATTGACAAAACTAAAAATAGAATTTTAGATAAATTCTACTGGCCTGGTATTATTCGAGAAATAGTTAGATATATTAGGTCGTGTGATATTTGTCAGCATACAGTAGACAAAGGTAGAGTGGGTAAAGCTAGGTTAGGAAAGATGCCTGTAATAGGGGAACCTTTTGCTAAAGTTGGGGTTGATTTAGTAGGTCCTATTGAACCTAGAACCTCAAATGGCTCAAGATATATTCTAACAGTTGTTGATTTTAAAACAAGGTATCCTGAAGCTGTGGCTTTATAAATATTGATTCTTTAATGGTCGCAGAAGCATTACTGGAAATATTTTGTAGGATTGGTATACCTAGAGAGGTTGTCTGATAGAGGAACACAATTTACTTCAAAAATCATGGAAGAAGTTTATAGGTTGTTATCAATCAGGATGATTAACACTACTCCCTATCATCCTATGTGTAATGGTCTGGTGGAAAGATTTAATGGCACTCTTAAGAAAATGTTGAAGAGGAAGTGTATTGAACAACCTAAGTAGTGGCATAGATTCTTAGCACCATTATTATTCACTTATAGAGATGTACCACAGGCAAGTACTAAGTTTTCTCCTTTTGAATTGGTTTATGGCCATACTGTTAGGGGTCCTTTACCTTTTCTTAAGGAATTATGGACTGAGAATATTGAAGAAACTGAGGTGAGGACATCTTACGAATATGTTATTAATCTAAGAGGAAGACTTGAGGATACTTGCAGGTTAGCTAGTGAAGGACTTCACAGTGCCCAAGATAAAGCTAGGAAGTATAATGATCTGAAAACTAAGAATAGGAAATTGAAAGTTGGTGATGATGTTCTTTTATTGCTACCAACTAACAATAATAAGTTATTACTGCAGTGGAAAGGACCTTATAAAGTAACTAAGGTTCACAACATACCTAACATAAATATATTAGAAAGACATGTTTATAGGGATCCAGCAGAGATACATAAGGCTTCTATAGCTAGCAGTGTTGGAAGAATGCTTGGTTGGAGAGGCCTATACAACACCCAGTCACACTCAGCAGGAAAATTGGATGGATGTTAACCTGAATGAGCACATGACAACAGCAATGGTAGCTGACGCAAGAGAAATTCTTTTGAATTTCAAAGATCTGTTCACAGATGTCCCAGGTAAAACCAGGAAACAAGTTTGTCACATTGAATTGGAATATCCAGAGGTAGCAAGAGCAAAACCTTATCCTATTCCGTAACACTTGCAGGCAGTGGTAAGTAAGGAGCTGCAAAATTTGAAAGATTTAAATATTATTGAACCATCAAAGTCCCCATATTCTTCACCAATGTGTGTAGCTCCAAAGAAAGATAGAAAGGTTAGGTTATGTTTAGATCTGAGGCAGCTGGATAATGCGGTTAAATTTGCTGCAGAACCGATGCCAGAGGTAGACGATATACTCTCTAAAATTGCTGGTAGTAAATACTTTACCAATCTGGATTTAAATAAGGGGTACTGGCAGATTTCGTTAGCAGAGGATAGTAAACCATATACTGCATTTGCAACATGTGAGGGACTTTACCAACTTACAGTATTACCATTTGGATTAGTAACAGCACCTGCCATATTTAACAGATTGATGAGGGAATTGTTTGGAGATTTAAATAATGTAGAAACCTTCTTTGATGATATTTTGATTCACACAGAAACCTGGGATGTACACTGTGCACTACTGCAAGAAGTTCTAGTAAGGTTGAGAGAGGCCAATTTAACTGTAAGACCAAGTAAAACAGAAATTGGAAAGAAAACCCTAGAATATTTAGGACATATAGTAGGAGATGGCTGTAGGGGGCCGACACCAGAAAAGATCAAAACGATTCAAGAAGCTGCAGTACCACTGACGAAAAAAGGTGTTTGATCCTTTCTAGGTTTAGCTGGTAATTATAGGAGATATATCCCAGGCTATGCAGAGATTGCTGCCCGCTAACTAATCTCTCCAAGAAGAATGCTTCAAATAGGGATAGTATGGGGTGACAGCGAGGATAAGGCATCCAGAGAACTAAAGGAAATTCTGACTAAAGGACTTATTCTGAAACTTATAACTTTCCAGAAACCCTTTATTCTTCGTACAGATGCATCCAGTACGGGCTTGGATCTGTACTTTTACAGGAACATGATAATGAGAAGTGGCCAGTCTTCTATGCAAGTAGGAAACTCTCTGAGGTGGAGCAGAGGTATGCTGTAATCGAGAGAGAATGCTTGGCAGTTGTATGGGCTACCAAGAAGTTCTACCCATATTTGTATGGCAAGCAGTTCATCTTGGAAACGGATCACCATCCTTTAACATATTTAGATACTGCAAAACCCCTTTATGGAAGATTAATGAGGTGGGCTCTTCATCTTCAGCAGTTCAAGATGAGTGTACACTATATTAAGGGTAGTGATAATGTAGGTGAAGATTATTGAGGTAGACTGTAATGGGACGAAAATTCACGAATTTTCTTGTCCTTGTGGGGAGGCAATGTTACATTTGAGTAACATTAGAATAAGTGTTTCCTTTATGTGGATTCTAATGAAGAAAAAAACAAATTTTTTTATGTTTAATTGCATATTTGTTGTGTTTCATTTCTACTATTTCGAGAAGGTTTGGGAAATTACCGAGAACAGGAATTTGCCTGTTTTATACAGAAGTACCAATGGACTGTTTTGCAGAGGAGGGATCTGCTGAACCAGACCATTCCAGAAAGTCGCAACCCCTATATAAAAAGAAGAAAGTGTTCGTGACGGGGAGACAGAAACGGACACTAGAGGTGTTAGGAAGGGAGGAAAAGGTGCAAGAGATGAAGGTTACATAACTCTCTGTGAGCTGGTGTTACGAGTATTTAAGGGAGTTATATATTTGATGTAAGAATAAAAGGTGATTTCAATAGAAATAGGCCAGTAGTGATGCTAATCAGGTAAAGTTTAATGGTGGTTTCAGTGCAAATACACTATTCGTGAGTAGTAAGCCGGCCAGGTTGGAGCTGTACTATGAAGACAGTCTGGTTTAAACTTAGGCCTCACTTTATAGCCTAAGCAAGGTTGTTGTATCACTTGCCTGTTATTAACATGATTTGTGTGAGGAAAATTAGTGGCAGGGTTATGAGTAGGATTTACTGGTAGGTGCAAGCTACCTATAGAGTAGCTTGCACCTACCAGTAAATCCCTAGTCTTTGTTCTCCATAGCTAGCCAGGATAGGGTTATCAGTAAGTCCCTAGTCTGTTCTCCATAGCTAGTCTCTGTTCTCCATAGCTAGCCTGGATAGGGCTATCAGTAAGTCCCTACTCTGTCTCCATAGCTAGCCTGGATAGGGCTATCAGTAAGTCCCTACTTTTTCCGGTCTTTCCATAGCTAGGGCCTTGGGATAGGGCTATCAGTAAGTCCCTAGGCTGTTTTCCTTAGCTAGTCAAGATAGGGCCATCAGTAAGTCCCTAGTCTGTGTTCTCCTTAACTAGCCAGGATAGGGCTATCCATATGTGCAGTGCATTACTCTCATGCTAGTCATGTTTGGTACAAATTTTATCAGAAAATTTTTAACTCTGTTAGTCATGTTGAGTATTTCAGTAGTTAAGTTAGAGAGTGACTTGTACCCTAAAGCTAGCTGGATTAAATATTGATTCTTGGAATAGGCCTAAACTAACAAGGTTAAATTAGATACACAATATTTGTATGCAGGCTTTGTAGGAGTTTGGCTAGAGCTGGCGGGCTGAACTATTCGGTCATATTAATGGGGTACGTAGTTACGTTTTCGGTCTGTTGCATATTTAAATGGCTAGAGTTCACATTAGTCACCCATGATTGTAATTGTTAAGTAAAGATACTGTGTTTGCTACTCTACTAATCATAAATAAGGAATATAAAGTTAATTTGTTTGGCTGTACTGTTATACTAAGGAGGTTGCAATTTAACTTTAATGTATTTTTGGATTCTTTTGAAATACAAATATGTTTTTTTTAATATTATAAATAAATATAATACTGTTAAACTATTGCTGTTGGTATTAATTCCATCTTTCTGTTTCCACTTTGTTCATGTTCTTTAGCCAGTAAAAACACTCCAGGAGGGTCTAATCACTTTTGTTGAGACACAACCTTCTTCCAACAATGAGGACGACCAAGAAGTGTAATTGCATTGTGTATGTCTTTCTTATTTCTTCGAAAGTGCAATAACCAGCTAAGTAGTGTATAATATTTAATGACTATGCAGTGCAATACCGTACTGTATTGTTACTCTCCAAATAGTACTTATATATATATGCTATAAATGAATTAAGAATCGTGTTGCAGGTATCATGAATAACAACCAAGAAACACACCAGAAAGGTTGCAATGGAAAATACATGACAAACTTTTGTTGGTGGGATTCTTTGGTTGCTATTCACAGATATTTGAAATGGAGTGGTGTTAAAAATAACAAAGAAATATTTCGGTTATCCCTCTTGTTTAGGAAACAACTGCTTGAGTGTGCCCTTACACTATTCAAGAAAACGTGCAGAATGCCTCAAACAGAATGAATGGCAACACTGCTTTGTATTCCAGATTACACAATTTAGTGGTTCTCCTCGAATTCATGAGTAAGAGACTGTAAGACATCTGTTAGAAGTGTTTAAGGTCAGTGATTTGTTCATTATAGTTTTTTTTAATACTGGTGTTTTAAGCCTTTTAAGTCTATACGTCTAAGGTTACATCTTTAATATTTAAAGTATTCGCGTTTGATAAGCGTTATGTCAAAGAGTCTTTTATAAGTAGATTCAGTGAGGTAGATGTGGTTACTTAAATAGCACTATTTGTATCTTTTAACGCAAATGTTGTGTGCCGTCAATTGATGTCTTCGAGCGCAGATTAAAAGTTTATTTTAATGTTTTTCCTTCTTACTATGGACGTATATGGACTAGTCTAGTGAATTTTCATATTAACTTGTGGTATGAAGTGATCATGTTACTATATTAGTCTGAAAGTATACACAGCAGTGATACTACTTGTGGTAGTAGTACTAATTTCTTGGAACTTTTCTAAACATAAGTGCCGTGTAGTGCCAAATTCGGCCTGAGTTTTGAGAGTAGAGGTTCAAGTTTATTAAGTATTTTAAACTTTCGCTGTTTGTTCAATTGTACGCTATGCAGTGTCATTACTTATTTTATCATGTGTAAAGTGATGCAAACTGGTACTCTACTCTTTAGTACTATTTATTGCAGGTAGCTTTCATATCGCATCTAAGTATAGGCCTAATCGGCAGGTTCGTTGTGTCAATAATGCTACGTTTGCTCTTGGTTTAAATTATCGTTAAAATGATTGTGACTATTATATTTATTTTTGTCTCTTAGAATAACTGGTTATTGAAGTCTTAGGTCTACGCATTAACAGTAGACATAGTTCAAGATATCCTCCACTATCAAGCAGTTCTGGTTTCTTGTAGGCGGGGTACGGGGTTACTACATCTTATTCCTTTATTTTCGAGTTAAACATAACTAATATCGGAGCTCCTACAGTTTATTTGGCCAAGGGGAACGACTGCTAGGTAATCGGCGGACGGATACAAACAAGATGGTGAACTACTTACCTTGGCGGAGTGATTATGGGCCGGGCAAAAAGGTGTTGTGCGGCCTGGCCTACTAAACTGTAAACTACCCAAACAAATTCTGTATCAATTAATTGCTAAAAAAACGAAATAAGGTTAAATTGAGAGAAAATAACCTTAAATTACCATTTCAATTTACGAAACTGAAGGCGTATTTTCGCCGTATTTCGAACCAAAAATACTTTAAGGAAAATAATCAACCTCCATCAGTATATAAATTATTATAGAACAACTGTATAACGAATTATGGTGAGGAAAGATCGTTTAGTTCCGAATTAGGCCAATAGATGGCGGATGCGTTATTTTTTTTTATTAAACAAATTAATAAATTTAGTTCCAAGTTTCGCCGATAAATGGCATAAACATTCAGTTTTTCAAATTAAATGAGTCAATTTAATGAAATTTGTTCCGAATTTGGCAGATAGATGGGGTATGCATTCACATTTTAATTGAGATTAATTCATTTAATTCTTAATGAATGGTATTTCTTCGAGAATTTTAACAGAATTTTGTTATAAAGCAAGTGTTCCTAGTTTCAACTAATTCTCTCTCTCTCTCTCTCTCTCTCTCTCTCTCTCTCTCTCTCTCTCGTTTTAAGGTCAATCATCCCCATTAACCCCCTCCATCCGTTCACCCCCACCCCCCCCCCCCCCCACCCCCCCCTCCCCCCCCCCCCCCCCCCCCCCCCCCCCCCCCCCCCCCCCCTCTCCCCCCCCCCCCCCTCTCCCCCTCCCCCCCCCCCCCCTCCCCCCCCCCCTCTCCCCCCCCCCCCCCCCTCCCCCCCCCCCCCCCCCCCCCCCTCCCTCCCCCCCCCCCCCCCCCCCCCCCCCCCCTCCCCCCCCCCCCCCCCTCCCCCCCTCCCCTTCCCCCCCCTCCCCCCCCCCCCCCCCTCTCCCCCCCCCCCCCCCCCTCCCCCCCCCCCCCCCCCCCCCCCCCCCCTCCCCCCCCCCCCCCCCCTCCTCCCCCCCCCCCCCCCCCCCCCCCCCCCCCCCCCCCCCCCCCCCCCCCCCCCCCCCCCCCCCCCCCCCCCCCTCCCCCCCCTTCCCCCCTCCACCCCCCCGCCCCCCCCCCCCCCCCTCCCCCCCCCCCCCCCCCCCTCCCCCTCCCCCCCCCCCCCCCCCCTATCCCCCCCCCCCCCCCCCCCCCCCCCCCCCCCCCCCCCCCCCCCCCCCCCCCCCCCCTCCCCCCCCCCCCCTCCCCCCCCCCCCCCCCCCCCCCCCCCCCCCCCCCCCCCATCCCCTTCCCCCCCCCCCCTCCCCCCCCCCCCCCCCCCCCCCCCCCCCCCCCCCCCCCCCCCCTCCCCCCCCCCCCCTCCCCCCTATCCCCCCCCCCCCCCCCCCCCCCCCCCCCCCCCCCCCCCCCCCCCCCCCCCCCCCCCCCCCCTCCCCCCCCCCCCCCCCCCCCCCCCCCCCCCCCCCCCCCCCCCCCCCCCCCCTCCCCCTCCCCTCCCCCCCCCCCCTCCCCCCCCCCCCCCCCCCCCCCCCCCCCCCCCCCCCCCCCCCCCCCCCCCCCCCTCCTCCCCCCCCCCCCCCCCCCCCCCCCCCCCCCCCCCCCCCCCCCCCCCCCCCCCCCCCCCCCCCCCCCCCCCCCCCCCCCCCCCCCCCTCCCCCCCCCCCTCCAGAGTCCACCCCCCCGCCTAACAAAATTAAGTTCCTTAATCATTTAAAAAAACTTAAAACGCATACAGAGTGTTTGAAGTGACACTGAATGTTATCGGTCTCCATAGAAATACCACCTGAAAATTGGTTTTCATTCCACCGACCAATGGGCGATCGTTTACAAAGACACTTTGCCCAAAAACTTAAGCTGTCAGCCAATGAGAGAGGGCGACAGAAACGTTGCGTACTGTGGAGGATTCTGATTGGCCAAAGCAAATCCTTCCCTGAGGAGGAAGGAAGGCTCAGTGTCGTTCTAAACATGAAGATCGTGTTAGTGTAAAATTTAAGTGCTCAAGAAATGAAAATCTGGACACCGGTAAGAACAGCGTTTATCAGTGTTGTTTATTTTACATTTTAGTTTGATATTCGCGACTTTGCAGACGTTGAAGGGTCGAATTACCACTGGAAATTGTTGTGGAAAGGGGTAATGTTGCCACGGACTTGAGCTTTTAGGAAATTTTCCATGTAGGTCGTCAAGTCTCTATGAAAATTCTGGGATCCCAAGCCAGAACCGTTATGGTAAGTGTACTAAGGTGCTAAAGTGAGAAAGAGCCCTGTTGTGGACATCTGGGCTCTTGAAACCAACATTGACGGTTTCTGGTAGTCCTTTCCAATCTCTGGTAACGTGGCTGATAGCCAACTACTTATTGAGCTATGAATCCCTAAATTGAAAAGTATGATAGGTGCAGTTGAAGTTCATTACTATCCAAGAGTAAAACTGAAAAATAAAAAGTTCATTTAATGGCAATTTGATAGCAGTGCCTGAGATGACACGGCCCTTATATTTTATCATTCATGTCTGAAAATTGACGAAAAGTTAGAGCTTATATTTCCCGTTTCTCAACTTGAGCGACATTGGTCATCGACGGCCGACAATGTGCTGAATCAATATCACGAATTCGTCACTCAATTCAGCTAATAGCCTGCAATTAAGGTGACAAGGATGAATAGACTAATTAACTGCTGAATATTCATCACGCATTTGCAACATTCTGCTTCAATCAGGGGAGCAACCATAATCACAGGTGAATTGCTTCCTTAACGAGTGGTAGGCGACGGTTTAAGGGAGATCCACAAGTTATTAGTGCATTCCTTTTAAAGATGTGGGTAGATCTATATTACTATTCCGCGGCGGAATAGTAATATAGATCTGTGTATCATTCATTAGAAAGTAAGAAAAAGCTTATCCAATTTAGTCTTTCATAACCGTTTCGAGTTTGACAGCTCGAAGACTGCCACGCCCACCTCTCTCTCTCTCTCTCTCTCTCTCTCTCTCTCTCTCTCTCTCTCTCTCTCTCTCTCTCTCTCTCTTTTATAGTATTTCTAGGTTTTAGCTTCTAAGACGATGTGATTGAGAGGCCTACACAGCGCCAGGCTGAAACAAGACATTCTACAGAAATTTGAAAAATATGATACGATCTGCAAGCTTATGGTTGACGTGCCAGTCACGCATTTAAGACGACTGGTGGTTACCAATACTGTCGAACCCCTTGGGGCACTGAGCTGCCCCGATACCTACACACTTAAACACCGACAGTCGGTGCTGGGGTAGCTTACGAGAAATGTAGTTGTGTCCTTGGAAATTGCAATTATCTCGTATCGTAGGGACAAGACAATACGGTTCCGTTTTTGGTGATAGAAGTTCACTCTCGACGTGGTTCGGTAGTCACGTAAAGCCGTTGTTCCCGTTGCTGAATAAACACTGGTTCCTTGCAACGTAAAATCACCAAACAAACAAAAATACGGTCTCGTAGCCAGCCAGTCTGTCGGGATGATGTGTGGATGGGGTGGAGGGGGGGGGGGGGGGGGGGGGGGGGGGGGGGTGTTGGCGATTGGCAGTAATTTGCTGATTGATGCCAACGTGTAAGTATCACAATTGTTAACCAAGTGGTAAATATTTAATCCTATTTAAAATACACTAAAGAGACAGACAGTAGGAAACGGCCTATTTGCTACCCATCTGACCCCTCCCGTCAACGTCAACATTGTCACTTAGTTTTCATGAGTGTTTCACGTAACTGTGCACGTTTCGACGCCCAGGTTGGATTGTATTATCGACAGTAGTTTCATCTTAGTATTTCATTTGAATATTGCAATGGTAAAGTAGTTTTATTAAGTGAAAAATATGATAGATTATAATTGCCATACACACCTTTGCTCATGACCGTAACCATGTAGTATGTACAACGATTAAGCGTAGCATTTTGGGTTACTGATTTAACGCGAGGTGTAATATATTATCAACGACAGTCGCATTTTAATATTTAAGGTAAATGTTATAAAGTAGATTTAGCAGCGAAATATGTATATTTATATAGCAGATGAAAAGAGGAGGAATGGCTAATAATATGTTTAAAGTGCCAATGTAATGTTAGTGAAGTCATTTATCTCTTCTCGCTTAGAGACAAGCGGTGGTGCAGTACAAGTTCAGTTGAAGAAAGGTATTTGTTGACCAAGCAATTTGACTCAGAGATCATTCGCCCGGTCGTGAGGCATGTACGTTCGTTTGTACACGTGTTGCAGGCCTACTAGCTTGAGGCACTTGTGAAAGACACATTCTTTGAGGTGAACGATAAGAGGTTAAGTGGTTACTCCGAGTGTCAGGAGAGAACGCCCATCATAAAGGTAGGCCATATTCTATAAAAAAAACTCAGAAAAACTGTTACCTTTTGAAAAGAGAGAGAAGTGTGAAATACTCTCTCTACGTGAGTACTTTGAAAAGAGTGATGTGTGGGTTATGTTTTTATGCCTATTATCTTTATTACAGATGGGTCCAATTCCATGGTTATTTAGAGACGGGATTCTCTAACCTGACTAATACAAGACATAGTGACAATTTGGGTTTGGGAGTGAAACCTTAGTCAGGAGGGTAGAATGTTATCTTACTGGTTTCTTTATGGGCAGATTTAGCTTTTTATGCCATTATGACTTGTTAATCATTTTGTTCTATTTTATAACCAACTGCTTTGGGAAATAAATAGTATATTTTTGTATTTACGCAGTCTTAATAAGCCTAGTGACATGGTTGCAGACAGGGCACCGTTGGCAACAGGTAAGAGTTCCCAGTTTGTGTAATCTAGTCAATAAGGAAGGGGGCTTACATATATATATAGACAATAACTGCCATCAACACAACAAAACCTGGAAGCATAATAAACTTAAGGGTATGCTGGTTTAACGAGAGAAATTGAAATTTCGTGTTTTTTTTTCCGTTTATTAATATAAGACTTAATTTTTTCATCTCGTCAGTTCAATTTCAGTTAGTCAATTCAGTTTCCCTTCAGCTGGTCAATTCAGTTCCAAAACATTAAAGAAAATAGTGGATAAATATATACCGAAGAAGAAAAGTAAACATCAGTCATGCATACCAAGAGACAGAAGGATCTTGTTCCAGAAAATCAGAAAGTGGAAAAAGGTCTTGCAAAGAAAAAATGCATGAAAGTTATAGATATTAAAAGATACGAGTAGGAAAATGTAGAAAAAAAGATTATATAATCAAAAGAAAATGAAAAACTCGTATGTGAAAATGATGAATAAAAGAAGAATAGAAATAGGCCGTCTAAGAATTGAAAGGAGATTAACGAATGAAAAAAAGGAAATATGCGACATATTGGCAGAACAATATAAGAGAGAATTCACCCCTAGAATTGATAATGAAGATACTGATATAAAAGTAAGGGACGAAAATAGTGAATATCAAGCAGATATAGATATTAATGAAGCTGATGTTGTGCAGGCTATAATGAAATTAAAAATGGAGCTGCTGCAGGGCCTGATGGTGTCCCTGCTATTTTGTTAAAGAAAGTAGTTCATTCTATTGCAAAGCCACTTGCAATATTATTAAGACAAAGTGTAGATATGGGCAAGATTTATGATGAGCACAAATTAGCATATATTACCCCTACTTTCAAAAGTGGATCAAGACTAGAAGCAAGTAATTATAGGCCTGTGAGTCTAACATCACATTTTATGAAGGTGTATGAAGGGTAATGAAGAAAAATATTATGAAACATTTAATAAAAAAATAATTTGTTTAATATAGGACAACATGGTTTCGTACCCGGAAAAAGTACACAAACCCAACTGTTAGTCCACCGTGAGAACATATACAAAAATATGAAAAGCAGAAATGAAACAGACGTGGTTTATCTAGACTTTGCAAAAGCTTTTGACAAGGTAGACCATAACATATTAGCGAAGAAAATTAGAAAACATAATATAGTGGATAAGGTAGGAAGATGGTTAAAAGAATTTTTACACAACAGAAAACAGATAGTTATTGCAAACGATGCGAAATCTGATGAAGCTAAGTAATATCCGGTGTGCCACAAGGTACGGTGTTAGCTGCATTACTGTTTGTTATTATGATTGCAGATATAGACAGTAATGTTAAGGACTCGGTAGTGAGTAGTTTTGCCCATGACACAAGAATAAGTAGAGAAATTACTTGTGATGAAGATAGGAACGCGCTACAAAGAGACCTTAACAAAGTATATGATTGAGCAGAGTTAAATAGGATGGTATTTAACTCTGATAAATTTGAATCAATAAATTATGGAGACAGAGAAGGAAAGCTATATGCATATAGGGGACCTAATAATGAGACAATCACAAATAAGGGAGCAGTTAAAGACCTTGGTGTGATGATGAATAGGAACATATTATGCAATGATCAAATAGCAATTCTATTGGCAAAATGTAAAGCAAAAATGGGAATGTTTTTACGGCACTTCAAAACAAGGAAAGCTGAACACATGATTATGCTTTATAAAACATGTTCGTAGTCCACTTGAATATTGCAATATGATATGGTAGCCACACTATCAAAAGGATATTGCACAAATAGAGAGTGTACAAAGGTCCTTTACAGCTAGAATAGAGGAAGTTAAGGACCTTGACTACTGGGAAAGACTACAATCCTAAAATGATATAGTCTAGAAAGGAGGAGAGAACGCTACATGATAATTCAGGCATGGAAACAGATAGAAGTAATTGCCGAAAACATCATGGAGCTAAAAATATCAGAAAGGGCAAGCAGAGGTAGATTAATAGTGCCCAAAACTATATCAGGAAAAATTAGGAAAGCTCACAGGACATTAATCCACTACGCACCAGCATCGATAATGCAGCGTCTATTCAATGCGTTGCCAGCTCATCTGAGGAATATATCAGGAGTGAGCGTAGATGTGTTTAAGAATAAGTTCGACAAATATCTATGCTGCATCCCAGACCATCCAAGATTGGAGGATGCAAAATATACCGGAAGATGTACTAGCAACTCTCTGGTAGACATTAGAGGTGCCTCACACTGAAGGACCTGGGGCAACCCGAACAAGATGTAAGGTCTGTAAGGTAAGGTCTATCTGGTTATAAGGGGCCTGAATTAACGTTGTTTCTATTGCCCCTGAACTACTCTCTCTCTCTCTCTCTCCCTCTCTCTCTCTCTCTCTCTCTCTCTCTCTCTCTCTCTCTCTCTCTCTCTCTCTCTCTCTCTCTCTCTCTCTCTCTCTCTCTCTTGTAGTTAACGTCAACTGAGCCAGAGTGACAGTAATCAATTTGAAATATTTTGCTCAGTCATCTTCATGCAAAAGAGTTAAAAAGTACCATGATATGAATTCATATCCAGAGTTAATTTTGAAAAGGAAGTCCGTGAAGTGTTGAAACGACAATCTTACTTTGATCTAAAGTAAATTCTTTGCTTTCCAGGTATATTTAAGAAGCTGGGATCCCTCACTGGCAGACAGGAATTGAAGCTCCAGCCCATCGGATAAAGAAAAATTGTACTCTTTTAAAAATTACAAGACTATTTTTTTAACAGAGATGATTGTTGATGTTGTTAGGACAGGAGAGCTGTTCGATTGCTGTTAATTGCTGTGCCATGATATTGCTCGTACTAACTTGATAAATAACAGCAATAGTCAATTATTGTTGGCAATATCCAAGAGGAATTTTCTTTAGTCTGGTTGGCGGTGAATGTAGGGGCTTAGCTTTCATTGAAAATGGGAAAATGAACATATATCACTCTGGCCTTAAAATATATCACTCTGGCCTTAAAGAAAATAACAATTACTGTCAAGGTAAAAAAAATATTCTGTAGAATGTATCAAATGTACATTGTATCTGCCTCATAGTATCAGTGGAATTTGCCTTTCATGTAATAAGTTTCCATTTTATTGTATTCAGGAAACTTAATGTGTACGGCTTTTGGCACTCTTTATTTTGGGAGATAAGTTAAATATTAATAACCCGCGTGATAGTTGACTGCAATATTACCTAAGGAGACACTCTATGTATCTCACTGTAATATCACTGGAGTAGAGGGTACAAACATTCCATATTTGCTTATGCCTGAATGCCTCCAGTGAGAGCCAACAATGGTGAAACTATCGATGGTTAACAACTGGTTAGACCTTCCAATGATAGTATGAGTTCTTTGTCTCCTCTGTTTATTTCCCACCCGTAGGGGGATAGTTCCGCCAGTGCAACTCATACCGTGCACTGTAGGCAGTACTTTAGTATTAGGTTCTTTGTGGCGTCCCTTCGACCTGTAGTTGTAACCCATTTCATTCCTTTCAACGTACTCCGTTCATAATCTCTTTATTCCATGTTACTGGTATGTATGTATATGTAAAAGTAGCCTCCCTCTGCATGAATGGTCCTCTGTCACACGAACTAGAGAGGTTTTGAGACGAGAAGAAAAAGAATCAGACCCCTTTGTGCTACTTTGCTGCAATTTCCCGTTATTTTGATTAGACATTCCTTTCTTTCCGCTCCCACCTTTATCTGTCCAACTTGGTCCGCATTGGTGTGCTGTGTTTGGTGAATTGCTCAATCATTGAGCACCTTTCTTGCCTTTCGAGTTACTGTTTGTTAGCATTCTCTTTTGAGAATGTGTTTCAGGCATATGATAAACCTGGTATTTATTTGAATTCAGTCTGTAACTGTGGTTGGGTTTTTAACTCTAAATATGTTTGGGAACTTCATAAGTTCAAGTGCATTTATTACTATAATGCAATTCAACTTATATTTTAATATTTTAGTTAAATTGTTATTCATTTATTAATTGGTTAATTTATTTTCTAGTAACTGAACCTCTCTTTCCGTATTTCCCATTACCTTCTGTTACTTATTTCAAATGAACACCATAATAAACTTTGGAAGGGTGAATTTCAAGTCGGTGGCTCCTATGGTGGGCATGGTCTATATGAATAGAGCCCATCTTCTGTATATATAATGATATTGATAATAATAGGTAGAAGACCATCTTTCAAACAGGTACTGTTAAATTATATTGCTGCATCAACCGAGTTGATTTTGCAGAGTTTTCTCTATCTTACTTATGATAGCTTTCTCTTGGGTACTACAGTTAACAAGTAAAGTTCCAATTCCAGGCATGATAGGAGTAGTGAAATATGAGGAGTCATGCCCGTAGAGTTCAGTTACAAAACTAATCTTTAATATTATAAAATGATAATGCTAACGTTATCATTATCATATTTATATTAAATATTATTTTAGTTTTGCAAGTAAGCTCTATTGACATTACTCTATATTTTACTACCCTTATTATCCCAGGAATTGGTAGGTTACTTGTTAACTGTAGTTCCCAAGGGAAAGCTATCATAGTAAGATTGAGAAAACTCTACAAAATCAACTCCGCTGATGCAGGAATATACTATAATAATAATAATAATAATAATAATAATAATAATAATAATAATAATAATAATAATAATAATAATAATGGCGCCATGGAGGAGTGGGTTAGGTCGTCAATGGACTTAAGTCACGTTAAGCAACATTGGGGCTGGTCAGTCGTTGGATGGGTGACTGCTCTCCTCTGCGTTGATTCCTTGGGAAAGGATCTTTACCATAATTTCCTCAGTCTACTCAGCTGTAAATTAGTACCTATCCCTGATGGGGTAGGGTCCAGCTATGGGTTAAATAGCAAAACTCAGCAATGAGGGAAAGAAATGAAGGAATAAATGACAACGACGTAAATGGAACCTCTGGCAACAGTGGAGCTTCGTCCGGCAACCAGGTATTCAATCCAATTGAAGGGGAAGACGGTCAGGTACTTGGAGGTCGTCATCCAGCAACTGACCACCAGAACGACAGTAATCAACAGCCTGAGATTGGAGCTACAGAAGCAAAAAGGAAGAAATGGACAAGAGAAATACAAAGTACAAGAGAGGGGACTAAACAACACAATAGAAGATGTAAAACAGAGGCTTAAGGCCAAAGCACATAAGATCCAACGGTACATGAACAGGAATAAGGGATACCAACAGAACAAACTTCGGAACCAAAGAAAAGATATACAGCCAACTAAGAGGGGAAGAGCCACTAAGAGGGGAAGAAAACCACCCAGAAATTCCTGAAGCCGAACCAAGTAAGCGGTGTCTGGGAAAACATATGAAGCAATCTGGTATCACACAACAAACATGCAACATGGCTCCAGAAAGTCAAGGAAGAAGAAACAGAGAGAATAAAACAAAGATTCACAGAGAGCACAACAGACACAGTCAGACGCCAACTAAAGAAAATGCCAAACTGGAAAGCCCCAGGTCCCGATGAAGTCCATGGATACTGGCTCAAAAACTTCAAGGCCCTACACCCACGAATAGCAGAACAACTCCAGCATTGTATCTCAAATCACCATGCACCCAAATGGATGACTACAGGAAGAACATCCTTAGTACAAAAAGACAAGAGTAAGGGAAATATAGCCAGTAACTACAGGCCTATCACCTGCCTACCAATAATGTGGAAGTTACTAACAGGTATCATCAGTGAAAGGCTATACAATTACCTAGAGGAGACAAACACCATCCCCCACCAACAGAAAGGCTGCAGAAGGAAGTGTAGGGGCACAAAAGACCAGCTCCTGATAGACAAAATGGTAATGAAGAACAGTAGGAGAAGGAAAACCAACCTAAGCATGGCATGGATAGACTATAAGAAAGCCTTCGACATGATACCACACACATGGGTAATAGAATGCCTGAAAATATATGGGGCAGAGGAAAACACCATCAGCTTCCTCAAAAATACAATGCGCAACTGGAATACAATACTTACAAGCTCTGGAATAAGACTAGCAGAGGTTAATATCAGGAGAGGGATCTTCCAGGGCGACTCACTGTCCCCACTACTCTTCGTAGTAGCCATGATTCCATGACAAAAAGTACTACAGAAGATGGATGCCGGGTACCAACTCAAGAAAAGAGGCAACAGAATCAACCATCTGATGTTCATGGACGACATCAAGTTGTATGCTAAGAGCATCAAGGAAATAGATACCCTAATCCAGACTGTAAGGATTGTATCTGGGGACATCAGGATGGAGTTTGGAATAGAAAAATGCGCCTTAGTCAACATACAAAAAGGCAAAGTAGCGACAACTGAAGGGATAAGACTACCAGATGGGTGCAACATCAAACACATAGGTGAGACAGGATACAAATACCTGGGAATAATGGAAGGAGGGGATATAAAACACCAAGAGATGAAGGACACGATCAGGAAAGAATATATGCAGAGACTCAAGGCGATACTCAAGTCAAAACTAAACGCCGAAATATGATAAAAAGCCATAAACACATGGGCAGTGCCAGTAATCAGATACAGTGCAGGAATAGTGGAATGGACGAAGGCAGAACTCCGCAGCATAGATCAGAAAACCAGGAAACATATGACAATACACAAAGCACTACACCCAAGAGCAAATACGGACAGACTATACATAACACGAAAGGAAGGAGGGAGAGGACTACTAAGTATAGAGGACTCGCGGTCAACATCCGAGAACAGAGCATTGGGGCAATATCTGAAAACCAGTGAAGACGAGTGGCTAAAGAGTGCATGGGAAGAAGGACTAATAAAAGTAGATGAAGACCCAGAAATATATAGAGACAGGAGAATGACAGACAGAACAGAGGACTGGCACAACAAACCAATGCACGGACAATACATGAGACAGACTAAAGAACTAGCCAGCGATGACACATGGCAATGGCTACAGAGGGGAGAGCTAAAGAAGGAAACTGAAGGTATGGTAACAGCGGCACAAGATCAGGCCCTAAGAACCAGATATGTTCAAAGAACGATAGACGGAAATAACATCTCTCCCATATGTAGGAAGTACAATACGAAAAATGAAACCATAAACCACATAAGCAAGTGAATGCCCGGCACTTGCACAGAACCAGTACAAAAAAGAGGCATGATTCAGTGGCAAAAGCCCTCCACTGGAGCCTGTGCAAAAAACATCAGCTACCTTGCAGTAATAAGTGGTACGACCACCAACCTGAGAGAGTGATAGAAAATGATCACGCAAAGTTCCTCTGGGACTATGGTATCAGAACGGATAGGGTGATACGTGCAAATAGACCAGACGTGACGTTGATTGACAAAGTCAAGAAGAAAGTATCACTCATTGATGTCGCAATACCATGGGACACCAGAGTGAGAGAAAGAGAGGAAAAAAATGGATAAGTATCAAGATCTGAAAATAGAAATAAGAAGGATATGGGATATGCCAGTGGAAATCGTACCCATAATCATAGGAGCACTAGCCACGATCCCAAGATCCCTGAAAAGGAATCTAGAAAAACTAGAGGCTGAAGTAGCTCCAGGACTCATGCAGAAGAGTGTGATCCTAGAAACGGCACACATAGTAAAAAAAGTGATGGATTCCTAAGGAGGCAGGATGCAACCCGGAACCCCACACTATAAATACCACCCAGTCGAATTGGAGGACTGTGATAGAGCAAAAAAAAAAAAAAATAATAAAAAAAAAATAATAATAATAAGACCCTTTACAAGAGGAGTATTTTGCCACTGTTACCAATACACTGTAATGGGTACTTTCTCTTCTGTCCCTCTCAGATATCTATTGTGCATCCTTTTCGCTAGGTTATTGTTAAGATATTCAATTATTATCGTGATTATTATCCTTCCTCTTCATCCTGCTGGTGTCAGGCAAATGTCTGTACCTTATTTAGCCTTTGCCCAGTCGTGTGAGAAAGGGTGGTTAACTTTTGTTAATCCTGCATTTAATTTAATTCAAACCCAGCGTATATTTTATAGCTGAAATAGTTGGTTGAGTCTTCCCTGCTCTCGACTGAGTGTTCAGGCACAAGTGAAGGTAAGAAGTTTGTCTCCCCTGAAGCACAGAAATGATCAATTCGTTCATGGGCTTGGTAAGGCTACAGTTGGTAAATGTATTCATATGTATATATGTATATCCCATAGTATGTCTATATGTAAATAAATGTGTGTGTATATATGGATGTATATTATATGCATACATATTATTATAAATGTATATATATGTATATATGTGTATATATGCATATATATAGTATATGCGTATATACAGTACGTACTTAGACACGATGATATGTTGTTCAATTGTATTCCACATAGGAAAATGAAAAGTGATTTAATTAGAAAATGCTCAGCAGTCTCGTCTTCCAGTGGACCTCCTCTTGGAGCATTTATTAAGGAAATAGAGAGAAAAAAAGGCCTAAAATGTTGAATATATGAAATACCGTTACCAGAAACTAGCAGTTTGAACTTTAAAACAAAAAATCCACAGTAAAATTATACAATAAAACAAGAATGGTAGTTTTACAAATGAAAAATACCAAAATATCAAATGAGGTGATATGTCCATTTGAAACAGCTTAACACAAAGTACATATGAAGAAGCTTATATGATGGTTAATGGATAAAAGGATGCGATTTGTATTGACGTCCCATGACATGTTAAATGAAAGGCTCTAATCTATAGAAACCTGGCGATAAATTAAGATGTTTTCCTTTGGTGTGAATAATGCAAACTCTATCAAATTCTTTCAATAGAACCAGTGATCTCAAATAAAATCATTGACCCGAGCCAGTCAGTCGTTAAACTACACGTGCTACTGTGAAAACGCGTAACACTACTTGTATTATTTGTTCTCATATTTATGATTTTAAATGAGTTTTTCGAGTGCCTTCTCAGATTGTCCTATATAAAAACTACCACGCTTACATGGTAGCTTATAAATGACTAGCATTTTCCAGACTATTACGAATTAAAGTTTTGCCGCTGGGATGTGAAAAAGTTTCACTTAAGCCAAGTAACCTTTTTTTTTGGCGGGGGGGGATTGACTATGGACTCAAATGTCGGTTGGTATGGGAAAGATGTGAAACTCTGCTTTCCGTTTTTCTCAAGAGTAAAATGGGGTGCTTTGGCGGACGAAGCTGTTGGGCATATTCTAACAAACACACTTTTCATTTTGCTATGTGGAATACAATTATTTATATAATATGCATAAATATATACATATATGTTATTTATATTTATATATTTATTGTTTTAAGAGAAAACGAAGGTTTTTCATTATGTACTTCTGGGATTCAAATTTGTCAACAAGCAGCCTACTAAGCTATAGTATTAATATGTCAAAGACAGAGTATTATAATATTGTATAATGTATTGAATGTGAACTTCGACTGTGAATCCAGATATATTACATTCTGTGAAGTTACAAGCTTACAAGCTAAATGCTGAAAGCAATTAGTTGTAAAAACTAAGTCTTCAATAGGAAATATATTGTCCTCACGTAAATATCAGATATACAAATATCGTTGGTTCTCTGCTGTCTTGAAGTTTTACCCAATGTAAATTTATTCTCCAGAACAAATATAAAATTATATATCTATATATTGTGTACTAGGAGAAATTGTGTTTTTGCCTTATTGCATTTAAAGTAAAGTAGAGATGGATTTCCAGAGTATAGGAAGTGTTAGACTTGGTATGTGTGTGTGTGTGTGTGTGTGTGAAAGAGGTATCATTGCAAAAATCATAATTTCAAAAGGGCCACAACCCAAGATCCCATAGTCGGGCAGTGACGTCAGTGCACCTCATGCAGTACACTGTAAGCATTACTTAAGGTTCTGTGTAGCGTCCTTTCGCCCCCTAGCTGCAACCCCTTTCATTCCTTTTTGTGTACCTCCGTTCATATTTTCTTTCTTCCATCTCACTTTCCACCCTTTCTTAACAATTGTTTCATAGTGCAACTGCCAAAGGTTTCCCTCCTGTTACTCTTCTAAAGCATCTTTATTCTCAATTTCACTTTCGGCGCTGAATGACCTCATAGATCCCATCGCTTGACTTTAGGCCTAAATTTTATATACGGCACCAGAATTATTGTCTAGTGCCATACTTTCATCTTCGCCGTCTTCAATTGTGTTTTTTGTGTGAGACTTAGAATTTGTGGTAACTTCTCTTTTTAGAAATATTCGTGTAACCTCAGATTTGCTGTTTGTTTCCCAATTTTCAGAATAGGTTTTGTTCTACGTGAAATAAATTAGGGCTCCTATTCTTATGATGGGAGGTGTTACTTTTTTTTTGATTATTGGACCTTCTCCTCTGCCATCAATCTCCTTTGTTCTCTCTCTCTCTCTCTATGAACTAGGTTTTTGCATTGAAGGATGCATGATTTAACATTGTCATTGCTCTCTCTCTCTCTCTCTCTCTCTCTCTCTCTCTCTCTCTCTCTCTCTCTCTCTCTCTCATGAACTAGGCTTAGCGTAGGATTCATAATTTATCTTATGGTTGGCCAGTGTGTCATGATACAGTTCAGTTCTTTTGAACATTTATTTCATCATCAATATGAACATACCGTCTCATCCTCATCATCATATTTAGTTTTTGTATCTGGTTTCAGCTTTACGGGTTTAAAATGAGTATTGAGCTCTTCCCAAGCTCGCTTTGTTATGTGCATTTTCTGTCTGAATTCCCACCTGTTCCCGGCATTTACATGTGCTTTCCTTCATCCAGCAGCCATTTTGTCATTTGCAAGTCTACTAATTTGTGGGTCTTTTATGAGTGCCATCAGCCCTTTAAAAGCTTTCCTGCAATAAAATATTTGTTCAGTTTCCTTCGATTCGTGCTTTTGAGTGTCCTGCACTACCTCTCTTACACCAAAGCATCATCACTGCCACTTTTCTGGCAGCATGTTTTCTCTTCGTCCTCTTCCATTCACCCATAAACTTGGTTATACTGACACTGATTTCATTCGTCTCCATTCTACTTCAATATCCGGGCCGCCTCCTCTGTCTGTCTGTCTCTGCTGAGAAGACCAGGTCCTGCCCATATAGCAGCTCCTCCCAGGTGCCTTCATGTTTGTTATTCCTTTTTACCATCTCCCAAGACTGATTTCAAATGAACACCATATTCTGAGGCTTGAATTTCAAGTGAATGGTGCCTGTGGTGGGCTTATTTCATAAAATAGGGTTCATCTTCTGAGTAATAATATCATTAATATAGTCTTCCCTAAAGCTTCTATGTTATTCTATAGTGCTCTTACCCGTACAGAGAGTCTAGTAACCTTTGGTGTTCTTAATACACGGTCAGATACCCCTTGGTTCCATGAACAAATTTTAAAAGTTCCCATTTTGCTTGGTACCTAAACGTAGATGCCCTTGTACAAAGATGGTCTATGGTTGATTTTCCTTATGTAAAACCAAACTGACAATTGTATCTGAAGTCTTTTTAGCACTGGGAGGCCATTTCATATAGTTACAAAAATGTCTGTGATGGGGACCTTCTATTTATGCTTGCTACCTTCATGTAGATCTCTCTTCATAAAGATTGTCAACTGTTGGTTTTCCTTTTACAGAACGAGACTGACCATTATATCTGAAGTCTTTCTTGCACTAGGGGACCAGTTCATGTAAAAAGTTAGCAGAATGTTTGTAATGGGGAATTGAATTTATCCCCTACAGTACAAACTTAATTTGGATAAATGCCATGGCTAACACTTCCCTAGGTTCGTTATGTTTTTACCAAATATTTAAAGCTTCTGAAGGTTATGTTGGTACGAAGTAAAGTGCGTGATTGGACAAATTACCCGATATAACTGTACGATGTGCCCTTTTATATATAGTTTAAAGGTCAAAAAAAAATTTTTCTTTCTTTCCCCATAGTAGCAGAAGTGACGTGTTTTTCATTATTGGCGCGTGTTTAGAATAGACGCGTTCGTCTTTGTTTAACATAAGGGTGTATAAAGATGTTTTTTTATGCATGCGAACTGTGCTTGGATAGCATATTTTGCTTGGAGACAAAGCGCCCACCATTTCCTACGGGCTCAGCACATTTCTGCTAACCGGCGCAGAGAGGCGCGTTGCAAGGGGAGTATGGCCTGCCTCGGGGGATAGTGCATGGGAGGGTACTACTGGCCTGCCTAAGGGGGTATTGCAAGGAGATGGGTACTGGTGTATACCTTGGGGGGTTACTCAGACACCGTTCAAGGGGGGTGTTCTAACGGGAGGGTGAAACTTTTTTTTTTCAGTGGGGGTGAACTCCTCCTTCCTTTTTTTTTCTTTGTCAGTCTGTTGGAAGACGAGTATGGCATTGACAATGAATGCTAGGACATCAGCTGATTGATTAGTTGATGAAGTGAAATGCCTGTAGAGTCTTTTTTTTAGAAAAGAGATTTTCTTTCTCTTGGATGAAGAGAAAAGGAAATAGAAAGAAATTTTCTTTCTCGTGAATGAAGAGAAAAGAGAATTGAAATGCATTGTATGGGGGTATGTTTTCCTTATTCCTTGGAAGACACAAATATAATGGAGACACACAGATTATTATTTTTTTTTATTGTGTAGGAGAAATTACTTTAAAAGTGGTGGTGAATGGTAATGCCCGATGCCGTGAATGGTGTTGATTTTGGGTGTGGCAATGGTGGTATATCATGGTGTTGTATCTGGTGTTGGTTGTGTGGGTTCAGCATTACTGGTGTATGCTATTTGAATTTCACCCTTACTTGGGATCTTTGCAAGAGAATTATTGCTATGGAGAATTATTATTATTATTATTAATAATTGTTATTGTATGAGATGTGTCACGGGAGGGTTGCTTAAGTATAATTATCATTACTTGAGACTTGTTTTATGAGAGATTTGAGATATTTCATGGGAGATTATTTTATAATTGTTACAGATAATTATTCATGGAGAATTATTACAATGAATTAATGGGAGAAATCTTGGAGTTAATTATCTGTTGAGTTTTTGTAACTTTGGAGAATATTTCAGTGATTCACGAGTAATGAGTTTTGCTGAATCTTGTTGAATCTGACTGAATCTTGGTGAATTGCGTTGAATCTTGCTGAACTTTTGCTGAATTTTTGTGCTGATTTTTTTGGAGAATGGACAAGCATTAACATTGGTGATGTTTTTTTTTACTAATACTGGTGATTTTGATAGCAATTTTGGTGATTTTGCTGATAATGATATTTCTGATACTGAGATTTTTTTATTTTACTAATATGTGGGTGCTGTAATGCTATCAAGGGTGGTGAAATCTTTTTTGAATTTGGGAGGAAATAACAACACATTATTTTTGGTTGTTTTTTCCTTTTTTTATGAGTTCAGCAGATAATTACTTGACATACGCGAGTCACGGGAGATAGTTAACAATGCCGTTGATTTTTCTTTTCTCCTTTTTTGGAAGTTAGCCATAGCTGACACAAGTTTTTTTTTCATCTTGGGTGAATTTGAATTTATTTTTTCTCTCCAGTTGGGGTGAATATTTTTTAATATCTCAGTTCGTGACTTAGAGTCATTGTTCGGGAACGTGTTTGTGTTTTTAGCTATCTGATGCTGTACAGAAATATATGGGAGAATTCTTGCACTGTTTTGAATGCATATGTAATGGCACTACATTTTTTATTCTGGATATTTGTGTTCCAGAAATTGTGAGATTCTTGCACAATACCTTTGTTGTATTTGTGACAACTTTGTGAGAGATAGGAAACTTGGTTAAGTTTTCTAGTGGCCTATGTCGTAGTGCATATAGAGAAGTCTTGGCTAAGACACTTTGAATTTGGAGTTCTGTTATAATGAGTTGTGGCACATTGGTGATTTTTTCTAGAATTTTTCTAGACAGTTTTTATTTGCTGAGTTTTTGCCCTTTTTTAGCAGTTACGCTAAACAGAGAGAGTTTTATAGTTTTTGACTATAACATTTAGTTATTCTCTGGAGATTTGAGATATATTATTTGGAGATATAATTGGAGGTATATTATTTTGGAGTTATAATTTGAGATATAATATATTGGAGATATATTTTTGGCCATTTTTGATATTCGCCAATAGTGGTGAGAGCTATGTTTAGTTCAATTATATTGCAGCCATCTTATTGCAAATGGAGACACATTTTTTGAGGAGTTATATGGGGCAATATTTGTGAGTGTGTGAGCTAGATACTTTGAGTGCACATTTTTTTTGGAGATAGGATTTCATTTTTTTTTATATTCCTTTTTGGAGATTTAATATTTTTTGGAGCCTTGTTTTATTCCACATGGAGTATTGGGGAAATAGAGGTAAATATTTTTTATTTTCTGAAATAGAGGTGATTATTTTTTATTCCTGGAGTGGTGTTTTTTTATTAACATGTAGCTATTAGAGAAATAAGAGGGAATATGTGGATATGGTTATTAACCAAATGGAGGAAATATTTTTATAACCTGAGTGGTGTTCTTATTAATATGGCTTCACATATTTATGTATGGAGGTGGAATTAATCTTTGGCGGGTGACCTTTTTGTTGTGGTTATGGGAGTTTTGTTTTTTCGAGCCAAGCGAAGGTTTCTGTGCTTCTTTCTTTTTGGTTTCGTGACTATTTTGAGGCGAGTGGCATTACTACATTGTGGTCCTATGGAGATGTGTGCATTTTTTTTATGTTCACAACTGTATTATTTTTGGAGGCATATAATTGGGCAAAGTCATGTAGAGAGGATAAGTCTTTGAGACACATTTTTGAACACATTAGTCATATCCTGGAGTTAATTTTGTGAAATGTGTCAGTTAGACCTTTTTCTGCAGAATCATGAGTTTTCCAAACTTGTGTCTGACTAGACATTTTTTGTGCCGCAGTTCGAGCACATATCTGCAGGTGGATTTTTTCTGCTGACAAATGCTGCGTTGAGTTCGCTGTGTGCTGACTCTTTTCCTCTGGTGGTGATTGATCAGAGTTTTTGCAATATCTGGAAATGTTGACAATAGCATTTCACGAAAGCACATGTGTGAGAGTTTGCTTTCTGGCCTTGTTGGTCGATAAAGTTGCGATGTCGAGAAATTCCGTAACTTTACATGGGGCATTTCTTGGGGAAAAATGCGGGAGGTTATGCATATATATATTATGTATTTTTTGATGGGGGAAATTTACTTGTGTTTATCTTTTTTTTGTTTTTTTTCTTCCATTTCCTATGAGAGATATAATTGGGGATTGAGATTAAATAGCATTTCTTTTTGGACAAGAGATGTAATTTATCGGGAGATGTGATTTATCGGGGTTGTCATTTACGTAAATGGTAGTTTGACATTAAGTCTCATTGTACTTAATTGTATGAGCAGTAAAGGGGTTTTTGCTGTTAAACATTGGAGATTTTTACTGATTTTGTGAGTTGCTGTAATATCAGAGCTTGAGAGAACATTTTTTGTGTCTGGGCTTGTTACGGGATTTTTTTTTCCTTGGGCTCATTACGATTTTTTCCTTTTTTTTACTTATGAGAACATTCGAGTTTGAAATGTGAGTGCAGAAGTACGTGGAGTTGCTGTGAGTTTTTGAGTTGTGTGTGTGCTGATGTGTGAGTTTGGAGAATTGAGTTGGAGAACTTGATGTTTTTTTTTTCTTTGAGAGTTACGATAATGACTTATCATTTAGTGGTCATATTAAGTGGAGTTAATTGGGAGACGTTCAGTTAATATTTCTGACTTTTTGAGATCATTGTTTGATAGAAGTAGTATGTATGGGGTTAATTCTTTTACGATTGATCAGTGACTTGACTGACATACTAACACACCAAAAAGTCGTTCCCAACGCTAGCAAGACGTCCACCAGCCGTGCAGAGAGGTTGCTGTAGTTTTCTCCATGGTGATCACGAGAGTCTACAAGTTCTACAGAGTTCAACAACGTGTCTTTTGGGGATCTGCAGAAGCCATTAGAAGTCTTCTACGATGAGGGAGGCATTCTGTCTTCCTACAGTTAGCTACTGTCTGTTTTGAAAGTTGCAGGCAAGCAAAGAGGGATATTCAAGAATCCAAGATGAGAGAAAATTCTAGTGTTATTTGGAGATATGAAGTATGATAAGACTTTATTTTATAATGCCAGAGACGTGCAGTTATTACTTATATTTTATTTTAAGCCGGCCATGTGTTTCATGTTATAAGCTGTTTTGTTTGACCATTTTGCTAGGCGGGAGCTAGCATTTATTGGTGGCCGAGCTATATTACTCCTAGGGTTATAATTAATGATATATTGCCAATATGTTCGCTGTGACCTATTGGAATGTGGAGAAGCAATGACCCGAGAAAAGCTGATGAATGGTTTCTGTGGGTGGCATGACATAAAACTGCATAGTAAGATGAGTCAATGTACCTCAGTTCATGAGCTCTTTCAAAGTGCCTTTGGGAAACTGGTTGTAGCCAGTAATGTGAGGCATTGTAAAACTGTGCATTCGTATGTGTGTGTGTGCGCCTCTTCCTTTTATAATGTATCATACGCAAGTCTATGTGGGATTTGCATAGAGGTGGCTTTGAGAGAAAGGCAGGATGCCGTGGAAGCTCAGCGAAAGTTTCTTTATAATTTGTGCTTGAAATATTCCGGCTGCTTGGGTAAGTCTTATAATATTTTAGCCAAAGAGCGGCTTGTTGTCTGTTTAACATTTCATCAGAATATCCAATCTTTTCCAATCTTTAATCTCTGTTGTTAAATTTATGTGTGTACTTACGAGGTGTTCTCGTGTCTTTGAAACAGACGGTTCTAGCGGAACTATGTGGGGACCGAGGGAGACATTTGGTGTGTGTTTTGTCGTCATTATTTTGGGTCTGCTTTAGTTATATGACCATACGACAATTCTTCACTCTTACCTGTAGGTAGAGGGAAAGATGGTGTTTTAGTATTGGAGGTAATATTCCATTTCTCGTCGCCGAGGTTCCGGGATGAAGGGCGATAATAAAGCAATATCTTCTTGCTTGAGTTTATTGGCTAAAACTACATTGAAGAAGGCGGGTAGTTGAATATACAAAATACAATAAGCGTATATAATAGAATCATAACAAATATATGAGCATCGAAGCTCTATACACAATAAGGAATCATATCCTGCATACATGAGGTAGAATTTATAAGATCGAAGCCTCTGTGTCGGACTCTATACTAACACAATAATAATTGGTTATACTTATAACATTTACGCATTATGCAACACAGTGCAATAGCTCTGAACTGAACTGAGCTAAAGGAAGATTTCCCGTGCTCGTTACATAACGTCTCGCATACATAACAGTCTCCTCCCCCTTTACCTGTGACTAAGAAACTACTGTTCCTCACATTTACAAATCTAATCTTTCAGGAGGTTTTCCTCTACTCATTCTGTTAGGGAGTACTATAGGTGTGTTCTGAGCTGTTGCATGGTTTTCCTCTCTATTTACATTTGGTGGTTGAACATCTTGGTGAGCAGTTTGCACATCTGAGTTATTTAAGTTTGAGGAATTTGAAACTTGTACTTCTGTATGATTTGTACTAAATGACTGCAACTGATCAACATTACGTTTTACAATCTTTCCACAGACATTAACATCATAATGTAAATTACCTATCTTCCTGACAATTTCTCCTTGTATCCATTTTTCTGGTGTATTGTATGACCTTACCATGACATAACCTGAAGGAGCGAAATGTCTTACATTGGGAAGTTTTTTTACTTGATCATAACCTTTCTGTTCTAACTGACTCTGCAAGCTTGGATACATTAGATCTAACTTATTCCTGATCCTCCTCCCCATCAACAAATAAGATGGTGTTACACCCGTAGTATTATGTACGGTTGTTCTATAGGATAAGAGGAACTTTGCAATGTGAGATGCTACATTAACAGAATCTGCTTGTCTACACTTCATATTATGTTTGAAAGTTTGAACAAATCTTTCTGCTTCACCATTCGTGGATGGATGATACGTTGCTGATAATGTATGTTGTATACCATTTACATTCAGAAATTCCTTAAAATCTTGGAAGTTAACTGGGGGCCATTGTCTGTCCCTATTCTTTCTGGCAAACCATGCGTTGCAAAGATTTGCATGAGTGATTTTATAGTTGCTACCGATGAAGTTGTTTGCATTGGTATAACTTCTGGCCACTTACTATATGCATCTACTAATATTAGATATGAGTATCCTAAAAATGGACCTGCAAAATCTACATGTACACGTTGCCACGGGTATCTGGGTAATTCCCATGGGTGCATTCGTGTTGGTTTTTGGATTGTTTTGTTGTAATGCACAATTAATACACTTCTTAACCGAATTATCAATGTCCCTATCAACACCTGGCCACCAAACATAAGTTCTAGCAATTAACTTTGATCTGACAATACCTTGGTGGTCTGTATGTATTTCTGATAGAACTCTATTCCTTAATGCATTTGGAATCACTACTCTTGATCCTCTCAAAATACATTCTTGTGTTACACTCAATTCATTCCAAATTTCTTTGTATGGTTTACAATTGGCATCTTCTGCACAAATATCTCTGCCGGTTATTAGACTCTGCACTACTTTTGAAAGTACTGGATCTTTCTTTGTACCTTGTGCTATTTCCTTAGCTGTAATAGGTAAATTATAAGCAGAAATCAAAAGAATACTTTCCTCATTGTTCTGGTGCTTTGTCTACAGGCAACCTCGACAAAGCGTCTGCATTACCCATCTTAGATGTTGGTCTATATTCTATGTTGTAATCATATGCCGCTAATATGATTGCCCAACGTTGTAGTCTTGCAGCTACTAACGTCGGTAAACTTGCTTTTGGACCTAAAATCATCAATAATGGTTTGTGGTCTGTAACTAATGTGAACCTTTTCCTGCCATACAGATACATATGGAACTTTTTCACTCCATATACTAGTGCTAATGCTTCCTTTTCTATTTGTGAATAGTTTCTCTCTGCTTTGTTCAAGACCCTAGAGGCAAAAGCAAACAATGGACAAAAATTTTGTCCATTGTTTGCTGCCATATTGCTGGACTGCTAGCAACACCATAGGGAAGTCTTTTTGGACGATAGAGCCCTAAATGTGTGTTTACAGTACATAGCTTTTGGGAATTTTCATCCATGGATAGTTGTTGAAATGCTTGTCTAAGATCTATCTTAGAAAATACTGAGCATCCTGACATAGTTGCGAACATATCTTTAGGATTTGGCAATGGATGTTGTGCTACTTGCAATTATGGATTTAATGTCACCTTGTAATCTCCACATAACCTAACTTGACCGTTGTCCTTAACAATAGGAACTAATCTGAACAATAGGAACTAATCTTAACAATAGGAACTAATCTGAATAATCTACCTTTTCCCATGAACCTTCACTTTCTAACCTTCTAATTTCAGTTTCCACAGCTGTTTTCAATGCATATGGAACTGGTCTTGGAGCAGAAAATCTAGGAGTAGCATTCTCCTTTAAAACTAAGACTGCTTGTGCATTCTTTACTGTTCCTACTCTGTCTTCAAATACTTCTTTGTAATCTGATAGAAGATTAGTTAATGAAATTTCTTCTGCTGGTTCTTGTTTTGTACCTGTAACCCTTAGAATACACTAGGCCAATCTAATTTTATGCATCTTAACCACTCTAATCCTAATAATGTCTGTCCTTGACCCTTGACTATTGTCAATGGTAACTTACCTATCTCTTGATCTTTGTACTGAACTTTCACTTGTGATGAACCAACTATTTTTATGTTTGTACCATTATACCTTTTGAGCACTTTGTCTGAAGGTCTTATCACTAGGTTAGGTATAGTTTGTGCTACTCTTTCAGAAATTATTGTCACATCTGCAGCTGTGTCTATTTGCATGGGTGTCACTTTCCCATTTATTTCTATTTGAGCCATAAGACGTTCGTGTGCATCTTTGTTCACAGAATTAATGTGAAATGCAAATTGTTCTACTTCTGTGGTCTTATGTACACTTTCTTCATTTGAGCTGGAGCCGTCATTTGAATCAACGGTTCTATTGATCTGTTTTGTGGTCTTTTGCTTATCAAAGTTACACTGACTTGTTAAATGACCACGCTTCCTGCAGTTGTTGCATGTCTGACCTGATGCTGGACACTTATCCCACATTCATACTATTAATGATTTGGTACCACATCTAAAAGCACGATTTCTTTGATGTTTTTGTGTCCCTATGTGACTTTGACTTTTCTGTGAGTATGCATTAGGTTTAACCTTGTTATACTTGGATATACCTGGGCTAGGCTTACTAGTTTCATTTGTTTGCCCTTTCTTTGCTTGTTGGTAACTCCTTTTATAGGCCTACATGATTGGCTTACTTATTGATTTCACTGAACACTGCTGTTATTATGAGTCTTACCTACAATGACATTGGACTGGTAATTAGCTGTTTCTATTGCTCTTGCTATTTCCAGAACTTTTTGCAAATTTAACTTCTTTTCTTGCAGTAACTTCTTTCTAAGCTCTTGCGAGTTACTCCTTACTATAATTTGCTCTATTAACCTGTCTTCTAGATCTCCAAATTCACAAGATGAAGCTAATTTCTTTAACCTTGTTACAAAAGAATCTATTGTCTCACCTGATTCCTGTGATGCTTCTATGAACTGATAACGTTCAAAGTATTTATTTGCTTGAGGAGTAAAATAATTTGTGAGCCCTTCAATTGCGTCCTGCAATGAATCACCTGTTAGATTCAAAGTATTGAATACTTCCTGAACTTCTAAACCTGCAGTATGAAGTAACAAAGCCTTCTGCTGCTTTTCGTTTTTTTTTTTTTTTTTTTTTTTATTTTTTTTTTTTTTTCCCCCCCTAGTGCTTCTAAATAAATTTGGAAGCTGCTTATCCCCTTTTTCCAACTTGTACCCACTGATTTAGGATCATCACCAATGCTAAAGCTGTCTAACCTTTGGACATCTATCGGCATGTTTGCTGTGATACTAAGAAGTTTATAGTCTGGTGGCAGAGGGGTGTAGGTGTGTTTTGGCGTACATACAATGTTTTATTGGTGATTCTGGTAAAACAAACCATACAGAACCCAAATCCGCGTGATGCCACTCTGTCATCCTTGAGCAATTTTTTTTACTGCCAAAATTCAAAATGGCCGAAGCCGAGATCACCGAAATTCGATTTTCGCCTATACCTTCGCCAAAAATGGACATAGAGATCTGATTTTGGTGTCTAAACATATGTTTTAAGGGTCTGGAAATCCATTAGAACACACAAAATAAACTCTATTTGCCTTCTGTGATATAGATTTTTTCATATTTCGACGATAAAAGTGCTCAAAGTGTGATGCCAGTGATGGCTGCATAGGGTTTAGACAAATATGGGTTTAGCAAAATGTTTTTATTCACACTTATATCCCACAGTTAAGCTGAAAAACATATTAAATTCACACGCTACAGTTAACGTGATTAACAAGTCATAGGGATGGGAGGAAAGAAACAAACAGCAGTCAAGAACGGAAACAGTGAAATGAACCAAGCAGAGATCCGTTGTATGCAAGACGGAAATTATATGCTAATTTGCCAACATAATCACACAAATCTTGTGACAATCCCAAAATGTCATCATTAGTCTTCATCCGAATCCTCATTTGCCAGGACAGATGATTTAGTTTGATCATTGCCGCAGTCTTCTGCACCGTGACATCCGCAGAAAACTGAACACGAGAGTCTCGCTGCAGAACACCTGCACTTGGCTGTTGCGCAAGGCGGCACTGAACGGCAGCCACATCTGATCATTGTGAGTACCTCATCCGGGGCGCTTGTCACATTCGGAGGTAAGGGTATTGGTACCAATGTGTTTGATGTCTGGTCTGTTGTCCACCCGTATGTGTGTTGAAATGCTGGAGGGTCAACTTCAAGTGCTGCACGCCACACTGCAGCTTGAAAATGGGCTCTGTGGACGTGTTCAGTGAACGTCTCAGTTGTTGGTGGAAGGCTCTTAAGCTGTGGTGCTGCCGTGAGTTTTTTGTTTCCCATCTTTTGTGACCAATGTCGAAACGAACTGGCTGCATGTTTGTCTCTCTCCTTTGATCCATAACAGGCAGCAAGGAATGATGTAGCTTCTGATATGATGTCCGAGAAATCAGAATCAAGGTGACCGAGGTTCTTCAGCTGGTAGCCCATCATCAAGCATTTTACGACCGTGCCTTTGCCTATGCCCCACAGGTAAGAAACAGTATCACACCCTGAGACGACATGTGCAGCCAAGATCTCTGAGACAAAGTCGGCACACTTCTGGACTGTTGCCTTGATATCTACTGATGTTCTGCTATGACAGGTTCCTAACATCACTAGATCACAGGTGAGGGATTCGGACTTGAAGAAATGGAGCGGCAAAACAAACACGTCAGTGTCGTCTGAGATGACTGGATGCTTTGAAGCTCCTGTTATGGGCTACGTGAACCATTTGCTGGACAATCACAACATCTGCTTCCTCTGAGTGGTACGAAGGTCATGTCGCAGTGTCACCTTCCCGTTGGACACCCTCAATGGGAGTTGGGTCTTGTCCAGTTACGACCAGACGGTTATGGCTAGCAGTTCTGGATGCTCTTTGAGCAGGTACAGATGAGCTTGATGAGTTGCAGTTTGTTCTCCGTGACATTGAGGACGACCTTTTGAGCGGGGAGAGGTGTATGCAGGTCCAATTTGTGTCGACGGCTTGCCTCCTTGCCAGCACGTGCTGTGCGTGTTGCGTTCTTTATACTTTTCTCATAGTATCTGTCGAACACCAAGTATGTATTGCATGATGCGTACTTGTTGTGCCCACTCATCATTTCGCGCATCACATGCTTTTCAAGATAACATCCTTCAAGGTGTCTTGGTTATGTCCGCGATCAGCAGTTCGGCATTGAACGACACGGCGCCATCGTTCAGGGTTTTTCGAATCTGGTTCTGAAGAACACTGTTCACCACATATTAAACAATGCTCTTTGAATTTGAAGGGTGTGATAGTCGAACGCCGAGATCGTTTCACATCTGGTTCTTCTGACAATTTCCTCTGTTTTTGTAAGAAGCGTTTTATGTGAGTCTTTTATGTATATGTTGAAGCACAGTTTTTATGCACGAACAATGATCTAGATGTATCTTGTAATGTGGATGTCAATGAAGCATGCAGCCATCACCCCTACGTTGACTAGCAGCTACAATGGAATTGAGTCTGTCAGGTCCCGCAACTGTTAGAGGTGCTTCACTATCACAACAGTTCATGCAAACTTTCCAAAAGGCAAGCGGTGTTGGGCTGTGATGAAGAATCCATCTTGTTTGACAGCCTGAAAATGAGGATACACCATCACCAAAGGAATATATGATAGAAAGCGAGTTTATAGAGTTATGTTATTAGGTTTCTGCAATAGTAGAAGCAATATTAGCATGATTAGTATACGCCAGCGGTCAGAAGTACATTGTGTAGGAAATATTTTGAAAGCAACAGAGACCATGCCCATAAGAACAACTATTCTACTATGCGTTCTATGCCAATGACTATTGTGCGGTAAAACAAATCATCAGAGGGGAGATAGAGTTTATTTGTGTGTTCTAATGGATTCCCAGACCCTTAAAACATAAGTTTAGACACCAAAATCAGATCTCTATGTCCATTTTTGGCGAAGGTATAGGCGAAAATCGAATTTCGGTGATCTCGGCTTCGGCCATTTTGAATTTTGTCAGTAAAATAAATTGCTCAAGGATGACAGAGTGGCATCACGCGGATTTGGGTTCTGTATGGTTTGTTTTACCAGAATCACCAATAAAACATTGTATGTACGCCAAAACACACCCAGGCAAAAAATCCTCATTCTGCCACCAGACTATTAGGCTAGGCTAGGAATTTGGAAGTTCTTTTTTTTTCTACCTTGTAGGCTACACTTGCATAGACATACCTTTTGCACTTTTACTCTCAAAACCAATCCTTTTTTTGTGTGTGTGTGTTGACGCTCCTGACTTGGCACAGCGCTGCTTGGTTTGAGTGTGATGAAGGCATCTAGGTAATTGAGATTCTTCGTTTTTGGGTAGACTTCGTCCGATTGGGGTCGTCGTCTTCCGCTTCTTGGCTAGGAGATTAGGCGTAGGCTATAGACTCCATTTGGCTGCTACGAGTTCGTCACCTGCGTCGCCAATGTTTTGTCGTCATTATTTTGGGTCTGCTTTAGTTATATGACCATACGACAATTCTTCACTCTTACCTGTAGGTAGAGGGAAAGATGGTGTTTTAGTATTGGAGGTAATATTCCATTTCTCGTCACCGAGGTTCCGGGATGAGGGCGATAATAAGCATATCTTCTTGCTTGAGTTTATTGGCTAAAACTACATTGAAGAAGGCGGGTAGTTGAATATACAAAATACAATAAGCGTATATAATAGAATCATAACAAATATATGAGCATCGAAGCTCTATACACAATAAGGAATCATATCCTGCATACATGAGGTAGAATTTATAAGATCGAAGCCTCTGTGTCGGACTCTATACTAACACAATAATAATTGGTTATACTTATAACATTTACGCATTATGCAACACAGTGCAATAGCTCTGAACTGAACGTGTCTGCGGAGCTAAGATTTCCTGCGCTCGTTACAAAACTTCTTGCATACATAACAGTGTGACCATTACTTTTTAGACATTTTAATGTTGGGGTTTTATCGGAATTAAGTTAGTCTGTGAGACCTGTTTGATCATTATCTTTTGTTGCCAAATAAATGTATTTTTTATAATGCAACTCTCTCATTTTGATTACCTGTTAGAGTGGAGAGAAAGAAGTAGAAAGAGGTGGAGAGAGAGAGAGAGAGAGAGCGGTCGCTTGGCGAGAGAGAGGGAAAGAAAAGTCGCGAGCCGCTGGTTGCTTGGGAGAGAGAGAGAGATTTGTGTTTGCCTGACGCTCGGAGTTACACGTTTACCAAATGAATAATGAGGATCATATCCCCATTACATATTTGATGACTGTTACGGACTCTGAGATCTCAGAGACAATGTTACGGTGTCGAAATATCCTGGCCAGGGTCGACACAGTGTTACCTCCTCTGAGAGAGGTCCGCTTCAGGTTCGATATGAAATAATAAAAAAAAAATATTTCAACACCAACAGTTGAAACTGGGGATACGAATATAGAAAGAAACACTAACACAACAAAGGTTTATTTACAAGCTTACTAACAAAGGTAAATGCAGAATGGTATCTCCTATTTACATAAAAAGATTAGAATCTTACACTGCATGAACTAGGGGAACAGTGAGGCAATTCAAATACTTGCTAGTCAAATTGGCAATTCGACGCGCTGGCTTCATAAATGTAGAGAGGCAATTGCAGTCGTCCTCTTGACTCCGCATTGCAGAAACTAGTCTACTTGAAAGGCAGGAACTCTCCAAAACCTCTAGCGAGACCTTTTCTTCACTGAAGTCTGGTCGATGGCGATAAAACACGGCCGTCCACTCCTGAAGACGACTAGACCAATATCCAACCAACTCTTCTTTTGATTGATACTTTGTCGGTTCCTTCGTCTCTAGTCTCTCTCTGACGATCACTGCTGCTGATCTCTCACTGATAATCTGATCTGTGGTTCTTACTGAGGATATCTCTCTGTGACTAACTGGTGATCTCTCTCTCTTTTACGATCTCTGCTTCCCAAAGTTCGTTCGTCATATTTATACGGCACTCTGGGGGCGGAGCCTACAGCGAGTGTCACAGACTCCAGAGGTTTCCGGACTATTAGATGAATTTAGACGAGGTATTGCATCAGAAATCGCTGCGTTTCTCACGTCCCGACGAGTTCCAAAACACTCCTGCCGATTCTCGAACAGGCGCCTCCAACACGGGCGCGAAAGCCTTCTTACTGCCGAACTTCTCGAAAATGCGTCCTCCTTTCCTTTATCTCTCTTTGCTAGGAAGCAATTACCATAACACGCCCCCCCAAAAGAGGAAAAAAATGAAATCAACTGATTTTATTTTTTCTAAAGAGAAGCAAGAATTAAACAGTGGGGAAACAATTCTGCATAAAGCTTTAATACTTCTTCATCCACTCAACCACTCATGCAAAAACAGAAAACGGTCATTAGGCCACTCATGCTGAGAAAAATCTCCAGAGGCTACTGCCATAACATTATCCTTCTCTCTTACTATTACCGTTTTCTGAACTCTGATTAAAACTTATAAATACTAAAACACCTCTTGTGTTTTTCTCAAAACTAATCTTACTCAGTAACACTGTTATACGGGCGGAGGCCACGGCACGGGGCGTTGTTTATAATTCTGAAGCAAATTTACATTTATTGCCTTTACTCTACTCTTACCCACATTAATTCTATAATGTATATTTACCCTCTCCTCTAACACTGAAAAAGGACCTTCAAACTTATAAGGTAAAAAGAGACTTTCTCTCGAGACTAGTACTAAGACTTTATCTCTTACACACAAACTTCTCTTGTTTGCGCTAAGATAAAGTTTCTCTTTAATTTCCCCTTGACTTCCTCTCGCGTTTTCTTTCCCTAAGTGCCAAGCGCTTCCGTTCTCCTCCGCTAGTTGCCAAACATCTCTTAGATTGTTTTTATAATACTCAAGATTAGTTAAGCAATCATCTCTACCCTTCCTTCTAGGCAAAGTTCCGACCATATTTATAAATACATTCTCTAAAGATAAGCCTACTGAAGGAATATTACACAACTGAACTCTGGTAATTACTTGATTCAGTTTCCCAGCAATTTGATATTCATGACAACTGTGATGGTAATTGCTTCATAGCAAAGAAAGATAAAGGAAAGGAGAACGCATTTTCGAGAAAGTTCGGCAGCAAGGAGGCGTTAGTGCAATGTGTTGGAGGTGCCTGTTATCATGATGGTTCTAGAATCGGCAGGAGTGTTGTGGATCTCGTCGGGACGTCAGAAATGCCACGTTTTCTGATGCAATACCTCGTCTAGATTCATCTAAGAAATTCTAGCAATCTCGGGAACCTGTGACGCTCGCCGTAGACTCCGCCCCCAGGAGTTTTTCGAGAGTTGGTTGGATATTGGTCTAGTCGTCTTCAGGAGTGGACGGCCGTGTTTTCTCGACGTCGACCAGACTTCAGAGAAGAAAAGGTCCTGCTACAGGTTTTGGGGAGTTCCTGCCTTTCAAGTAGACTAGTTTCTGCAATACGGAGTCAAGAGGACGACTGCAATTGCCACTCTACATTTATGAAGCCAGCTCATCGAATTGCCAAATTCTCTCGCAAGTAATTGAATTGCCTCATTGTTCCCCCTGTTCATGCAGTGTAAGATTATATCTTTTTATGTAAATAGGAGATACCATTCTGCATTTACCTATGTTAGTGAGCTTGTAAATAAACCTTTGTTGTGTTAGTGTTTCTTTCTATATTCGCATTCCCAGTTTCAACTGTTGGTGTTGAAATATTTTTTTTTTATTCATTTCATATCGAAACTGAAGCGGACCTCTCTCAGTCGCCGTAACACTGTGTCGACCCTTTCCAGGCTATCAACACTTTAATGGTTTGAAACAGGGAGGATATAGAAAGAATCAGAATGAGTGAGATGGTGAAAGAGTTTATTGATTCAGGTAAGCTACTAGGTCTAGAGGGAAATGATCTCCTTGAGTATGTTGAGAAGAAAGAGAGGGAAAAGTATGAGAGAGATGAAAGAGCGGCTGAGAGAGAAGTAATGAAAATGCAGCAAGAGAGAGAAGCAATGCAAATGCAGCAAGAGAGAGAAGCAATGAAAATGCAGCAAGAGACAGATGCAATGAAAATGCAGCAACAGAGAGAAGTAATGAAAATGCAGCAAGAGAGAGAAATGTTGGTAATGCAGCGGGAAGAGAGAGAGAAAGAACGTATGCATGAGTTGGAAATTGCTCGGTAAAGGGAAAGCTCGTACCAGTCAGACAGGCGAAACTGATAGGTTAGGTATGAGTACAGTGTTAAAATTAGTACCAAAGTTTGATGAGGAGGATGTTACGACATATTTCATGTGTTTTGAAAAGTTAATGGAACGAGTAGGTTCTCCTAAAGGAACGTGGACTTTATATTTGCAGTCAGTTTTGAGTGGTAGGGCACTTACTGTGTATAGTTGCATGTCTAAGAAGGAATGTGATAATTACGATATCGTGAAAGAAACTGTTCTTAGCGCATATAGGTTAGTACCGGAGGCATACTGTAAGAAATTTAGAAATTTGAGAAAGGATGAAAATATTACGTATGTAGAATACGGTAAGAAGTTAGAAAGGCTGTTTTTTTTATTGGTTAACTTCTGCTAAGGTTGAGGATTTTGATAGTTTGAAGAACTTAGTGTTGTTAGAAAACTTCAAAGATAACGTATCCTTTGAGATTAAACTTTATATAGAGGATAGGCGAGAAGTATCTTTTGCAGGAGCAACTAGGCTATCTGACGAATATAGTCTAACTCATAATTTGAGTATTAGTAAGAAACGAAATGATCCTTCGTCTGGTAGAGTACAAAGCAGTAAAGGTTTCAGTCCTAGTAATAGCAATGCAAGTAAAAGTGACTATTCTTGTTATACATGCGGAAAACCTGGTCATACGTCTAAGGATTGTAAGAGTAAAGTGGCATTTAGTGGCTCAGAATTAACATGTTTCCGATGTAATGGGAAAGGGCATTTAGCGAGGAATTTTGCAGTAGAAAGGAAGGACGGTAAGAAACCAGTGACTCTAGTTAACCTTTCGTCAAGTAGGAATGATGTGATGAGAGAAACTAGGAAAGTTTTTGGCGAATTTCTGTCAGAAGGCGTAGTTTCCTCTCTTGGAGGAGTAGATTCGAGAGAAGTAGTCTTGCTTCGAGACACAGGATCTGCTGTCTCACTGATTTTGAGAGAGTGTGTGCCGAACAGGGCAGAAATCAATATGGAAGAGAAAGTCATGTTAGGTGGATTTCCTAACACTTGTGTTCTTTGTCCATTGTTGAAGTTGAATTTAGAAAGTCAGGTGGTGTCAGAGGAAGTAAAACTTGCAGTTGTGGACAGTTTGCCCGTTGAAGGCGTTGACATTATTGTCGGTAACGACTTAGCATTATCCAAGAATGTAAATCCTGTTGTGAGGAATATTCCAGTGCCTGAAATGGTAGTAACTAGGTTGGGTTTAGATACAGACGTAGACTACGGTCATAATTTGTTCGTGGATTCGAACGAAAGTGAGTTCGTGGATTCGAACGAGTGTGAGTTCGTGGATTCGAACGAGTGTGAGTTTGTGGATTCGAACGAGTGTGATAGAGGTAGCGAGGTTGATCTTGGCATGAGTGTGGCTGAGAGACCTAACTCTATCGTGGACAGTGATAGCCAAACGGAAGGCGTAGCTGTCGGGAGTAGCGTAGTAAATGTACAGGTATCTTGTCCTAGTTACGGTGATGAATTAGGCTCTAACGTTTTGGATAAGGATGAGCTAGTCAAGTTGCAGAGAGAGGATGAGAAACTAACCCAAATTTTTTAATGTGAGCTGGATGATGATCTCTATGATGTGTGTAAGGAAACTTTTTGTGTAAAGGACAAAGTTTTGTGTCATGTTTGTCCTAAGTCAGGTAGTGGAGGGGGAATCACAGAAAACTTTGTAGTTTCTAGGAAGCTTCATGAATTAATTTTGAAGTTAGCACACGATGAGCAAGGACATTTGGGAGTAAATAAAACTTTCAAGTGTATTAGTAGGGCATACTTTTGGCCTAAGATGAAAAATGACGTGAAGAGTTAGTCGTTAAGCTGTCATGTCATGAATATCAAATTGCCGAGAAATCGATTCAATTAATTCCTAGAGTTCAGTTGTGTAATATTCCTTCAGTAGGCTTATCTTTTGAGAATGTATTTATAAATATGTTCGGAACTTTGCCTAGAAGTAACGGTAGAGATGATTGCATATCTAATCTTGAGTATTATAAAAACAATCTAAGAGCTGTTTAGCAACTAGTGGAGGAGAACGGAAGCGCTTGACACTTAGCAAAAGAAAACCCGAACGGAAGTCAAGGGGAAACTGAAGGAAAGCTTGATCTTAGATCAAACAAGAGAAGTTTGCGTGTAAGAGATAAAGTATTAGTACTAGTCTCGAGAGAAAGTCCATTTTTACCTTATAAGTTCGAAGGTATTTATTCAGTGTTAGAGGAGAGGGGAAATATACATCTTAGGATTAATGTGGGTAAGAGTAGAGCAAAGGCAATGAATGTAAATTTGCTTCAGAACTATAAACAACGCCCCGTGCAGTGGCCTCCACCCGTGTAACAGTGTTACTGAGTGATATTAGTTTTGAGAAAAACACAAGAGGTGTTTTAGTCTTTATAAGTTTTAATCAGGGTTCAGAAAACGGAAATAGTAAGAGAGAAGGATAATGATATAACAGATAGCCTCTCTAGTTTTTTTTCAGAATGAGTAGCCTAATGACTGTTTTCTGTTTTGGCACGAGTGGTTGAGTGAATGGAGAAGTATTAAAACTTTATGCAGAATTGTTTCCCTGCTGTTCAATTCTTGCTTCTCTTTAGAAAAAAAAAATAAAATCAGTTGATTTCATTTTTTTTCTCTTTTGGGGGGGCGTGTGATAGTAATTGCTTTCTAGCAAAGAAAGATAAAGGAAAGGAGAATGCATTTCCGGAAAGTTCGGCAGCAAGGAGGCGTTAGCGCAATGTGTTGGAGGTGTCTGTTATCATGATGGTTCTAGAATCGGCAGGAGTGTTGTGGATCTCGTCGGGACGTGAGAAAGGCCGCGTTTTCTGATGTAATACCTCGTCTAGATTCATCTAAGAAATTCTAGCAATCTCGGAAACCTGTGACGCTCGCCGTAGGCTCCGCCCCCAGGATGCCGTATAAATACGACGAACGATCTTTGGAGAGCAGTGATCGTAGAAGGAAGAGATCGTAAAAGAGAGAGATCACCAGTTAGTAAGAGCCACAGATCAGATTATCAGTGAGAGATCAGCAGCAGTGATCGTCAGAGAGAGACTAGAGACGAAGGAACCGACGAAGTATCTATCAAAAGAAGAGTTGTTCAAGAGTTGGTTGGATATTGGTCTAGTCGTCTTCAGGAGTGGACGGCCGTGTTTTCTCGACTTCGACCAGACTTCAGACAAGAAAAGGTCCTGCTACAGGTTTTGGGGAGTTCCTGCCTTTCAAGTAGACTAGTTTCTGCAATACGGAGTCAAGAGGACAACTGCAATTGCCGCTCTACATTTATGAAGCCAGCGCATCGAATTGCCAAATTCACTAGCAAGTATTTGAATTGCCTCACTGTTCCCTCAGTTCATACAGTGTAAGATTCTATCTTTTTATGTAAATAGGAGATACCATTCTGCATTCACCTATGTTAGTAAGCTTGTAAATAAACCTTTGTTGTGTTAGTGTTTTTTTCTATATTCGTATCCCCAGTTTCAACTGTTGGTGTTGAAATATTTTTTTTTTTTATTTATTTCATATCGAACCTGAAGTGGACCTCTCTCAGACGTAACACTGTGTCGACCCTTTCCAGGATCTCAGAGTCCGTAATAACAGCTTAAAGCATACCTCTTCACGTCATTTTTCATCTTAGGCCAAAAGTACGTCCTACTAATACACTTGAAAGTTTTATTTACTCCCAAATATCCTAGCTCATCATGTGCTAACTTCAAAACTAGTTCACGAAGCTTCCTAGGAACTACTAATTGTTCTGTGATTCCCTCTTCACTACCTGACTTAGGACTAACAGGACACAAAACTTCGTCCTTTACACAAAAAGTTTCCTTACACAATTCATCGAGATCATCATCCAGCTCACATTCAAAAATTTGGGTTAGTGTCTCATCCTCTCTCTGCAACTTGACTAGCTCATCCTTATCCAAAACGTTAGAGCCTAATTCATCACTGTAACTAGGACTAGATACAGGTACATTTACTATGTTACTCTCGACAGCTACGCCTTCTGTTTGGCTATCAGTGTCCACGATAGAGTTAGGTCTCTCAGCCACACTCATGCCAAGATCAACCTTGCTACCTCTATCACACTCGTTTGAATCCACGAACTTACTCGCATTCGAATCCACGAACTTACTCTCGTTAGAATCCACGAACTTACTCCCGTTCGAATCCATGAACAAATTATGACCCTAGTCTACGTCTGTATCTAAACCCGACCTAGTTACTACCATTTCAGGCACTGGAATATTCCTCACAACAGGATTCGCATTCTTGGATAAAGCTAAGTCGTTACCGACGATAATATCAATGCCTTCAACGGGCAAACTGTCCACAACTGCAAGTTTTACTTCTCCTGACACTACCGGACTTTCTAAATTCAACTTCAACAAAGGACAAAGAACACAAGTATTAGGAAATCCACCTAACATGACTTTCTCTTCCATATTGATTTCTGCCCAGTTCGGCACACACTCTTCCCTAATCAGTGAGACAGCGGCACCTGTGTCTCGAAGCAAGACTACTTCTCTCGAATCTACTCCTCCAAGAGAGGAAACTACGCCTTCTGACAGAAATTCACCAAAAACTTTCCTAGTTTCTCTCATCACATCATCCCTACTTGATGAAAGGTTAACTAGAGACACTGGTTTCTTACCGTCCTTCCTTTCTACTGCACAATTCCTCGCTAAATGCCCTTTCCCATTACATAGGAAACAAGTTAATTCTGAGCCACTAGATACCATTTTACTCTTACAAACCTTAGACGTATGACCGGGTTTTCCGCATGTATAACAGGAATAGTCACTTCTACTCGCATTGCCAGACGATGGATCATTTCGTTTCTTACTAACACTCAAATTATGAGTTAGACTATATTCGTCAGCTAACCTAGTTGCTCCTGCAAAAGATACTTCGCGCCTATCCTCTAAATAAAGTTTAATCTCAGGGGATACGTTATCTTTGAAGTTTTCTAACAACACTAAGTTCTTCAAACTATCAAAATCCTCAACCTTAGCAGAAGTTAACCAATCAAAAAAGTCTATCTAACTTCTTACCGTATTCTCCATACGTAATATTTTCATCCTTTCTCAAATTTCTAAATTTCTTACGGTATGCCTCCGGTACTAACCTATATGCGCTAAGAACAGTTTCTTTCACGATATCGTAATTATCACATTCCTCCTTAGACAAGCAACTATACACAGTAAGCGCCCTACCACTCAAAACTGACTGCAAATATAAACTCCACGTTTCTTTAGGAGAACATACTCGTTCCATTAACTTCTCAAAACCCAAGAAATATGTCGTAACATCTTCCTCATCAAACTTTGGTACTAATTTTAGCACTACACTCATACCTAACCTATCAGTTTCGCCTGTCTGACTGTTACGAGCATTTTTCCTTAACCAAGCAATTTCCAACTCATGCATACGTGCTTTCTCTCTCTCTTCCTGCTGCATTACCAACATTTCTACCTCTCACTGCATTTCCCTCACTTCTCTCTCAGCTGCTCTTACATCTCTTTCATACTTTTCTCTTTCTTTCCTTTCCACATACTCACGGAGATCATTCCCCTCTAGACCTAGGAGCTTACCTGACTCAATAAACTCTTTCACCATCTCACTCATTCTGATTCTTTCTATATCCTCCCTGTTTCAAACCGTTAAAGTGTTGATAGCCTAGGCAAGGTCGCCACAATGTTACGGACTCTAAGATCTCAGAGACAATGTTATGGTGTCGAAATATCCTAGCCAGGGTCGACACAAGTGTTACGGCCTCTGAGAGAGGTCCGCTTCAGGTTCGATATGAAATAATAAAAAAAAAATATTTCAACACCAACAGTTGAAACTGGGGATACGAATATAGAAAGAAACACTAACACAACAAAGGTTTATTTACAAGCTTACTAACAAAGGTAAATGCAGAATGGTATCTCCTATTTACATAAAAAGATTAGAATCTTACACTGCATGAACTGCGGGAACAGTGAGGCAATTCAAATACCTGCTAGTCAAATTGGCAATTCGACGCACTGGCTTCATAAATGTAGAGCGGCAATTCCAGTCGTCCTCTTGACTCCGTATTGCAGAAACTAGTCTACTTGAAAGGCAGGAACTCCCCAAAACCACTAGCGGGACCTTTTCTTCACTGAAGTCTGGTCGACGTCGATAAAACACGGTGTCCACTCCTGAAGACGACTAGACCAATATCCAACCAACTCTTCTTTTGATTGATATTTTGTCGGTTCCTTCGTCTCTAGTCTCTCTCTGACGATCACTGCTGCTGATCTCTCACCGATGATCTGATCTGTGGCTCTTACTGAGGATATCTCTGTGACTAACTGGTGATCTCTCTCTTTTACGTTCTCTGCTCTCCAAAGTTCGTTCGTCGTATTTATACGGCACTCTGGGGTCAGAGCCTACAGCGAGCGTCACAGACTCCCGAGGTTTCCAGGACTAATTAGATGAATCTAGACGAGGTATTGCATCAGAAATCGCGGCGTTTCTCACGTCCCGACGAGTTCCACAACACTCCTGCCGATTCTCGAACTGGCGCCTCCAACACGGGTGCGAAAGCCTTCTTACTGCCGAACTTCTCGAAAATGCGTCCTCCTTTCCTTTATCTTTCTTTGCTAGGAAGCAATTACCATCACAATGACGTCACAGGTGTGACGTCGTTATTCCGTTCCCTATAGCCATGTAAAGTAATCAAGGCTGTGACGTCATAGTTGGCTTTAGTATATATGTATAAGCAAACTAAGATATAAAAAATAAATACTGCTAAATGACGTCGTCAAGGAATTGCCCATGTAGGATGGCATGACGGCATTATTCCGTTCCCTAAAGCACTGTATAGTAATAAAGGTTGAGACGTCATCAAAGAACTTGTAGAAGGGCATGAATGAGTATTTGATGACGTCACAGTTGATGTCATCATTCTATTCCCAAATGTCTTGTATAGTAATCAAGGTTGTGTTGTCATAGTTGGCTTTACTATATTTGTATAAGAATATTGTAGATTAGAAAATAAAAACTAAAAAATAATCGGACAGTCTTTTATTTAAATCCAAGAAATAATATCAAAGGTAGGGAAGGTTACTTGATATAAGGAAAATTATTTTTTTTTTCCCCTCTTGGAGCCAGCATATCAATTCCTCGAAGGGAAGAATGCCCCCAGCAGGAGGTATACAGTCAGTCGGTTATCAACTTTGAAGCCGACCCAAAGGGCTCAAGTTTTCTAAGCTGGCAGCTGATTGGCGGAGATGAGAAAAATTCTTATAAATGCTTCCCTTGTGCTTTCCCAAATGTCTTTCAGTTTTCTATGTCTCTAGTGAGGACTCTTAGACCGTTTCAAATGTCAAAGAAAACATAAGGACATAGAGTCTTCCAAGATGGGCGTGGTCAAGTTACTACTTGGCGTACGTTCACTCATATGGCTATGGTTTGTAATTGGCTAAATGGTTGCTTGGCATGTAGGGTCTAATGAAATATTGAGTGTTAAAACCGTATGGCTTTGTCTCGAAGCATAATGGCCAAATACTACTCCCAAGTCCGGTTTTCTGTGGATAACTTAGAATAGATCTACTGGTTGTAAAAATACACTTTGACATTCTGCTTTCCGTTTTCATTGAGATTTCGAAGCCTAAAGAGTGTCTCTGACGTCTTCTGAACTAAAAAATGGGTCTTTTAGTACTATAATTGAATCTCATAGAAAACAGTAACTACTTAGAAAAAGACGGTAACGACTATAAGTGATTAGTTGAATTTTTAATACTGAAATGACACGATTTTCTTAATACTTTTTGTCGTTTTACAAAACGCTAAGTTCCATGTTAAGAGGGGCCTTTTTTTTAGAAATGAAATGTGCATAAACCTTTATTAGAATATAACAAATCAGTTAAAAATGCTGTAAAATTATATCTTCAAAATCACGTTTGTTGCATTTTCGTATCTTATGAGTGACCTTACTTTACATTTTTAAGGAAAAATTTCGCAGCTTAAAGTTATTTCAACTATAATTTTTAAGCTTACCCTAACGTTAATACAGCAAAATGCAGATTCAGAACTAAATTTCCTAATTTTTTTTTTTTTATGCAATAATTTCGTCTACAAGACTTTAAAAGTATAGAATATATATTTATATTCTCAGATGTCACTCTGAACAAGAGAATTACAGGAATTTCGGAAATAAACCAAAAAAAAATCCATTTAACTTTATTTTACTTCAAATTACAAGCCATCCTCGTCTTTTGTTACAACAAAAGCAATAAATTACACCAAGACACATATTGTAACTCCGAAAGCAGACAAGTGACTCAGACCCCTCCAGGTGGAACAAGTGTGCCTTGAGGCACGCCCCCCCTCCCAAAATAACCACTTCGTCTTATGGGCCTAACACCATTCAATGTAAGTGATTTAGTCAGGTAAATGGTCAGCGACGTGCAAAGCTAATATCCTCCTGCCCTGAGTTCTTCCTCCCCCAGCAGGACAGCAGGTCGGACTAACGTCGCCTTCACCGTACACGTGGACCACCAGGCCAGTTTAGGTTCTGTGAGAATATCTTACAAAAATCTATCCCATTGCCAGGTATATTTAGGGAGGAATGTCCAGCTGCAAATTGGAACATTCCTTCAGGTGTTTTGAAGTTTGGATGTCATCTCAAAAATTATTTCTGCCTCCAGCTTTAACAAGACTTTGAAAAGCAGTTTTGTATTTTAAACAAAAAAAATCGTTTCAAATAGCTCATCAATTTATTGACAATAAAAATTCCTTTTTGCCTTGCTTATCAAAATTGGGCTACGTGACTTAAGACCTGGCTAATAATGACAACTACTCTTTGATATGGCAAATGAATATATTAGGATTACTGGTTCACATGCTAGAACAGAGCTACAATGGGCCAAAAACCGTAAATTTGTATTGATCATCAGTACAGGGCTACAGAATAATGGACATTGCCTTTTCATATGGCCATTACGAACGGGCTACGGTTGGTACTACGATCACAACTCTAGTTGGAATATACTGGTTGGGATAAATTTCATGAAAGTTAAATTCTTTTAATTTTGACCTTATACCTCAAAACCTGCCTTTAAAATGCTAACTCTCAATAATTTTTTTTTTTCGTAGGTTTTAGCAGACGCTGTCTTACATTTTGTATTATTCTTGAAGCAGTATTCGTCTTTTATAACCAAACTCTTTAAAAGAATGCTGAACCTCTATTCTTGCGAGTTGTATTTGACGAAAAAAACATCGGAGCTGACATACCTTCCAATAAATTTTTTAAAAAATTGAAAAATCCCCGAGCTGACACACTTCGTAGACAAATATTTCAATCTGACTCACTATACAAAAAAGATCACACTAGATAGAAAAAAACTGTCATGGGTAGAAAACTGTCGAACAACGACTGACACGTGAAGAGAGCACAAACCAAATATTTCAGGCAAGTCTCCACTTCCTGGGCAAAACCAACTCTGGCTCCCGCGCTGACAAACTTTGTAGACAAATGAATTCCATTTTCTGTGGAAAATATTATATCCCCACACTAACAAACAAACGAAAATTCCTGACAAAATGAAACGTGCTAAAAGACTTCCTAACCAAGAGAAAAAAAGTTGAATTGATATACTATGTAGAAAACTTGCAAATCAACATGTTTTCAAGTCCCCCCCCCCTCTCCAAATAATAAAAATCACTCTCTATTTCCAATTATAACAAAACCCTCCCTCGAATCAACAGAACTTTCTTTACAAAAAAAAAAAAAAAAAAAAAAAAAAAAAAAAAAAAAAAAAAAAAAAAAAAAAAGTCTAAATAACACTTCCTTGGGGGAAAACCAACTCGGAATTGATAACACTTTCCAAGCAAAAAGATTTCAAGAACTATCACAATGGACGAAAATCACTTCCATTTAACACATTTTCCGGGCAAAAACCTTCAGAATATCAATTCTTGTAAAATCCTGAATAAAACTAACACAATCCTAAAAAGACACGTATTTTAGGCAAAACCTCTCCCAAAATAAAATAGACGACCTTTCCAGGTAGAAAAACACAAACAAGATTTTGTAATGAGGTATTTCTGGGGCAAAGTTTCCACAGCATAAAATTCACGGGATATAAAGGCATTACAAGCAAGTGACTCAGGTCTCAAACTCATAGGTATTCTAATTAAAAAATCCCCCAAACAAGAACACGTGTATATTTCTTTGGCAAAGAAACAGCAAACTAACAGACTTCTAGGGAAAAACCACACACAAAATAGCAGACTTTACAGCAAAAACATACTTCCTAGCAGACTTTCTTGGGCCCCCTCTCTCACCCCAAATCACGACCTACTACATTTTATAGGCCGCAAAAATTCCAAACTAATATATTTTCTGCACAGAAAAATACATACTAGGCAAGACCTCTAGAATGATCAGATAATATAACTAACCGACTCCCAGCAAAAATGACAAAGTATTAGACTTTCTAGCAAAAGTTTTAAGAGACTCTTTAGGCAAAAGCCCACAAATCCCGACATCTTGAAAACTATAGCATCAAAGTTAACAGATTCTGTGAAGGTACAACCATTAAAGTTAACAGACTTCCTGAAGGCAAAAAAAAATAAATAAAATAAAAAAGCCACAGACTAACAGGCTACATGAAAGTCCAAGCAACACAGAAAATTTAAATAAAAATATGGCATAAACTGCCACTTTAGAGAGAACATCACGAAATAGTGTATAATCTAAACCCCAAGGTGTTGCAAACCAAGTAACTTCCTGAATGTAAAAATATCAAAAGCAAACTTTCTGAAACCAAAGTAGCATGGAGAATCAAGACCACCTCGTATTAAGTCTCATCGAGCAATTGACTTTCTCAAAGTGAAAGTATCACTCAATGACAAACTTCCTGAAAGAAAAAAATACCCCTACAGACTCCCCGAAACTTCAGACTGTGAAATGTGAAAGTATCACAGACTAAAAGACTTCTAAAACCAAAACTATCATAAGCCAAGAAACACTAAACCAAAATCTGAATCCTTATTGATCTTTTACCAGTATTTTCCCTTAATCCTGGGCTCGTTTCAGACACCAGCAAACTTCTCCTGTGCTTTGCATCATGTATTCAGATTATATCAAGGATAATGAATCCCGATTCTATCATTGAACACTAAACGAGACAGTCCAAGATTATCACAAGTAAAGCCTGAAGACTGAACTCCAGTATCACTAAAATTCCAGGTCAACACAAACCCTATCTAAATCTTCAACAACAGTATCCCAAACTAACTGAATTACACACTCCATTGTGATAAACCAGGTTTTGTTAAATGTCTACATAATTACCTTCCACAATCACTATCCAAATCCTGTACACCAATATCTACTCTTACAAACTGAAACAATAATGAAGTACGTACAACTCTCAACATTAACCAAACTTATTCTCGGCATTATTTTAAAAACGCTAAACTTCGCTCTGTCTTGTATTCCAAACTTTACAATAATGGAATAACACTTAGAATTCCAAAGCATCACGAGCAAGGACATGATTAGGCCATCAAGTGACATCCAGAAAGGAAAGTTCCACATCACTATAAAATACGGGAAATTTCTAACCCACAGCATGACCCAAGATACTATACGTATCAACTGTAAAATCTGGTGATATTCTAATGAACTTCTCAAAGCTACCATGACTCAGAAAGGTCTGCTTAGAAAAATTCTGGAGCAATGAAAAGGCTACAAGTTATAATCTGAATGTTAGTATAACATTAAAATCAAGTCCAATCACACATTCTCTAAGCAATAAAGCGGGCCAGCCAATATTATAAAGTACTACAACGCTTTTACTTGTGCACCTCACATCAGGGATATGCACCACCAGTTCTGAGACAGAACAAAGCTTTGTAAAAAACCTTACTTCAGAGATATGACATTGTGTCTCCAGTTCAGAGAGCCAGCATAAACCTCTGTAAACCTTGCATAAGGGGCTTGCATTTCCAGTTCTGAAAACCAGCATAAATCTCTGTAAATCTCACATCAGGGATATGCACCTCCAAATTTGAGAGCCAGCTCAAAGTTCTGTAAACCTCACATCAGGGTCATGAATCTCTAGTTCTGAGAGACAGCATAAAGCTCTGTAATCCTCACATCAAGGATATACATCTCTAGTTCCGAGAGCCAACACAAAGCTCTGTAAACCTCACATCAAGGGCATGCATCTCCAGTTCTGAGAGACAAGAAAAAGATCTGTAAACCTCACATTAGGTACGCGCTACTCCAGTTCTGAGAGCCAGTACAAAACTCTGCAAACCTCACATCAGGGACACGCATCCCCAGTTCTGAGAACCTGCATAAAGCTCTGTAAATGCCACATCACCTAGGTATATGCATCTCCATTTCTGAGAGCCAGTTCAATGCTCAGTAAACCTATATAACACTTTCTCTCTATAAATACCTAATGAGGAAACCTGTCAGCACCTGAAGAAACTTGACCATAATAAACTGACGTAAAGATTTCAAAAATCTGCATTAAGGTGTGCTGCAGTTTCTGTAAGGAAATGACACCCAGCTCCTTTAATCTTAACCAAACATTTAATTGAATGCTTTCTAAATAAATTAAACTTTACGCAAGAAAGGTGACCTAAAAATGAGAAACAGCCTCTTCCAGATAATTGACAAAGGAAACAGTTGTTCTAGACGTGTCTATGCCATTCCAAAGCCTTAAAATCTTTCCAAGAATGTCAAGCCTAAGGCGAGAAGGTGTTTGAGCCCCAAGCTGGTACCACCTTTTGAAACGACGGCATGTGTCCGAAATATAAAGAAATGTTTTGTTGTGCACGTGACCAAAAGGATAACTTTGAACTTTCCAAGCGTTCTGATTAACTTACTTTATAAGTGTTGACATCTGGTAGGATATAAATAATATTCAGTAGTTGGAAATAAATTCGTGAAACTGCTCTACGTAAACTACTTTTAAAAGACAGAGTGTGACACCATTAACCGAATCTAACGTTAGCAAAAATTACAACAAATAAATTCTCTAAAACAGGTAAATGATGTTCTGCAAGTTATATTATTCCACATGTAAAATTCTTCGCGAAATCTCAAGAGAAAACAGAAAAATGTCAAAATGTCTGAAAATAGTAGATTTTCTTACAAGCTATTCATATCAAAAAATTATTATTATGTTTTGGCCATCATACATCGTTTGGTACAAAATTCTATTAATACACCATATCAAGACTCGACATGCTAAGCCAACACTTCCTTATGTAAGAAGACGGTCATATGAGTATCTTAAGACAAGGATTGTCTCAATAGCGACCTTATTACGCCCACCTTGGACTCTCTGTACAGTAACATAATTCTTCGACATTTGAAATGGCCTAAGAGTCCTCACTAGTGACATAGAACACTGAAAGACATTTGGGAAAGCACAGTGGAAGCATTTATAAGCATTTTTCCCGATCTCAACCAATCAGCCACCAGCTTAGTAAACTTAAGCCCTTTGGGTCTGCTTCAAAGCTGATAACCAACTGACTGTATACCTCCTGCTGGGTGACATTCCCTCCTCTGGGCCACTGCAATGTTGACTCCAAAGGAGTCCTTTATTTGTAACTTTTCCAGTTTTCTAATTTACAAAGTTTATAAACATGAGGGCTTCTGTACTTTAACTTACATAATGATGAGCAAAATTCTTTACTTTTCTTTACAATTTTCAGGTTCATAGGTTAATGTTCAATCTTTACAGAACTGCTCTAGTTCTCACTTTGTACACAGTACTAAGCAAATGAAAACAGTCTCTTTTCTCAAGTACTAACATAGGACGAAACTCCTAACCAAACCATATAATAAAGCATGAACTACCCCACATTTACGACAAAAAACTCTGGAATTAATTTCAAAATATTGTGACAAAATACACTATCTTTATATCCCACGAATTACTTGAGTTGCATACCCTACCAATCTAAGATCAAAATGTCTATTATCATGTACAAATGAATACTCTTAAGTGTGTAGATTACGTGTGTTTACATTAAGAATTTGAATGTGAAAATAGTTGGTTAAGAGTAAGGTATCTAATCACTGTCTGGAAGCAATGGCAGAAACTCCTTGGTGTGTAGTTTGTGTGCTTCGTAAGAATGTAAATGTGAAAATAGTAAGAGGGAGATACGTAATCCCTGGTGTGTGTGTGTGTGTGTGTGTGTACGTGTATGTGTGTGTCTTCAGAAAAGAAAGTCAAATGTTCTTAGAACTCTTCAGTAGAGAATGGCGCTTTTCAACTTGTGAGGTATACTACAAGGGCGCTTAGGAATACTACATAATGATTCTTCAGAGAACTTTGGCATGGCAAAAAAATGTCATGTCTAGAGTTGCTTCACTGAGAGAGAGAGAGAGAGAGAGAGAGAGAGAGAGAGAGAGAGAGAGAGAGAGAACTTTGGCATGGCAGAAAATGTCTAGAGTTGCTTCACAGAGAGAGAGAGAGAGAGAGAGAGAGAGAGAGAGAGAGAGAGAGAGAGAGAGAGGGGGGGGGGGGGGGGGGGGGGGGGGGGGGGGGGGGGGATGTCCTTAAAGCAAAAGCATGAGGACTTCATTTACATTAAACTTAGAAGAAATTAACGAGGAAAATATATCCTGAAATATTAAACCAGTAGCAGGTTTCAATAATAAAACATATCTCCTGGACAACAGAGAACTACTACTTATGAAAAAAAGTCCTCTGAAGATGCTACTTAGAAATTACAAGCAGCAAAGCTGAGCTCTACTCGACTTAGGGTCAATAGGTACTCTTATGACCCTGATAAACTAAAACTTGCTGGCCACTAGGCTCTGTTATGACCCTGATAAAATAAAACTTGCTGGCCAACTGGCACTGTTTTGACCCTGAATAACCAAAACTTGCTGGCCAATAGGCACTGTTATGACCCTGAATAACTAAAACTTACTGGCCAATAGGCACTGTTATGACCCTGATAAACTAAAACTTGCTGCCAAATAGGCACTGTTTTGACCCTGATAAAACAACACAAGCTTGTGACTATAAATTTTATAGTACTAATATAGTTTTAATAGTATCTTTAAGATTATGATATCTTTTAACATTTATATTGAGTAATTTTTTTTTCCTTTTGTGCTGGGTGATCCTGTCTTGTAGGTTCCTCATATATATGATTTCTTTGCCTAATTGTCTCTCACCCGACTTCTTTTCTTCATAGGAGAGTTATTCTATGCCATACTCTGTGTTCTTGTTCCTTTTCCACAGCAGTCATTTTGACTGTCTCTTCTTCCAATAATTTCTACAAGTTTATAGTATTTCTGATTTGTAGAAATTCTATTAAGTTGTGTATAATCTTCTGCCTGCTTTTTACACCATCAGAATACTTCAAGGAATTTATTTCACCCAGAAGCCCTATAGCAATGAGCCTGCAAAGGAAACAAATTTCTGTAGAAGGCAAAACTTACTTAAATACGAAATGGAAAAGTTTAAACCTTTCCCTAATGAGTTGAATAAGATATAGTTTTGAATAAACCATAGTTCCCATACGTACTTTCCTGACTTCAATGCAGTGTAGTGTGGAAAGTGACGCCACTTAAAATTGGGATATCTGCACAAACTATATTGCAAAATTAATAAACAGTGTCAGATAACGAATAAAAGTCTATAGCACATCGGAAAAGGCAGCCTGGAAGTCATCTGTAAGAGCTCGCCTCTGCAGTGTTATAAAGTATGCTACAACATGCTGTGCAAATGACTTTTGGAATGTAATGTTGTTTAACACTTCAGACTTTGCCACACTACTAAAGGTATCATCAGTCGTGATTCTTAATGCAATGACCGTATTCAAAGAAAACTCATAATCACACGAGTCAAATAAAATGAAATTGACAAGGAGGACCGTCCAGGTAATAGAAAGCTTTCTTCTGTATATATAATTTAAATAACAAAATCAAACATGCCTACTGCGTACTGTGGATTTACTTTCCCAAATTACTGTATTGTTGTGTTACACAAAAACTTGCTACTTCGAATGTCAGTTGACTGAAAAAGTCATGGAAAAAATTGAGATTCCTAAGAATTGTACATAACAATAACACAGACCTTTGGAGGTTCCAGCAAAACTGGTTATTGCATTAATTTTTCCCAAATTAGACATTAGACCCATAAATGAAATCTGCAACTTTATATTTCGTATTCGTGAAATCTAAGGAAATCAACATTTGGCTGAATTTATGAAAAGTAGCACAAATTATTCCCATCTATCCATGAAAACATGAGAGGACTTATGCAACGGATGTGTGTGCTTAATTATATGCAATCTCTAAGCTTTATCATGGACATATTGTCCTCAGTTTTGCTGAAAACTAGACGGGTGAACAAAAAATTAATTATGGTATTAGTTTGTATACCGATATTTTCTGATACATTGCATACCGATATTTTCTGATACATTTACATAAGCCATCTGCTTTATGGCATTAGTGGGGTAATAAAAGTAACACACACTACCTTACCATTCAGGAGTAAGTGGCCACATTATGATATTGGTGTATAAAGGTTTTAAACTTGTCGTCGTGGATTGGACGTGACCAGTCACCTACAAAACGCAATGAGACCTGAAAAGCAGAGATTCGTTATAAGTCTAGTCTTTGTTAAATTTAACCCTGACCCTAACAAAGGTGTAAGTAAAGTACAACAGCAGTTTGAGGCGTAAAACAAAAAAATAACCCATCAAATCTGTGCAATGAATTGAGAGACTTGGACCCAGGTACTATTTATAACTTCCAGTTCCCTTCTTATCCTGAACCACACTGGACATCTCCAATTCCTTCCTCCCTTTCATAAGCCACACGGGAAAGTTCCACTACTTTTCTACCCTTCCTGAAACGTTCAAACTCAGGAAGCAAATTCTCGGCCTTCCTTCCTTCCCCTTCTATTTATAATCCTGAACCTCTCTAAAACTCAGCTCTGTTACATATCTTTGCAAAGAGTGACGTATCTATCCATGTTTGCGGCCTTTGACTGAACCACACTGGACATCTCCAATTCCTTCCTCCCTTTCATAAGCCACACGGGAAAGTTCCACTACTTTTCTACCCTTCCTGAAACGTTCACAACTCAGGAAGCAAATTCTCGGTCCTTCCTTCCCTTCCTATTTATAATCCTGAACCTCTCTAAAACTCAGCTCTGTTACATATCTTTGCAAAGAGTGACGTATCTATCCATGTTTGCGGCCTTTGGTAGACGAATCAGCTTTGCTTAGCGTGCACACTACAGTACAGTACATGTGCTGTGCAAAGCTTACAAAGAATCAACTTAAAAACGAAGATAGATGAACTTAACTGACAACTTTGTAATTAGGGGGTAAGGTTGTAGATGCAACCACAATATTAAGGGTGAATGCATATGGCATATAGCCCCTTTAGCCAATAGGATGGATACTGAGGGTGAGCAGGAGGCAGTGCTGTGATGCTTTCTTGCATATGAGATGCTGGGATGTCTTTTAGCAACTATGGTCTACTACCTCTGGTTTATCAGGCAAAACGACAGACACCTCCACTTTGACCACATTACAGTGGAGTAGCTCGCTATGTTATTAGACCGATAATTATTGCGAACAAATAAGTTAAGGAATCACCGTAGGGCTTAAAGAAATATTTTTCCGAATTTCCGTTTTTTTTTTTTTTTTGTTTTTTTTTTTTTTTTTTTACTGGCCATCTCCGGCTCGCCAGAACTGACACTCATTCACTCGTAGTTAAAACCTTCAGAAAAATTGTTTTCTCTCTCTATCTCTATCTATCTATCTGGTAGTTAAAACCTCCAGAAACGTTCTCTCTCTCTCTCTCTCTCTCTCTCTCTCTCTCTTCTCTCTCTCTCTCGACCAGTGCCATTTTGCTTGGTGAGACGTTCCCGTGCACAGTCTGATTAATCAACAGATATCACGCGTTTGACATACGTCTGGAAATTGAAAAATATCTAGAAGTGTTCGTGAACTGTCGGTGATAAGATTAGTGTGAAAATAGTAGGATAAAGTGTCTGCTAAGTTAGTTTATCAAGTGAAATACTGTAAATCAGATCAAGATAGCAGTAAGTTCCAACTGCGGTAAGAAATAGCGAAATTTAGCGTGTTTAGCAGTTTCACAATATGATGAGGTAGCAGGAATGGAGCGCTATATTTCCTACACCCCCCACTAATTGACTGGTTCGATTACTTATCACTGGGAAATATAAAGCACTGATTACTGAATTAAAACTAAAACTTTCCTTTAATTAGAATGCACGAACTCCTGATCAATGGAGTACTGTATAATGACTACTTTATAGATCACATATCGCTTGAGCTGTCGATCACGCTTGAGTTGCACTCACTTTCCATAATTTTAAAGGTATGGAGCGCTATATTTCCTACAGTGGGGGGTGGGGGGCGAGTCTTGGCCAGTGTCAGTATTCAAAGGTTTAAGGTTTGGTGGTTGGGGGAAGAAGCAGCACCATGGCCTAGGGCCACATCCCAGAAATCTAACTGCCTATGAACGTGGCCTCGGTGGCCACGCTATGAATGAGAGGGCCCACTAAGGTTCCCTGCCAAGGGTCCGCACACCATAAATCCGGCCTTGGTATTCATTCAACAATGGTTCTGGATTAAGAGAGGTGGGAGGAGAGGTCACAGATTGGATTGTGAAAGAGAGAGAGAGAGAGTCATTATTTACAACAAAAAGGCTGAACTACGCTGCTTCAATTTAGAAACTGTTGCCAATCGTTATCAGAGCTCATCTCAAAAGTTTAACCTTCCACTATTGATTAAAACTGCAAAACAATATCAACACTATCATACTGAAAATACAGAGAGAGAGAGAGAGAGAGAGGCGGGGGCCAATATACTTAGGCCTATGTGCAAACGGTACTAGTACTTCAACTTTCCATATTTGGTATGAGTACAAAAGTGAATGAAACCAAGTTGTAAACCGACTCAAATGATCATTTCCTCTTAGATATTAAAATTCATGTGACGCCATAAGATGTGAAAAGCACACCAAAGCCTAGGTCTATTCGCTTTTGTCACTGATGAACTACTGGGGATTAAATCACGCTCATCACTTCAGAGAGAGAGAGAGAGAGAGAGAGAGAGAGAGAGAGAGAGAGATGAGGAGGGATCAGGTATTCAACTCCAAAACTTCACATTCACAAACCTCACTTGTGTTACTATGTCGTCTTAATGAGAGAGAGAGAGAGAGAGAGAGAGAGAGAGAGAGAGAGAGAGAGAATAAATACACAGCTTAGCAACGCCTGGTTACTTAAACAAATTATACAAAACGTAGTACTACAGCACCATCAGTATGCTATTCCTCCCCCCTCCCAAAACTCACAAAAGTATCTAAAGGGAAAAAGGAAAGAATGAATTTGTTATTCTTTATCCACTGCTGACATTTTTATACCCACATCTGCTAAAACACAGTTATAATTTAATACTGTACTGACTCAACCTCGGGAACAATTCATTCCCAAGGGGAATTATGGTGTCTAGTCCTACAGGAATTCGAGCCTGAGCCTTTGGTTTAGATATGATGGATGCAATGATTATATGTGTATGTACATATGTATGTGTGTATGTATATATATATATTATATATATATATATATGATATATATAGATATATATTATATATATAATATATATTATATATATATATATATAATATATATATATATATATATATAATATATATTATATATATATATATATATATATATATATGATATATATATATATATATATAATATTATATATTATATATATATATATATATATATATATATATATATATATAGAATTATATATATATATATATATATATATATATATATGATATATATATATATACTATATATATATATATATATATATAAATATATATATATATATATATATAATATGATATATATATATTTATATATATATATATATATATACATACATATATATATATATATATATATATCTATTATATATATATATACATACATACATACTATTACATATGTACATACACATATAATCATTGCATCCATCATATCTAAACCAAAGGCTCAGGCTCGAATTCCTGTAGGACTAATATTAAAATTAGTAAGAATGACCGACCACACGCCATTTTAAAATATATCAATTAATGCAATAAACTTATAAACCAACAAACAAGGATAAGATTATACTATATATTAAGTTAAAAGCAAAATAAAATACCTTGCGAGGTATGTGCTAGGCAAACTTACTATGCCCTGTCTGGTCAGTGGCCACTAGACGAGAAAGATGGTAAAAAAAAGGCAATGATTGGAGCTAGCTCTCTCTCCCTCTCTCTCTCTCCTTTAGTTATAAACTGGCGCCATTCATATAAACCGGTGGAACTCGATCACCAGACTGGATTTGAAAACAACAGACCTAGTACTAGTCTCCACACTACATGTCACACAGCTTAATATATTGCAAACTAAATGCAACGATACACAGCGAATAAGCAACCAATGAAAGCAAAACATTTACTATAATGGCGTGCCTGCAAGGACACCACTTGATCTGCCAGGACTACTTGACCGATGGGCCTAAGGGAGGGATGTCGATACAGACAACTTCTCTCAAGAGTTATGGAGCAGAAATGCTTATAAAACAATCATTAAGAAACCATGACGACAGTATTCCACTCCTTTGGCACTGTATTCAATTCTTCTTTGCAGTTATTTTTCAAATTCCAGCCCAAACTGTGAACTTGTGTAAGGTTCAAGTAAACGTAGTTCTGACGAATTTCCTGGGACATTTATGTAATCTAAAGTGGCTAGCAATTCCCTCCTAGAGAGACCCTGGCAAGGTGAAATACCCTCCCAAACTCTCTTCTTCGACCCCCCTCCCCCTCAACCATTTCTCTCCCATCCAACAACCAACCACTTCCCACCCCATCTCCAGCTCTACCGAAACTGCCTTGTTCTAAGGCATCTTTTTTAAATATTAATAATAATAATACCGTATTTTAGTTGATTTTTGTAATTAATAATAATAATAATAATAATAATAATAATAATAATAATAATAATAATACATCATACATATTACAAGAAAACGGAAGTTAAAAACTATATTAAAAACGCCTACCTCTTTCGCAAATTCTAAAAGGAAGAAACCTAGACCCAACATACACCAACTCTTCGGCATGCACCTAATGAGTGACAGACAGATACAAACAGATTAAACACAAACAGACACAAACAGAGTAGACAAACGCCCACACAAGACGTCTGTCATACCCTCTCTCTCTCTCTCTCTAACTAATAAATCTCTTTCCTTATTCGTTTATAATAACTCACAATTCGCTTTTACAGAACGGCTTCCTCCTATTTTGCATCTCTCTCTCTCTCTCTCTCTCTCTCTCTCTCTCTCTCTCTCTCTCTATTAACCATTTCGTTCTGGGGCAACTTCACGTACTCGAAAGGTGACGAAAAAACATCTCTCTCTCTCTCTCTCTCTCTCTCTCTCTCTCTGAACCATTTCGCTCGGGGGCAACTTCAAGTACTCGTATGGTGCCGAAAAAACAACACACACTCTCTCTCTCCAGGTCATGGACCTGGAGTAAGGTAAAGAGAAAGAAGAGACTCCACTCTATCGGATTCAATATAGGTCAGGTTAAGTGTCCGAATATTACTATTATCTTAATAAGTTTGTTTCGTGCACAAACACCTGACTGGGGGGTTGGGGGGACTGTATGAATGATGGCTTCACAACACGAGGAAGGGCATGGGAAAATGAAGAGACAATTAAAACTGTACTGTAATAAAATGCGAATCTAGGCAGACAGGCGTACTACCAGTCTGACGGTGCCAAAGGAACCACACACATGCCCAGACATGGTGTCTGAAAGTCTAAATGCCAAGAACAAGAGGTCATCAACAGCCAAGACAAGTATATAAATAGTGTCTCTGGACTGAATCACCATTCACATGCAGGAAAAGCTATCCGACCTATTGCAGACCAAGATGAATATATCAATACACATAATGACTGCTACTACCAGGTCATCACAATTATTGGCATTCCAGTATCAAAACCATACAGTGTTAATGGCTCTAACAAATTAGCGGGCTAAAACAGAAAATAAGGTGACTTTGACACTCTATGTATACATATAAATGATATAGTAAGCACATATACGTACGCATGTACAGAGTCCATGCCTACACACAGTATGGAAAAGCAACAATTCAGTCATAAACCTGATTGAATCGATGTTCTGGGCATGGCCCCTCAAAGGAGGCTGTATTGGTTACGGAAATTCATAGAGACCAAATTAAGCATTCCATAATAATAATAATAACATCGGCCTGAGGTCAGGCTAAAGTACGAACAACTGTGCTGTCATTATTATATCATTAGGCGCTTTGATGATGATGTAATGAAGCTGAATATTAATAATAATACAATTAATCATTCAATTCAGGAAATGGAAATCTAAAGTAAATCTGGGTAAGGTTATGGAAGGTAAATCTTAATAAGCGCTCCGGCCGATTTTTAGTGTAAATGCGTTTATACCTTGAAAGAAGATACTAAGTGTGTTCTAAGGAAGACGGAAATTAGCGGCGGTAAGTCCTATCGGTCTAGAAAACACAACTTGAATATTTGTACCTACAGAAAAAACAAAGTCCATCATGTTGTTGTCTCTGTCGTATCACCTATTTTAATGAACTCCTGTTCGTTCGTTTGTGTGCTGCGCAGTCTCGAATTGTCATGGGGAAACCACACCTTCCGAATGACGTCACGAAAAAAACTCCACCCAAAAAGTGACATCATTATAGGCAATATCCAATCGTAAATAAGCACGTTTCAATTTTCTCTGAAACAAAAGAAAGCACAGTTTTTTTCAGCCAATGACAATATATAATGTTACCAAGTCGTAAATTTTTTAGGCAAATACACCTATTTTCTCCAATTAAGCGTTAGTTACACTAACGCCATGAGTGAATTAGCATGACCGTCTACACGCTCCGATTTTCTTCCCCAGGAAAGTTTCCCCATAGTGTGAGAAAATTGTTACGTGAATTATCGAGATTTCACAAACTATTATTATGGGCCTATAGAAAGGCTCGTAACTTTTGCCCAAAATCACGGTTTAATCAAGAGTGAACATATTTGCCCGACTAGTAAGGAAAAGTGCCTTCTTGACTTGAACAAAAAAGCCTTTCGGTGCGATAAAACCTATGTAAGGTAAGCTTTTTCCTGTATATATTTTGATTATCGTGTGAAATATTTGATTACCGTGTGAAATATGCTGGAGTATTGTCTCTCAGTTAGCCTAATGGCCGCTCAAATTTTTCGGAATTGTCATGAAGTGTGCAGGGAAGGTAGTGCCCTTAAGGGTGGGGGGGTCACAAGGGCGAAGCCCCCCCCCCCCCCCCCCCCCCGCTAGGCCTAGGTAGGGGTACGGCGCTCTAGGTTACGTTAGGTTTAGGTGGTTTGTTTGGTAGGTAGTGCCCTGGAAATCACTTTTCTCCTCCCCCCCCCCCGCCCACCCAAAGCCCCGGTTCCCACTGGGGTCCCCCAAGATTGTTAGATGGGAACAAGGGTGTAATTGCTTGATGCCACCAATATTAATTATCAGTTTAAGCATAATCAATAAAAAATACATCGGAAAAATATATATTCTTCTGCAAACAAGAGACGGAGCTCTCCTTTAGATTTACCTTATGGAGTTCCCGCGGTGGGGGTAGAAGTGGTGGAGGAAGTGGCGGAGAAATTGGTGGAAGGGATTGTTGGCGTTTCGTCCTCCCACAAAAACCGGTTTACCGTCGTCCTGAAGCACCCCTGTACTCACACTCAGACATACACACACACATACACATATGTAAGTGTTTACATAATAAAAATATGGAATGTTAGTCCATATATATAAAAGTCTAAAACTAAAGAGGTCAACCAGATTGCTTGCAGGAATGTGATCAGACTAGAGACGCTAAAGATGACGTATACAATAAGTATGTAAGCTAAGATAACATGCCGTCACCTGTAGTCATTCAATTGTTTATAAACATTAGTCCAAGCTCCCTGCTTGAGACAACTACCCCGACCTATTATTCAAACGGCCTACGTGATCTGTAGCGTGTCTCATTCGATTGTGTGTTCGTATGAAACTATGTCATCTGATAGTATGTTCATATGTTCGAACTACTGTCTGTTCCTTCATAACTTGTAACAGACATGGTAGACAGGCAGAAGAGAGTTAGCTATCGTCATTAGAAGACCTGTACCTCTTTACCTAAGCTTTATCATGTAGAGGAATAGGATTAGCCATCATCATTGGCAGAAGCGATCAAGCTATCGTTATTAGAAGACTTGTACAATCATACCTGATCTTCACCATGTAAAACTTCAGAAGAATATATATCTATTTTTATATTTCGTGTTTTCTACAAGAACCTCACGAACATGAGTTTAACACATCGTCGTAAAGATAATATACCGACTTCGTAAGTGATCTACAAAACCCCAGACACTCCATTGAAGATGGAAGTGCAATACCAACCGACTTAGCGTATAGATTATCGCTAGTCTAACATTACCTCATAGGGCGCCTTATCATACAAGGCATAAGCCCTAATAATTGGTGGCCAGCGGACCAGAAGAACTCTACAACGTCCTACGAAGAAAAAACAGAATAATAAATCATGAAGTCAACGACGACGAAAGCAGCAGATTCTTCAACAACTAGTATCATCATTAGTGAGCGACTTCAGAAAACAACAAGATTCGTCAAGCAACTTAGTATCATCGTTAGTGAATAACTTCAAGAAACAAAACCGAGTGTCCTTTTCCTACGGCAACGGAAAGCCTTTTCGTCTCTCATTAGAATCATTCAAGAAAACATCGTTAGTGAGCGTTTCCGGCACTGCAAGAAACAAACCGAACGCGTCTGCAGCATCGGATTTTCAAGGGCTCGAATCATCGAAACAACGCGCACGGGGGAAACTGAAGCCAAACCAGGTCGTCCGCTAAATAGAGAAGGAGGACCAAGGCCGTGTGTCGTTATCGGAACACCGTGACTTCCCACAAAAGCAAGCTAAGTACAATTTTTTATTCATTTGGAGTAACTTTGAGTGTTTCCTTTGCAGGTCGAATTTCGTTATTCCTGTGGCTGAAGTTACGAGACATTCTTAATCTTACTTTGTTTTTACAGAAATTATCTATATCATTGAGATTTCGCTACTGCGAGTTTTTATCTTTGAGTGTCTGTTTCCAGAAGTTCTACTGAAATATCATAATCATATACTATGTTAATTTTATCATTTTGGGTGATTATTAATCCCTTACGTAACAAATCATATTAAACAGTGAATATTTGCGTTTACGCAGTGGACGTCTGTATTTATACAGATGCATGGATAGGGTCGTTAAGCACCGTAGTGATTAGAAAACACACAAAACACAAGTGGAACACCCGTACAAATCTATATAAATTAGAGGTAACACTATTTCGGGTCATGACAATAAATGCTCCTTTGCAAAGTCCCGATCGCAGTTTTAGCCTTGAGTTTTTTGAGTTATATAAAATATCGAACCTCAATGACTCAACTTAACTTTAAAAATATGGCTGGATTGCAAGGAATAACATGTCTGTAAAAAACTTTCATCAGGCTAAACGCGCTGACCAGGATCCCTCACTATTTCAAATTTTAGCAAAGAATGAAGTACAAACAGTTAATATTGAATGCAGTAGTGATAACTTGTCTTATTAGTAATCGCTCAGTTCCTAATAGTTCGTCATTCATTGCTTTATACGTAACCAGCAACATAATGCTAAAAACACACAATTACGTTGCCGATGGTAATAAAGAGAAGGATCCTCAATTATTACAAAAAGAAATAGAAACAGTAGCCTTTCAGAATCAAACAAGCAAACTCGGTACTGTGTCACCTAGTCAAGCGGTCAAGGTCAGTCGAAAACTGCCGAAGTGTTCAAAGCATAGCAAATTCCACCACAATAAGCGACTCTAGCAGAGTGGGAAAAGCGATGTTGGTTCATACCAATATCTTTTTGAATTAAAAAGGATTTTTCCTATGAAAACACACGACCGTATAAGTAATCAGAGCAGGTTTTCGTTTTAATTTTAATACATTAAGTTATAATAAATACTGGTGGATTAAGCCCAACTGTACGCGCCGTAAAAATTAGAATATCTTG
>NC_087202.1:0-31274 GCF_015104395.2 Macrobrachium nipponense
GAATGATGATGATTGGGAGAGAGAGAAGAGAGAAAGAGAAAGAGAAACTGGGGAACTGTGAGATGGTTTTAAAGGAAGGGTAAGAGAGATTGTGAGAGAGAGAGAGAGGATAAGGAGGTAAGGAAATTTTGTTTTTTTTTTTTTTGTTTTTTTAAGGAATGCGAGAATGGAGAAAGGAGGGAAGAGAAAGAGAAGAAGAGATGAGAAAAGAGAGAAACGTTAGAGAGAAAAAAGAGAATCAGACCGAAATTGACCCCCCCCCCCCCCCCCCTCCCCCCCCTATAACCCGAACGCTTTTCCTTCCTTCCTCCCTTAACCTAAAATTCCTTTCCCCCCTCCCTTTCCTTCCAGCCAGAGAGAGGACTTTGAAAAATCCACGATTTGGACTTCATTTCCAGACAAGAATTTCGCCAATTTTTCGCGATTTTTTGACGATTTTTGGACAGTTTGTTTCGACGTTTTTTCCCCCACGATTCTCGGGCGATTTTAGGGTTTTTCGCGGATGAAAAAAAACGACGGAAAAAAAATAAAAAAAAACCGAAAATTCGCCGTTTCCTTCTTTGACATTTTTCTACGTTTTAGCCGATTTTCATTTTCCCCCCACCCGGTGACGAATTTTCCGTTCTTTCCGGAGATTTTGACAAGGGTTTTCCGAGAAATTTCGCTGATTTTTTGCGTGTTTTCGGAATTTTTTTTTGTTTCGTGATTTTCGCGTTTTTCGGAAAAAATTTTCGCGATTTCCGACGTTTTTTCATTTTTCGAGGTTTTTCGACCAAAATTCCTTTGGTTCAAAAGAAAGGAAAAGAAACAAACACCTTTATTGAATGAGGAAGGAAAGGAAAAAAACCAAACCTTTGATAAAAAGAAGGAAAAAGAAACAACCAAAATCGCGGAAAAAATAAAAAAACGTCTTTCCTCCTTCCAAGATCGCGAATGATTTTATTTATTCCTGAGGAAATTCGCGAATTTCGCGAGAAGTTGTCAGAAAAATCGCGGGAAATTTGCCGACAAATTTTTCGAAAAATAAAAAAAATCCTCAGAAATTTCGGAAAAATCTCTGAAAATCGCCATGGGAGAGATCTCCGAAAAACGCCGCAAAAATTCGCCGAAAAATTTTCCGAAAGAACCGCGAAAATTGCAGAAATTTTCCCGGGAAAAACGCGGGAAAAATTGCAGAAAATTTTGTCCGAAAAAAAAAAAAAAACGCGAAAATCGCAGAAAATTTCCCGAAACTACGGGAAAAATTTGCCCGGAAAAAAAAAAAAAAAAAAAAAATCTCCGCAAAAAAAAAAAAACGGGGGGCGAAAAAAAATCGCGGAAAAGAAAAAAAGGAAAGGAAAAAGGCGGAAAAAAAAAACGCTCTAAAATCTTGCGAAAATAAAAAGAGCTGCGGCCGGGTTTCCTTCGGAAGAGAAGAAGAGAAGGGATTTTTTCGGTCTTTTCGGAACTAGAAGAAGCGCCAGAAAAAACGCCGGAACAAATTTCTCGGAAAAAAAACGTCAAAAAACGGCGATTTTTCGGAGATTTGTCCGCCGTTTTTTCGGGGTGGATCCGCGCCGAAAAAAAACGTCGAAAAACAAATCTCGCAAAAATCGCGAAACAATCGCGAAAATCCTGCCTGGAAATATGGCTTCAAAATCGTTAGTTTTCTTTTTCTCTCTCTCTCTCTCTCTTCTTTCTTTCTCTTCTGTTAGGAAGGGAAGGAGGAAGGAGGAAGGAAAGGCCTTCGTAAGGGAGGAAGGAAGGAAAAATCGTGGTGGGCATGGGGGGTTGAGGGGGTTTCCAATTCGGGGGGGGTAGGGGGGGTCAATTTGTGTCTCTTTCTCTCCTTTCTCTTGTTTCGTTTTTTTGATTCTCTGTTTTCTCTCTCTTGTCTCCTCTTTTCGTTCTTCTCGCTCCTTCTTAACAAAAAAAAATTAAAAAAAAAAAAAAAAAAAAAAAATTTTCCTTCCTCATTTCATTCCCTACCTCTCTCTCTCTCTACTCCTTTCCACTTAACTGGCATCACTTTCACTCGCTTTTCTCACACAGAACTCGCTTTGTTCTCCATTATGACGAATCTTTCCCTTCTAGTATAGAAAAAAAAGAAATAAAAAAAAAATCATCCCCCCTTCCCCCCACTTCCTTCAGCCTCAAACCCCCCTTTCCATCGAAACTCTTCAGAGAGGAGGAAGACGAGAGAGAAAGAAAGAAAGAACCTTCCTTCCTCAGCTCCCCAAGAGAGCGGAGGGAGGGAAATGGAGCCAAATCGGTTGTTCGAGCCTGTTTCCAGCTATAGTACCCTTCAGGTTAGAGATATCTATAGGGTTAGGGAGGGAGGCAGGGAAGGAAGGAAGGAAGGTAAGGAATTGAACCTTGATGACCCCCCCTGTCCCCCTTTGTTTCCTTTCTTTCCTTTCTTTCATTTTTACTTTCTTTCTTTCTTCTTCATTACATAAGGTGGCTTTCGAGAGGCGGAGGAAGGCTTTGGGGGGGTGGGGGATTTCCCGGGGATTTGGTGGGGGTGGGGTGACCCCCCAAACTTTTTTTTTGTTTTTTTTTTTTTTTTTTAGTTTTTTGGAAGGAAGGAAGGAAGGGGAAATCAGAATGATGGAATTTTGGATGGAGAGAAGAGAGAGAGAGACGAAGAATGGGAGAACTGTGAGATGGTTTTAAAGGTGGAAAGGAAGAGAAGGATGGATAGAAGGAGGAGAGAGGAGGAAGGAAGGAAATTTTTTTTTTTAAATTTTTTTTTTTTTTTTTTTTTAAGAATGCGAGAATGGAAGAAAGGGAGGAGAGGAAGAAAGACGAGAATGGAGAAAAGGAGAAAGAAAAAAACGTAAGAGAAAAATAAAAAGAGAAATCAGACCGAAAAATTGATTTGACCCCCCCTCCCCCCCCTATTACCCTGACCGATTTTCCCTTCCTACCCTTAAAACCTAAACTTTCCTCCCTTCCTTCCACCAAGAGAGAGACTTTTGAAAAAGAGCCATGATTTGGGACTCATTTTTCCAGACAAGAAAGTTTTCGCCATTTCGCCCCCCCCCGATTTTTTTGAACGATTTTCGAGTTTTGTTTTTCTGCACGTTTTTTCCCCTCCACGATGTTCATCGCGAATTTTATTAGGGTTTTCGCGATGAAAAAACGACGAAAAAAAAAAAAACCCGAAAATCGGACCGGTTCTTGGCTTTGGACATTTTTTCTAACGTTTTAGAGCCGATTTATTCATTTTCCCCCCCGGCGAATTTTTTCCCGTCATTTCCCCGGAGATTTTGACAGTTTTTTACCGCAGAATTTTTCTCCTGATTTTTTATGCACGTGGTTTTTCGGAATTTTTTTTCGTGATTTTTCGGCGTTTTTTCGGAAAATAAAGATTTTCGCGCTTTCCGACGGGTTTTTCGAAAAGGGTTTTTCGACAAACTTCCTTTGGTTAAAAGAAAGGAAGAAACAAAACCACCTTTGTGAATGAGGAATTAAAGGAAAACCAAACCTTTTGATGAAAAGAAGGAAGAAAACAACCAAAATCGCGGAAAATGTCAATTTCCTCCACTTCCAAGATCGCGAATGATTACTTATTCCTGAAAAGAAATTCGCGGAAATTTCGCGAGAATTGTCGAAAATCGCGGGAAAAAATTGCCCCCGGAAAACAAATTTCAGGGGGAAAAATCTCAGGAAAATTTCCGGAAAAAATCTTCTGAAAAATCGCCACAGGGAGAGATCTCCGAAAAAACGCCCCAAAATCCGCCGAAATTTTGTCCTCGAAAGAAGAACGCGAAAATTAGGCAAGAAAATTTTGCCCGAAAAAGCCGCGAAAACTTAAAAAAACGCGAAAAAATTGCAAAAGAAAATTTTCCGAAAAAACGGGAAAAACGCGAAAATCGCAGAAAATTTGCCCGAAATACGGGAAACAAATTGCCTCGGAAAAAATCCCTCCAAAAAAAAACGCGGAAAATCGGGCAGGTAAAAGAAAGGAGAAAAAACGCTAAAAAATCTTGCGAAAATCAAAAAAGAGCGGGGAGGCCCGTTTTTTCGGAGGGGGGGGAAGAAGAGAGAGAAGAAGCGCCCCGAAAAAAACGCGAAAAACTTCTCGGAAAAGAAAAAAAAAAAAAAACGTCCAAAAAAACGGCGATTTTTTTGTTCGAGATTTTGTCCGCCGTTTTTCGGGGCCTCCGCGCCGGAAAAACGTCGGTGAAAAAATCTCGAAAAAAATCGCGAAAAAATCGCGAAAATCCCTGCCTGGAAATGGGTCAAAATCGTTAGTTTTCTTTTTGTCTCTCTCTCTCTCTCTCTCTTTCTTTCTCTGTTAGGAAGGGAAGGAGGAAGGATGGAAGGAAAGGCCTTGATAAGGGAGGAAGGAAAGGAAAATCTGGGGAAAAGGAAGGGGGCTGGGGTTTTCCAAGGGGGGGTAAGGGGGGGTCAAATTTTTGGTTCCTTTTTCTTTGCTTTCTCTTTGTTCTGTTTTCTTTTTTGATTCTCTGTTTCTCTCTCTGTCTCTCTTTTTATTCGTTCTCTCTCGCTTCTTCTTAAAAAAAAAAAAAAAAAAAAAAAATTTTTCCTTCCTCAATTTCTTCCATTCCTCCTCATTCTCCTCTCTCCTCCCTTCCACTTAAGGCATCACCGTTTCACTCACTTTCTCACACAGAATCCGCTTTCTCCAATATGATGAATCTTTCCCTTCCTCTAGTAAGAGAAAAAAAGAATAAAAAAAAAATTCATCCCCCTTCCCCCCCCTTCCCTTCCAGCCTTCAAACCCTCCCTTGGAAACTCTTCAGAGAGAGAAGGAGAGAGAGAGAAAGAAAGAAACTTCCTTCCTCACTCCCAAGAGAAGAGGAGGAAGGAAAGGACAGCCAAAATCGTTTGTTCGAGCCTGGTTTTCAGGCTATATACCCTTCAGGTTAGAGCTAATATAGGGTTAGGGGTTGAGGGGAGGGAGGGAAGGAAGGAAGGAGGAAGGGATGAACCTGATGACCCCCCCACTGTCTTTCTTTCCTCTTTCCTTTCTTCCTCTTTCTTTCTCTTCTCATTACATAAGGGCTTTCCAGGGAGGTAGGGGCTGTGGGGGGAGCTTTGGGGGATGGGGGTGGGGTGGGTGACCCCCCCCAACTTTTTTTTTTTTTTTTTTTTTTTTTTTTTTGGAAGGAAGGTAAGGAAGGAAATCAGAATGCTGATTTGGATGGAGAGAGAGGAGGAGAGCGAGAGAATGGGAGACTGTGAGAGGTTTTTAAAGGAAGGGAAAGGAAGAGAGATGAGGAGAGAGGTAGAGAGAGGGGAAGGAGGAAGGAAATTTTTTTTTTTTTTTTTTTTTGTTTTTTAAGAATGCGAGAATGGAGAAAGGGAGAGAAGGAAAGGAAGAAAGAGAGAAAGAGAGAAATGAGAAAGAAAAAGAGAAAACGTAGAGAGAAAAAGAAGGAATCAGGACCGAAATTGACCCCCCCACACCCCTCCCCCCCCCTATACCTGACGATTTTTCCTTTCCCTCCCTTCAACCCTAACTTTTCCTCCCATTCCTTCCACCAGAGAGAGACTTTGTCGAAAAATAAAAAGCCACGATTTGGGAAACTCCATTTCCAGAAAACAAGGAAACATTTCGCCATTTTGCGCGATTTTTTTTGTAACGATTTTGACGTTTTTTTCTTTTGACGTTTTTTCCCCCACGATTCTCTCGATTTTAGGGGTTTGTTCGCGATGCAAAAAACGACGAAAAAAAACCCGAAAATCGCCGGTTTCCTTCTTGTGAACATTTTTGTTCTACGTTTTTTAGCCGATTTTCATTTTCCCCCCCGGCGGAAATTTTCCGTCTTTCTTCGGAGATTTTGACAGGTTTTTCCCGTGAATTTTTCCCCCTCTGATTTTTTGCGTGGTTTCGGAATTTTTTTTCGTGCTTTTCGCGTTTTTTCGGAAAAATTTTCGGGGGGGGGGGCGATTTCCTCCGACGGTTTTCGAGGTTTTTCCCAGACAAATTTCCTTTGGTAAAAGAAGGGAAGAAAAAACACCACTTTGAATTGCGGAAGGAAAGGAAAAACCAAACCATTTGATAAAAGAAGAAAGAAACAACCCAAACCAAATCGCGGGAAAAAATTGTCTTTCCTCCTTCCAAGATCGCGAAATGAAGATTATTATTCCTGAGAAATTCGCGAATTTCTCGAGAAAAAGCATTGTCGAAAAATCGCGGGAAATTTGCCGGACCAAAATTTCTCGAAAAACAAATCTCCAGAAATTTTCCCCTGGTGAAAACTCTCTGAAATCGCCAGGGGAAATCTTCCGAAAAAACGCCAAAAATCGCCCGAAAATTTTTCCGAAAGAAAGCGAAAAAATTGCAGAAAATTTTCCGAAAAGCAAAAAAAAACGCGGAAAAAACTTGTCATAAAATTTTCCGGAAAAAACGAAAAACTCGGAAAAATCGCAGGAAAATTTCCCTCCGAAAATACGGGAAAATTCCGGATAAAAAAAAAAAAACCGGAAAAATCTCCGAAAAAAACCGCGAAATCTCTCACGGCGGAAAAGGAAAAAGGATAAAAACGCTTAAATAAAAATCTTGCGAAATAAAAAAGAGCGGGCCGGCCGTTTTTTTCGGAGGAGAAGCGCCGAAAAAACGCCAGAAAATTCTCGGAAAAATAAACGTCAAAAACGGCGATTTTGTCCGAGATTTTCTGTCGCCGTTTTTCTCGGGGATCCGCGCCGAAAAAAACGTCGAAAAAATCTCTGAAAAATCGCGAAAAATCGCGAAAATCCTGCCTTGGAAACAATGGGAGTCAAAATCGTTAGTTTTCTTTTTTCTCTCTCTCTCTCTCATCTCTCTTTCTTTCTCCTGTTAGGTAAGGGAAGGTAGGAAGGAGGAAATGGAAAGGTCCTTGTAAGGGCGGAAATGGAAGGAAAATCGTGGGAAAGATGGGGTGGGTTATTCAGGGGGGTTAGGGGGGTCCCGGGTTTGAATTTGTGTCTTTCTTTCTCCTTCTTCTGTTGCGTTTTTGATTCCTCTGTTTCTCTCTCTGTCATCTCTTTTCGTTTCTCATCTCGCTCTCTTAAAAAAAAAAAAAAAAAAAAAAAAAAAAAATTTTCCTTCCTTCCATTTCCATTTCCATTCCTCCTCCTCTCTCCTCTCTCCCTTCCACTTAAGGCATCACTTTCACTCACTTTCCCTCACACAGAATCCGCTTTCTCCATATGATTGAATCTTTCCCTTCAGTATAGAAAAAAAGAAGTAAAAAAAAATCATCCCCCTCCCCCCCACCCCTTCCATTCAGCCTCAAACCCTCCCCTTGAAACTCGTTCAAGAGAGAAGAGAGAGAAGAAGAAAAAACTTTGCTTCCTCATTTGTCCCAGAGAGGAGAGGAGGAAAGGGAAGCCAAATCGTGTTAGAACCCTGTTTCAGCTATAATTACCCTTTAGGTTTAGAAGCTAATATAGGGTTAGGGTTAGGGAAAGGTATGAAACCTGATGACCCCCCCTGTGTTTCTTTTCCTTCTTTCTTTCTTTCTTTCCTTTCTCCTTTCTCCATTACAGAAGAGCTTTGCAGATGGAGGAGGAGGGTGCTTTGGGGGGGGTGGGGGGGGGGGTGGGGGGGTGGGGTGACCCCCCCTTTTTTTTTTTTTTTTTTTTTTTTTTTTTGTTTTTTTTTTTTTTTTTTTTTTTTTTTTTTCAACGGAAGGCAAAGGAATGGAATCAGAATGATGATATGATTCCCTGGAGAGAGAGAGCGAGAGCGATTGGGAGAATGAGAGGTTTAAATGGGAGTGAAACGAAGGGAGAGAGAGCGAGGAGGGGAGGAAGGAAGGAGGAAGGGAAAATTTTTTTTTTTTTTTTTGAATTTTTTTTTTTTTTTTTTTTTTTAACGAAGAGCGAGAATGGAGAGGGAAGAAAGAGAAAGAAAGAAAGAATGAGAAGAGAGCAAAACTGAGGAGAGCAAAAGAGGGCCGAATCAGAACAGAAACATTGACCCCCCCTACCCCCCCTTGACCCCCTCCCTCCCTTTCCCTTTCCCACGATTTTCCTTCCTCCCTTACAAACCTTTCCTTGTCCTTCCTCCCTTCCCGACTTCCCGAGAAGAAAGAGAAAAAATGGACCCCCCCCGATTTCGACCCATTTCAAGAAACAAGATTTTCGCCGGATTTTCCGGGATGATTTCGACGTTTTTTGGGACGTTGTTTTTTACCCGACTATTTTCGCAAATTTTCGGGTTTTTTTTGCGCGAAAAAAATCCCGGAAAGAAAATCGGAATACTTTTTTTGGGACATTTTTTGGAAGTTTTCGGACCGTTTTAGCCAGACTTTCCTTTTTTCCCCCTTCCCCCCCGGCGAATTTGCCTTTTCCGTCCTTTCGGATGATTTTGACAGTTTTCCGAGATGCTTCGCTGAATTTTCGCGTTTTTCGGAAATATTTTTCGCGATTTTCTTTCACGTTTTTTCCGGAAATTTTTTTTGCGATTTTCGACGGTTTTTTCGGAGATTTTTGTTCGAAAAAAAAAATTCCCTTTTGGTAAAAGAAGGGAAGAAACCATAAACCTTCCTTTAAGGAAGGAGGAAGGAAAGGCAAGGAAAATCAACAACCTTTGATTGATCAAAGAAGGAAGAAACAACAAAAAATGGCGGAAAAATGTCTTTCCTCCTTCCCAAAATTCCGCGAAATGAATTATTCCTGAGAAATTCGCGAATTTCGTCGAGCAATTTGGTCGAAAATAGCGGGGAAATTGCCGAGAAATTCTCGAAAAATCTCAGGAAATTTCGGAAAAAATCTCCGAAAAATCGCTTGGTAAAAAATCTTCGGAAAAACGCGAAATTGTTGCAGGAAAATTTTATTCCGAAAAAAACGCGAAAATCGCACAGAAAAAAAAACTCTCCGAAAAAAACGCGAAAAATCGCGGCAAAAGAGAGAAGAAAAACCGCTAAATCTCGCGAAAATAGAAAGAGCGGCGGCGTTTTTTTTCGAGAAGAATTTTCGGCGTTTTTATCTGGCAAAATTCTCCGAAAAAAAACGTCAAAAATAACGGCGATTTTTTCTTCGCGATTTTTCGGGCGTTTTTTCGGTCCGCGAAAAACCCCCCCCCCCCCCTTCTTCGAAAAATCGCGAAATCGCGAAAATGCCTCCTCGGCTGGAAATGGGTTCAAAATTCGTTACTTTTTTCTCTCTGTCCTCTTTGTGTCTGTTGGGAATGGGAAGGAAGGCGGAAAGTTTAGGGCGAGGAAGGAAAGGGGCTATCAAATCGTCCCCCCCCGGAAAAGGGGTTGTGGGAGGGGGGGTCCAATTTTCTTTCGTCGTTCATTCTTCTTTTCTTTCTGTCTTCGTTTCTCCCTTGTTCATTTCTTCCGTTTTCCTCTCTCTCTCTCTTTCCGTTCTCGCTCTCCTAAAAAAAAAAAAAAAAAAAAAAAAAAAAAAATTGTCCTTCCTCATTTCCTTCCTCCTCTCTCCGTCTCTCTCTCTCTCTCTTTCCCGCTTCCCACTTAAGGTCTCACCATTCTCCTCAACTTTCCTCTCACAGAATCACTTTCTCCATATGGATGAAACCTTCTCTCTGTATAGAAAAAAAAATCAGCTTATAAAAAAAATCAATCCCCCTCCCCCTTCCCCATTTCCACTTCAGCCATCAAAGCCCATCCCTTTAAAAGCTCTTGGCAGAGAGAGCGAGAGAAGAAAGAAACACTTTAGCTTCCTCCTTGCCCAGAGAGAGATGGAGGAAGGAAGTCAAGCCAAAACTCGTGTTCACCGCCTTTTGTTCCCCCCAAAAAAATACCCCCCCCCTCAGAAAAGAATATTACCCTTTAGGTTAGAGACTTATTATATAGGGTTAGGGTGAGGAAGGATGAACCTTGATTGACCCCCCCTCCCGTGTTTCATTTCCTTCTCTGCTTTTCCTTTCTTTCTTTCTCCTTCTCATTAACAGAAGAGCTTTCAGAGGAGGCGGAAGGTTTGGGGTGGGGGGGATGTGGGGGTGGGGGTGAACCCCCCTTTTTTTTTTTTTTTTTTTTTTTCAAGGATGAAAGGAAGGGAATCCCCCAGAATTTTTTGATGATGATTCGAATTTTTTTTTTTTTTTTTGGAGAGACAAGGAAGGAAGGAAGGGGAATTGGAGAATAGGAATGTTTATGGAGTGAAAGAGGTGAGAGAGAGAGAGAGAGGAGGAAGGAAAGGGAGGAAAGAGAGAGAGAGGAGAGAGAGGACGGAAAGGGAATGAGAGAGAGAGAGAGAGAGAGAGAGAGGAAGGAGGAAGGAGAGAGAGAGAGAGAGAGAGGAAGGAAAGGAGGAAGGAGAGAGAGAGAGGTAGAGAGGATTAGAAAGAGGAGGAGGCGAAGAGGGGAGAGAGAGAGGAAAGTAAGGAGAAGGAGAGAGGAGATAGAGAGAGAGGCGGAAAGAGGAAGGAAAGAGAGAGAGAGAGAGGAAGGAAGTAGAAGAGGAGGAAGGAGAGAGAGAGAGAGAAGAGAGAAAGAGTGAGGAAGGAAAGGAGGAAGGAGATTAGGGAGAAGAGAGATAGTGGAGGAAGGAAAGGAGGACGGATAGGGAGAGGAGAGAGAGGAGTTTGAAGGAGGAGAGGAAGGAGAGAGAGAGAGAAGAGGAGGAAGGAAAGGAGGAAGGAAGGAGAGAAGAGAGAGTGGAGAGGAAGGAAGGGAAGGATAGGAAAGGAGAGGAGAGAGAGAAGAGTGCGGAAGGGAAGGAAAGGAAGGAAGGAGAGAAGAAGAGGAGAGTGAGGAGGAAAGGAAGGAAAGGGGAGAGGAGAGAGAGAGAGAGAGAGGAAGGAAGGAGGAAGGAAGGAAAGGAGGAAGGAGAGAAGAGAGAGAAAGGAAGGAGGAAGGAGAGAAAGAGAGAGAAGAGTGGAGGAAGGAAAGGAGGAAGAGAGAGAAGAGAGAAGAGAGTGAGGAAGAAGGAAGGAAAGAGGAGGAAGGAGAGAGAGAGGAGCGAGAGGAGTGAGGAAGGAAAAGGCGGAAAGGGAAGAGAGAGAGAGAGAGTGAGGAAGGAAGGAGGAAGAGAGAGGAAAAAAAAAAAAGAGAGAGGAAGAGTGAAAGGAAGGAAAGGGAAAGGAAGAGAGAGAGGAGAGAGGGAAGTGGAAAGGTGAGGAAGGAAAGGAGGAAGGAGAGAGAGAGAGAGAGAGGAAGGAAGTAGAAGAGGAGGAAGGAAAGAGAGAGAGAGAGAAGGAAGAATGAGAGAAGAGAAGAGAGAGAGAGAGAGTGAGGAAGGAAAAGGAGAAGAAGAGACAGAGAGAGGGGAGGAAGGGAAAGGAGGAAGAAGAGAGAAAGAGAGGAGGAAGGAAGGAGGAAGGAGAGAGAGAGAGAGAGGAAGGAAGGAAGGAGGAAGGAAGAGAGAGAGAGAGAGAGGAAGGAAGGAGGAAGGAGAGAGAGAGAGAGAGGAGGGAGGAAGGAGGAAGGAGGAGAGAGAGAGAGAGGTGAGGAAAGGAAAGGAGGAAAGGAAGAGAGAGAGAGGACGAGTGAGGAAGGAAGGCAGAAGGAAGATAGGAGAGAGAGAGATAGTGATGGAAGGAAAGGAGGAAGGGAGAGAGAGAGAGAGATTGAGGAAGAAAGGATGAGGAAGGGAAAGGAGAAGGAAGAGAGTGATGAAGGAAAGGAGGAGGAAGAGAGAGAGAGAGAGAGTGAAGAAGGAAGGAAAGGAGGAAGGAGAGGAGAGAAGAGAGATTGAGGAAGGAAGGGGGAGGAAGGAAAAGGAAGGAAGGAGAGAGAGAGTGGGGAGAGGAAGAAGGAGAAGGAGAAGAGAGAGAGAGAGAGTGAGGAAGGAAAAGGAGGAAGGAGAGAGAGAGAGAGAGAGAGAGGAAGGAAAGGAGGAAAGAGAGAGAGAGAGAGAGAGAGGAAGGAAGGAGAAGGAAGAGAGAGAGAGAGAGAGAGAGGAAGGAAAGGAGGAGAAGAGAGAGAGAGAGAGAGAGGAGGAAAGGAGGAAGGAGAGAGAGAGAGAGAGAGAGAGAGGAAGGAAGGAGAGGAGAGAGAGAGAGAGAGAGAGTGAGGAAGGAAGAGGAAAGGAGAGAGAGAAGAGAGAGATGAGAAGAAAGGAGGGAGGAGAGGAGAGAGAGAGAGAGTGAGGAAGAAAGGAGGAAGGAGAAGGGAGAGAGAGGGGAGAAGAAAGGGGAGAGAGAGAGAGAGAGAGAGAGAGGAAGGAAGGAGGAAGGAGAGAGAGAGAGAGAGAGTGAGAAAGAAGGAAAGGGAGGAAGGAGAGAGAGAGAAGAAGAGAGTGAGGAAGAAAGGAGGAGAGAGAGAGAGAGAGCGAGGAACGGTTAAAGGAGGAAACGGAGGAAAGGAGAGAGGAAGAGAGAGTGAGAAGGAAGGGAGGAAGGGAGAGGAGAAGAGGTGAGGAAGGAAAAGGAAAGGAAGGAGAGAGAGGAGAGAGCGAGGAAAGGAAAGGATGAAGGAAGGAAAGGAAGGAAGGAGAGAAGAAGGAGGAAAGGAGGAAGGAAGAGAAGAGAGAGAGAGAGAGAAGGAAAGGAGGAAGGAGAGAGGAAGAAGAGGAAGAGAGTGAGGAAGGAAGGGAGGAAGGAGAGAAGAGAGAGATGAGGAAAGGAAAAGGAAAGGAAGGAAGGAGAGAGAGAGAGGAGAGAGGAAGGAAGTGAAGGAAGGAAAGAAGGGAAGGAAGAGAGAGAGAGGAAGGAAAGGAGAAGGGGAGAGAGAGAGAGTGAGGAAAGGAAAGGAGGAAGGAGAAGAGAGAGAGAGGAGAGTGAGAGGGAAGGAGGAGGAAGGAGAGAGATAGAGAGAGAGGTGAGGAAGGAAAGGGGAAGGAAAGGAGAGAGAGAGAAGAGAGAGAGTGGGAAGGAAGGAAAGGAAGGAAGGAAGAGGAGAGAGAGGAGAGTGAGGCAAGGAAAAGGAGGAAGTGGAGAAGAGAGAGGAAGGAGGAAGGAAAGAGGAAGAGAGAGAGAGAGAGAGTAGAGGAAGGGAAAAGGAGGAAGGGAGAGAAGAGGAGAGAGAGTGCGAAGGAAAGGAAAGGAGGGAAGGAGAGAGAGGAGAGAGAGAGTTGAGGAAGGAAAGGAGGAAGGAAGAGGAGAGAGAGAGAGAGGGGAGGAACGGAGAAGGAAAAAGGAAAAAAGAGAGAGGGAGAAGGAAAGGGGGAAGAGAGGAGAGAGAGAGAAAGAGTGAGAAGGGAAAGGAGGACGGAGATAGAGGAAGGAAAGGAGGAAGGTGAGAAGGAAAGGAGAAGGAGAGAAGAGAAGGAGGAAGGAGGGAAGGAAGGAAGAAGGAGGAAGGAGAAGAGAGAGAGGAGGCGAAGAAAGGGGAAGGAGAGAGAGAGAGAGAGAAGTGGAAGGAAAGGAAGGAAGGAAGGAGAGAGAGGAGAAGAGGGAGGAAGGAAAGGAGGAGGAAAGGAGGAAGGAGAGAGGAGAGAGAAGGAGGAGGAAAGGGGAAGGGAGAGAGAGAGAGAGAGAGAGATGGAAGAAGGAAAGGGAAGGAAGAGAGAGAGAGAGAGAGAGTTGAGAAGGAAGGAAGGAAGGAAAAGGAAGGAAGGAAGGGGGAGGAAGGAAAAGGAAGGAAGAGAGAGAAGAAGAGTAGAAGGAAGAAGAGAAGAGAAGAGAGAGTGAAAAGGAGGAAAGGAGAGGAAGAGAGAGAGAGAGAGAGGAAGAGAGGAAGAGAGAGAGAGAGAGAGAGAGTGAGGAGGAAAAGGAGAAAGGAGAGAGAGAGGAAGAGTGGGAGGAAGGAAAGGAAGGAAGGAAGAGGAGAGAGTGAAAGGAAAGAGAAGAGGAGAAGGAAAGGAGGAAGGAAAAGGGAGGAAAAAAGGGAGGAAAGAGAGAGAGGCGGAGGAAGAAAGGAGGAGGAGAGAGAGAGAGAGAGAGGAGGAAGGAAAGGAAAGGCGGAGGAAGGAGAGAGGAGAGAGGGGAGGAGGAAAGGAGGAAGGAGAGAGAAGAGAGGAGAGAGTGAGGAAGGAAGGAGAAGGAGAGGCGAGAGAGAGAGAGAGAGAAGGAAAGTGGAAGGAAGGAAAGGAGGAAGGAGAGAGAGAAAGAGAGAGAGAGGAAGGAAAGGAGGAAGGAGAGAGAGAGAAAGAGAGAGAGGAAGGAAGGAAAGGAGGAAGGAGAGAGAGAGAGAGAGAGTGAGGAAGGAAAGGAGGAAGGAGAGAGAGAGAGAGAGAGAGAGGAAGGAAAGGAGGAAGGAAAGAGAGAAAGAGGAGGAAGGAAGGAGAAGAGGAAAAGGAAAGGAAGGAAGGAGAGAGAGGAAGGAAAGGAGGAAGGAGAGAGAGAAAGAGAGAGAGAGGAAGGAAAGGAGGAAGGAGAGAGAGAGAGAGAGAGAGAGGAAGGAAGGAGGAAGAGAGAGAGAGAGAGCGAGTGAGAAGGAAGTAAAGGAGGACGGAAGAGAGGAAGGAAAGGAGGAAGAAGAGCAGGAAGGAGGAGGAAGAGAGAGAAGAGGAAGGAAAGGAGGTGAAGGAAGAAAGGAGGAAGAGAGAGAGAAGAGAGATGAGAGAGGAAAGGAGGAAGGAAGAAGAGAGAGAGAGAGTGAGGAAGGAAAGGAGGAAGGAAGAAGAGAGAGAGAGAGAGGAAGGAAAGGAGGAAGGAGAGAGAGAGAGAGAGAGAGAGAGGAAGGAAAGAGGAAGGAGAGAGAGAGAGAGAGAGAGAAGGAAGGAAAGGAGGAAGGAAGGAAGAGGAGAGAGAGAGAGAGAGGAAGGAAAGGAGGGAAGGAGAGAGAGAGAGAGAGAGAGTGAGGAAGGAAAGGAGGAAGAAGAGAGAGAGAGAGAGAGTGAGAAGGACAAGGAGAGAGGAGGAGAGGAGAGAAGAGAGAGGAAGGAAAGGAGGAGGAGAGAGAAGAGAGAGAGTGAAGGGAAGGAAAGGAGGAAGGGAGAGAGAAGAGAGAGATGGAGGAAGAAAGGAGGAAAGGAGGAGAGGAGGAAGGAAAGGAGGAGGAAGGTGAGGAAGGAAAGGAGAAGGAGGAGGAGGAGGAGAGAGAGAGAGGAAGGAAGGAAGGAGGAAGGAGAGAGAGAGAGAGAGAGAGAGAGGAAGGAAAGGAGGAAGGAGAGAGAGAGAGGAGAGTGAGGCGAAAGGAGGAAGAGGAAGAGAGAGAAGTGAGAAGGAAAGGAAGAAGGAGAGAGGGAGAGAGAGAGTGAGAAGGAAAGGATGAAGAGAGAAGAGAGAGAAGAGAGAGAGGTGAGGAAGGAAAGGCGGAAGGAGGAAGGAGAAGAGAGAGAGAGAGGAAGGGAAAGGAGAAGAGAGAGAGAGAGAGAGAGAGAGAGGAAGGAAAGGAGGAAGGAAAGAGAGAGAGAGAGAGAGAGGAAGGGTGAAAGGAGGGAACAGGAGAAAGGAGAGGAGAGAGAGAGGAGATAGTGAGGCAAGGAAAAGTAGAAGGAAAGAAAGGAGGAGAGAGAGAGAGAGAGCAGGAAGGAGAGAAGAGAGAGAGAGAGAGTGAGGAAGGAAAGGAGGAAGGAGAGAGAGAGAGAGAGAGGAAGGAAAGGAAGGAAAGGAGGAAGGAGAGAGAGAGAGAGAGAGAGAAGGAAAGGAGGAGGGAGAGAGAGAGAGAGAGAGGAAGGAAAGGAGGAAGGAGAGTAGGAGGAAGGAAAGGAGGAAAGGTGAGGAAGGAAAGGAGGAAGTAGAGAGAGAGGAAGGAAAAGGAGGAAGGAGTAAGGAAGGAGGAAGGATAGAGAGGGAGAGAGGGTGGAATGGAAACGGGAAAGGAAGGGACGGAGATAGGAGAAGAGAGAGTGGATGAAGGAAGGAAGTAAGGAGAGAGAGAGAGAGAGAGAGTGAGGAAGGAAGGAGGAAGGGATGAGACGTGAGGAGGGGAAGGTTGAGGAGGAAGAGGAGGAGAGAGAAGAGAGAGGAGGAAGGTGAAGGAGGAAAGGAGGAATGAGAGGAGAAGAGAGAGATGAGGAGGAAATTTGGAGGAAGGAAGGAAAAGAGAGAGAGAGAGAGAGGAAGGAAAGGAGGAAGGAGAGAGAGAGAGAGAGAGGAAGGAAAGGAGGAAGGAGAGAGAGAGAGGAGAGAGTGGAAGGAGGACAGGAGGAGGAACGGAAAGGAGGAAGGAGAGAGAGAGTGAGGAAAGGAAAGAGGGAAGGATAGAGAGAGAGAGAGTGAGGAAGGAAGGACCTGAAGGAAAGGAGGAAGGAGGGAAAAAAAAAGAGAGGTGAAGAAGGAAAAGGAGAAGGGAGAGAGAGAAGGAGAGTGGGAGGAAGGAAAGGAAAGGAGGAAGGAGCAGAGAAGAGAGTGAGGAAGGAAGGAGGAAGAGAGAGAGAGAGAGAGAGGAGAAGGAAAGGAGGAAGGAGAGAGAGAGAGAGAGAGAGGAAGGAAAGGAGGAAGGAGAGAGAGAGAGAGAGAGAGGAGGAAAGGAGGAGGAGAGAGAGAGAGAGAGAGAGGAAGGAAGAAGGAGAGAGAAGAGAGAGAGAGAGAGATGAGAAGAAAGAGGAAGGGAGAGAGAGAGAGAGAGAGGGAGAAGGAAAGGAGAGAGAGAGAGAGAGAGAGAGAGAGGAGGAAAGAGGAAGGAGAGAGAGAGAGAGAGAGAGAGGAGGAAGGAAAGGAGGAAGGAGAGAGAGAGAGAGAGAGAGAGAGTTGGAGGAAGGCGGAGGAAGGAGGCGAAGGGGGAAAAGAAAAAGAAAAGAAAAAAAAGGAGGAAGGAGAAGGAATAAAGGAGGAAGAGGATAGAGTGGAGAGAGGAGTGAGGGAAAGGAAAGGAGGAAGGAACGAGCCCCGAGAGAGCGAGAGAGAGAAGGAAGGCGGTGAAAGGAAGGAAAAGGGAGCCACGAAATCTTAGTGTTGAGAGCCGTGTTTGTGGAAAGGCTAATATAACCGTTGAGGTGGTTGAGAGCTATATATTAGGGTTGGAAGGGGGGAAAAGAAGGAATTAGAAGGTGATAGAGGATAGTGTTTGTTTGTTTGTTTTTGTTGGTGGTTTGGTGGTTTGGTTTGATCCGAGAGAGAGAGAGTTTCGTGATTAAGGAAAGGAAGGAAAGGGCTTCGAGGGAGGAGGGGAGGCTTAGGGGGAGGATAGTGGTGGGTGGGGGGGGTGGAAAGGAGGTGGAATTTTTTTTTTTTTTTTAGTTTTTGGAAGGAGAGGAAGGAGGAAGGAAAATTTTTCGTTTTGGGTTTTTGTTTTTTTGGAAAAGGAAATAAGGAAAGAGCGAAATAAAAAAGAAAGGATAAAAAAAAGAGAAAAGGGGGGGAAATCCCGGCCGGAAAGGAATAAGGAGAGAAGGGGGAGGAAGGAAGAAGAAAGAAGAGGAAGGAATAAAGGATAAGGATTTTTTTAGGAGATGGAGAGAAGAAGAGTGGTGCGTGAAAGGAAGGAAAGGGATAAGGAGGGAGAGGGAATAGGGGAGAAATTAGGAAGAGGGGAGGTTTGAAATAAGAAAGGTGGAAAGGCGAGAGCCGAGAGGAGCGAAGAGGGAGTGAGGAAGGTGGAAAGGAACGATGAGAGGGAATAGGAGAATAGGAGAGGTTAATGGAAGTGAAAAGGAAGAAAGGAAAGGAAGGATGAAGAGATCCGGAGAGGAGAGGAGAGAATGGTGTGGCCGGGGAAATAGGGAAGGAAATAGGAGATAGGTTTGAAATTGGAGGAAAGTGAAAGAGTTGAGGAAGGAAAGGAGGAAGGATAGAGAGGGGAAGGGAGAGAGGAGGAAATGGGAGGAGGAAGGAAAAAATTTCTTTTTTTTTTTTTTTTTTTTTTTTTTTTTTTTTTTTTTTGAAGGTGGAAAGAGGCGGAGAAGGCTAGGTGAGCGGAGGCGCGGGAGTGTGTGGAAGGGAAAGGAGAAGGAATCGTGGCGGCGATGGGGGGGGGGGAGATGAGGGGGATAGAGTGAGGACCGGAAGGAGGAAGGAGAAAGAGAGAAAAGAAAGAATGAGGGGGGGGAAAAGTGGGGGGGGAAAGGAAGGAAAGGGAGGAAGGAGGGAAAGGAGAGGAGAAGAAAGAAGAAGAAGGTGGGGGAGGAAGGGAAAAGAAAAAGGAAGGATGGGGAAGGAAGAAAGTCGAAGAGAAAAGAAGAAGGGAAGGAAGGGGAAAGGAAAAAGGAAAAAAAAGAGGAAGGAGAGGAAAGAATGTGAAAGGAAAGAGTTGAGGACGGAAAGGAAAAAGGAAGGAGAAGGAAGAAGCGAAAGAAAAAAGAGAGATGAAGGAAGGAAAGGAAAGGGAAGGATAGAGGGAGAGGAAGAAGCGTTGCGGAAAAATAAAGGAGGGAAGGAAGAAGGGAAAAGAGAAGGGATTGAGAGAAGGGGAAAGGAAAGGAAGGAAAGGAAGGAAGAAAGGAAAGGGGAAAGAAAGGAGGAGGAAGGGGAAGAAAACGAGGGAAAGGAAAGGAAGGAAGGGAGGAGACGGGAAGGGGGGAGTGGGAGAGGAAGGGAAGGGAAGGGTGAGGAAGGAAAAGGGAGGAAGGTGAGGAGAAAAGGGAGGAGAGAGGGCAAGGAAGGAAAGGAGGAAGGAAAGAGAGAAAGAGAAAGGGGGAATAAGTGAAAGGAAGGAAAGGAGGAAAGGAACGGAAGGCGAAAGAGAAAGGATAGAAGGAAAAGGAAAGGAAGGAAGGAAGGTGAGAGGAGAGGACGAAAGAAAAAGAGGAGGAAGGAAAAAGGAAGGAAGGAAGAAAGAAGAGGGAGAAAGAGGAGGAAAGTGAGGGAAGGAAAAGGAAGGAGAAGGAGGAGAGAGAAGCGGAAGAAAGAACGAGTGGAGGAAGGAAAGGAGAAGGAAGGAGAAGAAGGAAGAAGAAGAAGGAAGATGAAAGGAAAGGAAGGAAGGGAAACGGAGAGGAGGGGGCGAGAAGAGAGAAGGAAGGAAAGGAGAAGGAGAAGAGAGAGAAGGCGAGTGCGGAAAGGAAAGGAAGCGAAAGGAAGAAGGGAGAGAGGAATGAGGAGAAGAATGGCAAGGAAAAGGAGGAAGGAATAGGAGAGAAGAGAGAAGGAAAAGAAAAGAAGGAAAGGGAAGGAAGGAAATGAAGGGGAAGGAGAGAAGAGGAAGGAGAGAGAGGAATGGGAAAAGGGAGGGTGGAAGGACGGAAAGGAAAGGAAGTGAAGGAAAGGAAAAGGAAAAAGAGGAGGGAGAAATAGAAAAAGAAGGGAAGGAAAGGAGGAAAGGAAGAAGAAAGAGAGAGGCGGAGGAGAGGAAAAAGGAAAGGAAGGAGGAAAAGGAGAAAAGAGAAAGAGGAGAGAGGAAGGAGAAAGAAGTGAGGAAGGAAAGGTAAGGAAGGAGGAGAGAAGCCGAAAAGAGAAGGGGGTGAAGAAAGAGGAAAGGAGGAAGGAAAGAAGAAGAAGAAGAAGGGAGGAGGAAAAAGAGAGGGAAGTGAAGGAAGGAAAGGAAAAGGGCAAGGAAGGGAGAAGAAGAATGAGAGAGTGAAGGAGGAAAGGGAAAGGAAGGAAGGAGAACGAGAGGAGGAAGTGAAAGGAAGGAAAGGAAGGAAGAGAAGGAAGAGAGAAAGAGAAAAGTGAAAGGAAGGAAAGGAAGGAAAAGGAGGAAGGGAGAAGGAAAAGAAGCGAAGAAGGCAGGAAAGGAAGGAAGGAAGTGAAAGAAAGTGGAGAGAGGAGACGAAGAGGATGGAAAAGGGAAGGAAAGGCGAAGGAGAAGAAAGAAGAGAGAGGGAAAAAAGGAGAGAAGAGTGAAGGAAGAAAGGCGCCCAAATCGTGTTCGAGGCATGTTTCAGCTAAATATTTACCCTTCAAGGTTAGAAAAAAAAGCTATAGAATAGGGTTAGGGAGGAATAGGATGAAAACCTGATGACCCCCCCTGTCTTTCTTAAACCTCTCTTTCTTTCTTTCTCTTTCTCTTTCTTTCTCTTCTCATTACAGAAGAAAGCTTTCAGAAGGAAAAAGGGGAGGCTTTTGGGGAAAGGTGTGGGGGTGGGGGTGAAACAACCCCCTAATTTTTTTTTTTTGTTTTTTTTTTGGAAGGAAGGAAGGAAGGAAAGGAAGGAAATCAGAAATGGATTGATGTGGAAATGGAGGAGAGAAAAGCGAGGAGAAGAAGGAGGGAAAGGGAATGTGAGGAATAGGGAAGAAGGTTTAATGGAAGTGGAAGAAGAAGAGAGAAGAAAGAACGGAAAGAAGGGAAAATGGGAAAAGAATAGGAGAAGGTCTAATGGAAAGGTGAAAGAAGAAGAGAAAGAACGAGAAGAAGAAGGGACAAGGGAATATAGGGAAAAGAAATAGGGAGGGGAGGTTTAATGGAAGTGAAAGGCGAAGAGAGGAGAAAGGAGAGGGAGGATAAGGAAGGACGGAAGGAAATTTTTTTTTTTTTTTTTTTTTTCTTTTAAATAGAAAAGCGAAGAATGGAAGAAGGGAGGGGGGAAAAATAAACAGGTGTGCGAAAGTTTGGATAAAGGAAATCCCTTGACGAAAATGAAATCGAGAGAAAAGGGAAAAAAAAGGAAATTAAGACCCCCCCCCCCCCCCCAGGAATTGACCCCCCCGACCCCCCTGACCCGGACGATTTTCCTTCCCTCCCCTTTCCGTCCTTCACAATCCCGAGAGAAGACAGAGGGAAAAAATGGGAACGATTTTTCGGACCCGTTTCCAGGAACTGACAGGATTTTTCCGCCATTTTGTTCGCGATTTGTCGGCGATTTTTTTTCGTTTTTTTCGGACGTTTGGTTTTTTTTTTTTTTTTTGTTTTTTTTTTTGTTTTTTTCGGTCGGCGCGACACAGCTTCCGAAAAACGACGAAAATATCCCCGGAAAAAATCGCCGCTTTTTTTGAGTTTTTCGTTTTCCCCCCGTTCGTTTTGCCGACGATTCTCGCGATTTTCGGGCCGAAAAACGACCGGAAAAAAAAAAAACCCGGAAAAATCGCCCCGTTCTTCTTTGTGACCAATTTTTTTGACGTTTTTTTTCGGACGGTTTTTATCAAACACGATTTTCCAGCGTTTTTGGTTTTTTAGGTTTTTATTTTCGCGAAAAAAAAAAAAAAAAAAAACACGAAAACGCCGGCTTTTTTTTTTTTTTTTTTTTTTTGTTTTTTTTTTTTTTTTTTTTTTTTTTTTTTTTTTTTTTTTTTTTTTTTTTTTTTTTTTTTTTTTTTTGTTTTTTTTTTTTTTTTTTTTTTTTTTTTTTTTTTTTTTTTTTTTTTTTTTTTTTTTTTTTTTTTTTTTTTTTTTTTTGTTTATTTGAAAACACATTTTTGAAAAAGTTTTAGGGGGGTTTTTCGACGTTTTGAGCCGAAATTTTTCTTTTTTTCCCCCACCGGCGAAATTTTTGGCCGTCTTTCGGAGATTTTGACAGTTTTTCCGAATTTTTTTCTTTTCCGCTGATTTTTTCGCGTTTTTTACGCATTTTTTTTTGTTTTTCGCGCTTTTTCTTTAGCCCTCCGTTTTTTCGGTGAAAAATTTTTTTATTTTTTTTCGCCGAATTTTCGGACGGGGGGGGTTTTTGTTTTTTGCGCGAGATTTTTATTTTTTTTTCGAAAAAATTTCCTTTGATAAAAGAAGGGAAAACAACACCTTGAATTAAGAGGAAGGAAAGGAAAAAAACCAACCTGTTGAATTGGTGATTTTTTTTATTAAATAATTTTTAATTTTTAAAAAAAAGGAAGGAAAAGGAAAAGGGGAACCTAAGAAGATTAGAAAGGAGAAAGGAACCAGGAAGGAAATTTAGGAGGTAAAGGTAACAAAAACCAGGAGAAAGATAGGAAAGAGAAGAACAACAAAAAATGGCTGGAAAAAATAGGTTCTTTTCGCCTTCCAAAAGAATCGCCGAATGATTAATTTCCTGAGAAATTTTCGCGAATTTCGCGAGGAATTGTCGAAAAATCGCGGGAAAAGGGGAAGGGGAAAATTGACGAAGAAAAAATTCCTCCGAAAAATCTTCAGGAATTTCGGAAAAAAAAAAAATAAAAAAACAAATCTCCCGAAAATAATTTCGCCGGGGGGAAAAAAAAAAAAATCTCTCGCGGGAAAATTCCGGCGGGAATAGATTTTTCCGAAAAAACAGCGAAAATTTTTTGGCAGAAAAAATAGAAAATCTTCCGAAAAAACGGCGGCCGGGGGGGGAAATGGGAAAATCGCACGAAAATTTTCCGAAAAAAACGCGAAGATTCGCCGGAAAAAAAAATCTCCGGAAAACGCGAAAATTGGCAGGAAAATTTTCGAAAAACGCGAAAAATCGCAAGAAAAAAAAAATCTACCGGAAAAAAAACGCGAAAATTGCCCACGAAAAAAAATCTCCAGAAAAAAAAAACGCCTCGAAAATGCTCCGGAAAAACGTCAAAAACGGCGATTTTTTCTTTTCGCGATTTTTCGCCGTTTTTGAAAACGTCGAAAAATCGCGAAAAATCGCGAAAATCCTGGCTGGAAATGGGTCAAAATCGTCATATATTTTCTCTCTCTCTCTCTGTGTCTGTTGGAAGGGAAGGGAAGGAGGAAGGAAAAATCGCGGGTTAGGGGGGGTAGGGGGGGTCAATTTCTGTCGTCTCATTCTCTGTTCTCTCTTCGTTTCTCTCCCTTTTTCAATCTCTATTTCCCTCTCTCTTTCTCTCCTCTCTCTCCATTCTCGCTCTCCTAAAAAAAAAAAAAAAAAAAGAAAAAAAAATTGTCCTTCTCATTCCTTTCTCTCCTTCTTTCCTCTCTCTCTCTCTTTCCCTTCCACTAAGGCATCCCTTTCACTCACTTTCTCTCCACAGAATCCCGCTCTCCCATATGATGAAACTTCTCTCTAGTAGAGAAAAAAAAGAATAAAAAAAATCAAAGCCCCTCCCCCCATTCCTTCAGCCTCAAAAACCCCTCCCTTAAAACTCTTCAGAGAGAGAGAGAGAGAGAGAAAGAAAGAAACTTGCTTCTCCTTCCCAGAGAGAGAGGAGGAAGGAAGCCAAATCGTGTTAGAACTGTTTTCAGCTATATACCCTCAGGTTAGAGTGAATATATAGGGTTAGGGAGGAAGGAAGGAAGGAAGGAGGAAGGATGAACCTGATGACCCCCCCTTGTCTTTCTTTCTTCTTTCTTTCTTCTCTTTCTCTTCTCATTACAGAAGGCTTCAGAGGAGGAGGAAGGTTTGGGGGGGGGATGTGGGGGTTGGGGGTGACACCCCCCCTAATTTTTTTTTTTTTTTTTTTTTTTTGGAAGGGAGGAAGGAAGGAAGAAATCAGAATGATGATTTGGATGGAGAGAGAGAGAGAGAGAGAGATAGAGGGAATGGGAGAATAGGGAGAGGTTAATGGGAAGTGGAAAGAGAGATGAGAGAGAGAGAGAGAGGAACAAGGAGGAAGGAAATTTTTTTTTTTTTTTTTAAGAATGCGAGAATGGAGAAAAGGGAGAGAGAGAAAGAGAGAATGAGAAAAGAGAGAAACGTAAAGAGAAAAAGAGAATCAGACCGAAATTGACCCCCCTCCCCCCCCCATATACCCGACGATTTTCCTTCTCTAAACCCTAACTTTCCTCCCTCCTCCATTCCACCAGAGAGAGACTTTTGAAAAACTGCCCCACGATTTGGACTCATTTCCAGACAAGAATTTCGCATTTTTCCGCGATTTTTTGACGATTTTGACGTTTTTCGACGTTTTTCCCAACGATTTTCTCGCGATTTTAGGGTTTTCGCGCCGAAAAACGAAAAAAAAACGAAAAAAAAACCCGAAAATCGCCGTTCTTTCTTTGACATTTCGACGTTTTAGCCGATTTCATTTTCCCCCCCGGCGAATTTTCCGTCTTTCGGAGATTTGACAGTTTTTTTTTCCCGAGAATTTTCGCTGATTTTTGCGTGTTCGGAATTTTTTTTTTTCGTGATTTTCGCGGTTTTTCGGAAAAATTTTCGCGATTTTCCGACGGTTTTTTTGGTTTTTTCGAGTTTTTCGACAAATTCCTTTGGTAAAAGAAGGAAGAAAACAACACCTTTGAATGAGGAAGGAAAGGGAAAACCAACCCCTTTGATAAAAGAAGGAAGAAAACAACAACAAAATCGCGGAAAAAAATGTTTTCCTCCTTCCAAAATCGCGAATGATATTCCTGAGAAATTCGCGAATTTCGCGAGAATTGTCGGAAACCGCGGGAAATTGCCGAAAAATTCTCGAAAAATCTCGGATTTTTGAAAATCTCCGAAAATCGCCGGAAAAAAAAATCTCCGAAAAACGCGAAAATCGCGAAAAAGAAAGAAGAAAAAAAAACGCTAAAATCTCGCGAAAATAAGAAAGAGCGGCGGCGTTTTTTCCGAGAATTTTCGGCGTTTTTCGCGAATTCTCCGAAAAAAAACGTCAAAAAACGGCGATTTTTCGAGATTTTTCGAGATTTTTCGGCGTTTCGAAAAACGTCGAAAAATCGCGAAAAATCGCGAAAATCGCGAAAATCCTGCCTGGAAATGGGTCAAAATCGTTATTTATTTTTTCTCTCTGTCTCTTTGTGTCTGTTGGGAAGGGAAGGGAAGGGAAGGGAAGGGAAGGAGGAAGGAAAGTTAGGGAGGAAGGAAAGGGCTATTAAATCGTCGGAAAAGGGGGGGTAGGGGGGGTAGGGGGGTCAATTCTGTCGATTCTCTTTTTCTCTCTCATTTTCTCTCTTTCTCATTCTTCTTTCTCTCTCTCTCTCCTCACCATTCTCGCTTCCTTAAAAAAAAAAAAAAAAAAAAAAAATTTTCCTTCCTCATTTCATTCCTCCTCTCTCTCTCTCTTTCCCTTCCACTTAAGGCATCCCTTTCGCTCACTTTCTCTCACAGAATCACTTTCTCCTTATGATGAAACTTTCCCTCTAGTAGAGAAAAAAAAGCTATAAAAAAATCAAGCCCCTCCCCCCCTTCCTTCAGCCCCAAACCCCCCTCTTAATCCTTAAGAAAGAGAGAGAGAGAGTTTCCTTCCTCACTCATATCCTTCCTTCCACCCAGAGAGCATGAATTGTCGAAAATCGCGGGAAATGGCCGACAAATTCTCGAAAAATCTCGGGAATTTTGGACAAATCTCCGAAAATCACCGGGAAAAAAAAAATCTCATTAAAAAACGCGAAAAAATCGCAGAAAATTTTCGGAAATAACGCGAAAATTGCCGGACAATTTTCGAAAAACTCGGAAAATCGCAGAAGACTTTCCGAAAAAAAACGCGAAAAATCGCCGGAAAAAACAAATCTTCGAAAAAACGCGAAAATCGCGACAAATCTAAAAGGAAAAACGTTCAAAATCTCCGGAAAAGGAAAAAAAATCTCCGAAAATCGCGGAAAAGAAAGAAGAAAACGCTAAAATCTCGCGAAGTAAAACAGAGCGGCGGCGTTTTTTCGGAGAATTTTCGGCGTTTTTTTCGACGCTTCGCGCCGAAAAAACGCCGAAAATTCTCGGGAAAAAAAACGTCAAAAAACGGCGATTTTCGCGAAAATCTGGATGGAAATGGGGTCCCAAATCGTTTAGTTTTCTTTTGTCTTTCTCTCTCTCGGTGGGAAGGGAATGGAAGGAGGAGGAAGGAAGGGAAGGAAAGTCTTCTTGTAGGGGAGGGAGAAGGAAAATCGTCGGGTCAGGGGGGTTAGGGGGGGTCAATTTATGTTCATCTCTCTTTCTCTCTTCGTTTCTACCTTTTGCCTTTCTCTCTCTCTATCGTTCGTCTCTCGCGTCTCTTAAAACCAAAAAAAAAAAAAATTTTAAAAAAAAAAAAACCAAAAAAAAAAATTTTCCTCCTCCATCACTCATCTTCCTCGACTCTCTCTCTTCCCTTCCCACTTAAGGCATCAACTTTCTCTCACTTTCTCTCACAGAATCACTTTCTCCATAGGATGATAAAACTTTCCCTCTAGTAGAGAAAAAAAAGATATAAAAAAAAATCACCTCCCTACCCCCATTCCTTCACCCCCAAACCCTCCCTTGAAACTCTTCAGAGAGAGAGAGAGAGAGAAAGAAACTTTGCTTCCTCCTCACTCCCAAGAGAGAAGAGGAAGGAAAGGAGCCAAATCGTGTCGAGCCTTGTTTCAGCCTATATACCCTTCAGGTTAGAGCTATATATAGGTTAGGGAGGAAGGATGAACCTGATGAACCCCCCCTGTCTTTCTTTCCTTCTTTCTTTCTTTCTCTTTCCTTTTCTTTCTCTTCTCATTACAGAAGAGCTTCAGAGGCGAGGAGGAGGCTTTGGGGGGGATGTGGGGGTGGGGGTGACACCCCCCCTAATTTTTTTTTTTTTTTTTTTTTTTTTTTTGAAGGAAGGAAGGAAGGAAGGAAGGAAATCAGAATGATGATTTGGATGGAGAGAGAGAGAGAGAGAGAGGGAATGGGAGAATAGGAGAGGTTTAATGGAAGTGAAAGAGAGAGAGAGAGAGAGAGAGGGAATGGGAGAATAGGAGAGGTTTAATGGAAGTGAAAGAGAGAGAGAGAGAGAGAGAGGGAATGGGAGAATAGGAGAGGTTTAATGGAAGTGAAAGAGAGAGAGAGAGAGAGAGAGGAGGAAGGAAGGAAGGAGGAAATTTTTTTTTTTTTTTTTTTTTTTTTTTTGGAAAATTTTTTTTTTTTTTTTTTTTTTTTTTAAGAGAGCGAGAATGGAGAGAGAGACAGAGAGAGAAAGAAGAGAAAGAAAAGAATGAGAAAATGAGAGAGAAAAAGAGAATCAGACAGAAATGACCCCCCCTACCCCCCCTGACCGACGATTTTCCTTCCTCCCCTTTCCTTCCTCACTACCCGAGAGAAGAACAGAGAAAAAATTGACGATTTGGACCCGTTTCCAGACAGGATTTTCGCCATTTTCGCGATTTTCGGCGATTTTTTTTTTCTTTTTTCGACGTTTTTCGGCGCGAAGCTTCGAAAAAAAAAAAACGACGAAATATCCCCGAAATCGCGCTTTTTTGACGTTTTTCGACGTTTTTGCCGACGATTCTCGCGATTTTTCGGGCCCGAAAAAAAAAAAAAAAAAAACGACGAAAAAAACCCGAAAAATCGCCGTTCTTCTGTGACCATTTTTTGACGTTTTTGACGTTTTTGTTTTATCAACGATTTTGCGCGTTTTTGGTTTTTATTTTCGCGAAAAAAAAAAAAAAAAAAAAACACGAAAATCGCCCGGCTTTTTTTTTTTTTTTTTTTTTTTTTGTTTTTTTTTTTTTTTTTTATTTGACAATTTTTTTGAAGTTTTTTTTCGACGTTTTGAGCCGATTTCTTTTTTTCCCCCCCGGCGAATTGCCGTTCTTTCGGAGATTTTGACAGTTTTCCGAGATTTTCCGCTGATTTTCGCGTTTTTTCGCATTTTTTTGTTTTTTTTTTTTTTTTTCTCGCGATTTTCGCGTTTTTCGGAAAAAAATTTTCGGCGTTTTCGACGGTTTTTCCGAGATTTTTCGAAAAAATTCCTTTGAATTTTTTTTAAAAGAAGAAAATTTTTAAAAACACCTTTGAATAAGAGGGAAGAAAGGAAAACCAACCTTTGATAAAAGAATGGAAGAAACAACAAAAATGGCGGAAAAATGTCTTTTCGCCCTTCCAAAAATCGCGAATGATTATTCCTGAGAAATTTGCGATTTCGCGAGAATTTGTCGGAAAATCGCGGTAAAATTGACGAAAAATTCTCGAAAAAATCTCAGGAATTTCGGAAAATCTCCGAAATCGCCGGGGAAAAATCTCTCAAAAACGAAAGCGGAAATCGCGGAAGATTTCCGAAAAACGCGAAAAATTGCAGAAAATCTTCCGAAAAACGCGAAAATCGCAGAAAATTTTCCGAAAAAACGCGAAGATCGCCGGAAAAAAAAATCTCCGGAAAACGCGAAAAATTGCAGAAAATTTCCGAAAAACGCGAAAATCGCAGAAAAAATCTCCGAAAAACGCGAAAATTGCCCGAAAAAATCTCCGAAAAACGCCGAAAATTCTCCGGAAAAAAAACGTCAAAAACGGCGATTTTTCGCGATTTTTCGCCGTTTTTGAAAAACGTCGAAAAATCGCGAAAAATCGCGAAAATCCTGGCTGGAAATGGTCAAAATCGTCATATATTTTCTCTCTGTCTCTCTCTTTGTGTCTGTTGGGAAGGGAAGGGAAGGAGGAAGGAAAATCGTCGGGTTAGGGGGGGTAGGGGGGGTCAATTTCTGTCGTCTCATTCTCTGTTTCTCTCTTCGTTTCTCCCTTTTTCAATCTCTATTTCCCTCTCTCTTTGCTCTCTCTCTCTCCATTCTCGCTCTCCTAAAAAAAAAAAAAAAAAAAAAAAGAAAAAAAATTGTCCTTCCTCATTTCCTTCCTCCTTCCTTCCTCCTCTCTCTCTCTCTTTCCCTTCCACTTAAGGGCATCCCTTTCACTCACTTTCTCTCACAGAATCCCTCTCCTCCATATGATGAAACTTTCTCTCTAGTAGAGAAAAAAAGAATAAAAAAAAAAATCAAGCCCCTCCCCCCATTCCTTCAGCCTCAAACCCCTCCCCTTAAAACTCTTCAGAGAGAGAGAGGAGAGAGAGAAAGAAAGAAAGAAACTTTGCTTCCTCCTTCCCAGAGAGAGAGGAGGAAGGAAGCCAAATCGTGTTAGAACCTGTTCAGCTATATACCCTTCAGGGTTAGAGCTATATATAGGGAGGGTTAGGGAGGAAGGAAGGAAGGAAGGAGGAAGGATGAACCTGATGACCCCCCCCCCTGTCTTTCTTTCCTTCTTTCTTTCTTTCTCTTTCGTTTCTATTCTCATTACAGAAGGGCTTTCAGAGGAGGAGGAAGGTTTGGGGGGGATGTGGGGGTGGGGGTGACACCCCCCCTAATTTTTTTTTTTTTTTTTTTTTTTTTGGAAGGGAGGAAGGAAGGAAGGAAATCAGAATGATGATTTGGATGGAGAGAGAGAGAGAGAGAGAGATAGAGGGAATGGGAGAATAGGAGAGGTTTAATGGAAGTGGAAGAGAGATGAGAGAGAGAGAAGAGAGGGAAGGAGGAAGGAAATTTTTTTTTTTTTTTTTTTAAGAATGCGAGTGGAATGGAAAGGAGAGGAGAGAGAGAAAGAGAGAATGATGAAAGAGAGAAACGTAAAGAGAAAAAGAGAATCAGACCGAAATTGACCCCCCCCTCCCCCCCCTATACCCGACGATTTTCCTTCCTCCCTTAACCTAACTTTCCCCCTCCCTTCCTTCCTTCCACCGGAGAGGAGACTTTGAAAAAGCCACGATTTGGACTCATTTCCAGACAAGAATTTCGCCATTTTCGCGATTTTTTGACGATTTTGACGTTTTTCGACGTTTTTGCCCCACGATTCTCGCGATTTTTAGGGTTTCGCGCCGAAAAAAACGACGAAAAAAACCGAAAAAATCGCCGTTCTTCTTTGACATTTTTTCGACGTTTTAGCCGATTTTCATTTTCCCCCCCGGCGAATTTTCCGTCTTTCGGAGATTTGACAGTTTCGAGAATTTTTCGCTGATTTTTGCGTGTTTCGGAATTTTTTTCGTGATTTTCGCGGTTTTTTCGGAAAAATTTTCGCGATTTTCCGACGGTTTTTCGAGGTTTTTCGACAAATTCCTTTGTTAAAGAAGGAAGAAACAACACCTTTTGAATGAGGAGGAAAGGAAAACCAACCTTTGATAAAAGAAGGAAGAAACAACCAAAATCGCGGAAAAATGTCTTTCCTCCTTCCAAAATCGCGAATGATTATTCTGAGAAATTCGCGAATTTCGCGAGAATTGTCGGAAACCGCGGGAAATTGCCGAAAAATTCTCGAAAATCTCGGGATTTTTGGAAAATCTCCGAAAATCGCCGGAAAAAAAATCTCCGAAAAAAACGCGAAAATCGCGAAAAAAGAAAAAGAAGAAAACGCTAAAATCTCGCGAAATACGAAAGCGCGGCGTTTTTTTGTTTTTTTCCGAGAATTTTCGGCGTTTTTTGCGGGCGAATTCTCCGAAAAAAAAAAAACGTCAAAAACGGCGATTTCGAGATTTTTCGAGATTTTTCGGCGTTCGAAAAACGTCGAAAAAATCGCGAAAAAAAATCGCGAAAATCGCGAAAATCCTGCCGGTGGAAATGGGTCAAAATCGTTATTTATTTTTGTCTCTCTGTCTCTTTGTGTCTGTTGGGAAGGGAATGGGAAGGGAAGGGAAGGGAAGGAGGAAAGCGAAATTAGGGAGGAAGGAAAGGGCTTAATTAAATCCGTCCCTTAAAAAGGGGGGGTAGGGGGGCGTCCAATTCTGGTCTGGATTCTCTTTTTCTCTCTCATTTTCTTCTTCTTTCATTCATTTCTTTCTTTCTCTCTCCTCTCCATTCTCCGTTCCTGCTTCCTTTCCTTTTCCTTCCCATTTCATTCCTCCTCTCTCTCCTCTCTTTCCCCTTCCACGTTAAGGCATCCCTTTCGCCTCATTTCTTTCTCTCCAGAATCACTTTCCTTCCTATGGATGAAACTTTCCCTTCTAGTAGAGAAAAAAAAAATAAGCTATTAAAAAAAATTCAAGACCTCCCCCCTCACCCGCTTCAGCCCCAAAACCCCCCTCCCCCCCTTAATCCCTTAAGGAAAAGAGAGGAGAGAGAGTTTCCTTCCATCACTCATCATCCTTCCTTCCACCCAGAGAGCATGAATTGTCGAAAATCGCGGGAAATGGCCCGACAAATTCTCGAAAAAATCTCGGAATTTTGGACAAAATCTCCGAAAATCACCGGGAAAAAATCTCATCAAAAAACGCGAAAATCGCAGAAAATTTTCTTTCGGAATAAAACGCGAAAAAAAAATTGCAGACAATTTTTCGAAAACTCGGAAATCGCAGAAGACTTTCCGAAAAAAACGCGAAAATCGCCGGAAAAAATCTTCGAAAAAACGCGAAAATCGCCGACAAATCTAAGAAAAACGTCAAAATCTCCGGGAAAAGGAAAAAAATCTCCGAAAATCGCGGGGAAAAGAAAGAAGAAAACGCTAAAATCTCGCGAAGGTAAAACAGAGCGGCGGCGTTTTTTTTTTTCGGAGAATTTCGGCGTTTTTCGACGCTTCGCGCCGAAAAACGCCGAAAAATTCTCGGGAAAAACGTCAAAAACGGCGATTTTCGCGAAAATCCTGGATGGAAATGGGTCCAAATCGTTAGTTTCTTTTTGTCTCTTCTCTCTCTCGGTTGGAAGGAAGAGGAAGGAGGAAGGAGGAAGGAAAGGTCTTCTTGTAGGGAGGGAGGAAGGAAAATCGTCGGGTCAGGGGGGTTAGGGGGGGTCAATTTATGTCTCATTCTCTCTTTCTCTCTTCGTTCTCACTTTTTCATTCTCTCTCTCTCTCTCTCTCTCTCTCTCTCTTTTCGTTCTCTCTCGCTCTCTTAAAACAAAAAAACAAAAAAAAATTTTCCTTCCCTCCACTCACTCATCCTTCCTCGACTCTCTCTCTCTTTCCCTTCCACTTAAGGCATCACTTTCTCTCACTTTCTCTCACAGAATCACTTTCTCCATAGGATGAAATTTCCCTTTCTAGTAGAGAAAAAAAAAGATATAAAAAAAATCACCTCCCTACCCCCATTCCTTCACCCCCAAACCCTCCCTGAAACTCTTCAGAGAGAGAGAGAGAGAGAGAAAGAAACTTTGCTTCCTCCTCACTCCCAAGAGAGAAGAGGAAGGAAAGGAGCCAAATCGTGTTCGAGCCTG
>NC_087202.1:31774-36774 GCF_015104395.2 Macrobrachium nipponense
TTTGCAAGGCAATCACTCGTTAAGATATAGGAAGTGTACCTTTTGAATGCAGTCTTTGTACTTGAAAAATGTTTTTCTCCTTTTATGGAAAAGTGAAAAATGTTCATGAGAATAAGCGTGGATTTGGTCATTACGTTTTGGCTCTGAGTGGAAACAACGATTTTTCAGGAAACTAGAAAACATATCCTTCCTCTATTTCAATAAGGGTCAGGAACATGATGTCCTCTATAGTGGGGAGCCTCGTACTTATAAAAAAATGTGTAGCACAGGGCATTTGAATACTGATGTGCGGTGGAGGCGACTACTTTGGGCCTAATTGAGGATTGCCAACGTTTCCCAGATTTTTGAAACTAGGAACGCTGATAATAGTGACGATATAAAGTGCTATTTTTGAGGAACCCGAGATGAGGGATGTAGTACACGAGGTCCGTTCAGAGGTGTGGATGGTGTGGGTCGCACATATAAGTAATGACGTAGTGGCTAATAATTATCAACAGCGAATGGCAGCTGATGACCTGAATTGTTATGAGGGTTTGACAGCGGAACGGGGGATGCTCAGTTTGGGGCTGTTGAAACAAGTAACTGGATCCCGAGGCCCAGGTGCATATTGTGGAAGGAGGCATTGGATATGAAGACAGTTTACCCATAAAAGGTGATGTATTTGGATATGGATGCAATAGGTTAATAGAGGTGGTTTGGAAGTTCAACCTGCACGAGATGTATTCCAAAAGTGAGCTATGGTAAGATAACTTGTTGAAGTATTTGTTAGAATACCCTCCGAAGCATAAGTGATCGTTGAATTGGAATATGTGGATGGAAAGGGAGTGACAACGAGATAGAAGAATATGCACGTAGGGTTTTTCTCTAAGTGGTAATAGGAGTAAAATATGAAAAACAAAAAAGTTCACGTAAAGGGTACAATAGAGAAAGGTGGAGTCCAAGTACTGGAAGGCTAAGAAACGTTTAATTTGACATTTTTTTCTTAAATGGAACATTAAATTGCTTCAGTAAATATTAATGATTAAATTATTCTAAAAGCATGAAGCATTGAAATCATTTTTCTACTGCACGTAGAATGACATTTTCTCTTTTAGGAAAATAAATTAGGACTACTGAATCCCTAACTCTCTATCTTAGATTTTGACAATTTTTCTTGAATACCCCCAGTTTATGTTTGAAAGGGTGGCACTGGTATACTGATAAAAAAAGTTTATGCATTATTCAGTCCTTAGTTGAAGATAAAGGATCTGAGACAGATACTTTCTTTGCGGATACGTATTGCAGAGTTTATTGCACATCCTGAAATATATATGCACCTTTTGGATCGACAAAGAAGGTGAAAGGGAAATCTTCTTTGAACAAGACCTGTGCTTTTACCTTGATAGGTAAGATGGAAATTTGATTTTTTTTTTTTTTTTTGACTGAGATGAACCCAGGGAAGGGTTCGAAAGCGTTCTGTAAAGTCTTTCAAAATTATCATACAGACTGTGGACCTTTGTATTATTGTGACCCTTTGAACTTTATATATAACTCTTGTGATAGAGAGTTTTTCCCTATCGAAAATTTGATATTATGTGGTGATTTCAATTGTATTAATAGTTCAAGATTGTTTCGTACGATAACCTCCTATCTTATGCTTTCAAATATTAAAGACCTGAATAACAGTTTAAAAAATTAAAGATATTTTATAGTTTAATTAAAGGCTGTTCGCACCTTATACATATGTAAGCCGAATATGGTGCAGGTTAGATAGGATATATGTTGATAAGTTGCTCAATTACCGAGGTAGATACAATTCCACAGCAAGTTTAGTGACCACATAGGATGTGCATGTTTCCGAATTTGTTATAAACCCGAAACATTAAAGTGTACAACCGCCTGTGAAAGTGAATGTTTCATGTTATGGGATTTGGATATTTTGGAAAAATTTAAGAGTTTCTGGCCAGTGTTAATAAAACTAAAACTTCTTTTCGGATATTGGGGAAGTGGTGGGATAATTCTAAAGCAAAAATTAAATTTTCTTTATTAGAGCAGGTAAGAAAAAATAAATATAAATTTGAATGGTTGAACTATTTTGAGAGAAAGTTTCCTAAAAAGAGCCTTGGAGAAAGCTAGCATTTATCGTTTTACTAACTATCATGAAATAAATCACTTAAAACTATAATTACGAACTGAAGATGGAGTGTTGAAGAATGAGAATCAAAGTAGACTTCAAGACAAATTGAGGGCGAGAAATTGCCCACTACCCGTTAATAAGCAAAAGGCAAGGGTACAAAAGTTAGTTTGAAATGAAATGAGGCTGAAATATGGAAAGTTGAAAAGGGACGATTATTTCAGGAACTATTTGTATAGCTACTTACTGAGTGATTTATTATGTGAATATCATGTACACAGAGTCAGAAGTGTTAAGTGCAAGACTGGGACTAGTGAATATATTTCTTAATACCGAAAGTGTATCAATGATGAAAACAAGGAAATGTTGAAAAATTCGTCGTCAAAGAATTGAAAGTTATCGGTTTTTTAATGAATGGAATAAGAATAAATCGCCTGGAAATTATGGTACTTCCAGTGGAGTTTTATAAGAAATTGTTGGCGTGCAATAGGAATGGATTTTCTTGAATTGTTCACAACTAGTTATTAGTATTTTTGTTAACAAAGACTCAAGACCAGGGTGTATAAAACTTCTTCCAAAGACTAGAGATAACGCCATTACAAAATTGGAGACCTATTTTGCATGTTGCACGTGGACTAAAAAATCCGGTCTACACTTTATGCATAAGATTAACAGCATGCCTTGATAATGATTTCCTCTGAACAGTGTTCCTTTTTACAGGCAGAGTATCATAGAGCGTAACACTCTAATTTAAGATGTAATCCTATTTTTTTGCTAATGAGTGCTAATACGTGTGCTAATAATATCTTTAGAGACTGTCTCGTGCTTCCTGATAGATAGTTAAAGGTTTGTACTTAAATTACTGAAGATTTTGGTCTTGCAAAAAAAAGGCATTTGTTGGTTAGGGGGCGTATATAATCAAATATTTGCTAAACAGTCCCGTGAGGCAGGATGTCCTCTTTCAATGGTCTCTTTGTGGTGTAACCTTTATCCAATTTTTACAGAAGATACATCTAAGTTATCCCCTTTTGTCGCTTACCCATGCCAAATGCCAAAAAGTTGTCAATTGCTGGATATAGCCTGACGATTTCACATATTTTCCATTGGGAATGAACTGTTTTAAATGTGCCTGAAACGTGATTCATGATTTTGAATAAGCTCGGTGCTAAGCTGCCAAAAGCAAGACCTCAATATTTCGGAACTAGGAGATGGAGATGGAGTAATAGAGAAGACTGGGAGCTCCATTGGTTAGACGTGAAACGTGATAAATAATGATATTGGGTGTGTATTTCTCCTAATAATTTGCAAGAATGCTGAATTTCACTAGAATTATGTTAAGGAAAATGTAATAAACAACCCCAATACAGCAGAGTACGTTTAACACGTGGTGCATAAAAGCTACATCATTAACTCGTGACATAAGCTCGAAAATTTGGTACTTGACACACATTTACCGATGCCAAAAGATTTTTATGGCTGAATGGAAAACAATAACTTTTCGTTACATCTGGAACAATGGTTTTATCACAGCCAATTGACCAAGAACTTTATAGTTGGCTAAAGAAAAGGAGGAATTTTGTTTGATAAATGTATTCGTAAGTCTCAAGTAATCTAATTCCAGCTTTTAAAAGTATACCTTATGTGTCATTTTTTATGTATTACGTATCACTACATGAATATTTGAGTAAATAATATATTAAATAAAGCAAGTTTAGGTATGCTGTGTCGTTATAGGGACACCACTATTACAGAAATATTGTAAGTTATTTATGATCTTGTTCACAGTAAAAAAACCTTCCCATATATGAAAAAAATTTAGGTTATGTATAAGAGTTAGTTAGTGTCAATGGTGGGGTATTAACATTCTTGAAAAATACCATTGTATAACTGGAATCAGTATGTGAATCACATTAATGTTAAATTTATAAACCCTTAATGATAGCAATTAATATATAGGTATATACATGAGCTTTGCCGAATATAAGAAAAACTTTGGTCTTTAGATATAGTAAATAATACTTTTATTTGTGAAGAGACTGTCAAGAAGAATAGACATCTTCATAATGTATATCTTTTGTAGATCAATGAATGAAATTGTATTGTGGTTTTAAAGAATACCCTACGTAATAATGTCCTACCAGTTGCCCAAAAATTGAGGTATGTATTTTGATCTTCCATCATATTTAAAAGAGAGAAAGAAATGCCTGCAATTTTCATCATTACTGTCCTACATCGTTGAATTGTGGGTGACAGAGATGTGAGATTAGATTACTGTGAATTGAAGGAAAAATTTCATTGGGAAAATAATGGCACAGATATAATAGAATACCTGAAACATGAAGAAAAAGTATACAGTTTTTTTGTAAAATTTCTTGGATATGAATATGAATGATTTACTGTAATGTTTATATTTGGTGGTTCAGTCAACTTTTGTTAGTTTTAAAGCTATATTTTATAGATATACATATATGTAATTCATATAAGCAATGTAAAGGATTTTTTTTAATAAAATGTAAGAAAAAAAGCTTCTATTATATATTATATATATATATATATTATCTATATATATATATCTATATATTTATAGATATTATATAATATTTATATATAATTTATATATGTATCTATATATCTATATATCTATTATATATAAGTATATATATATATATAATATATATATATATATATGTATATCTATATATTATATATATATATAATATATTATATATATATATTATATATATAATATATATATATATATATATGTATAAAGGCATTATGAGGTTTAAAATAGGTCGCAGCTGGGGGCTGAGGGACCGCTGGAACAACTTCTAATTTGCTAACTGCCAACGAGCCCACAAAGGTACACTGCAGCCATTACTCCCCT
>NC_087202.1:41774-47369 GCF_015104395.2 Macrobrachium nipponense
TGTGAAACACTAGTAAAAAGCTTGATTCAATAAACTCAGATTTCTCTAAGTCTGATTCAACCAGGTTACCTCTATTGTCCCTTAGTGGCCTAAGGTTACATTTTATTTGGTTCCTAATAGATATCATGAGCAAAGAATCCTTTCGGTTTTCTTTACCAACTGATGCAACTCCTCTTATCCCCATTTATCTTTGCATTTCTTACTACTTCTACAGAGTTCTTTGTGCTGCTTTGCTTCTCCCTGTGTAGGGGTGTGGGTTTCACTAATTGTGCATCTCTCTCTTTCTTTTATCGTATTTTCTATTTCTCTGTTGAAACCGCATAGGCTGAGAGTTGCTATTTGTTAGTATTTGCTTTATGTATACATCTTAGAGCCAAAATTTTTTTCTGCGGATTCCTGTAGAAGGTTATCCAGTACTTATCTATGCCTATGTTCTCAACTCGTAATCTAGATGTTTTAAAATTTATCCTTTAGCTTTTTTAGTCATTTTGGAACGGTACATAATCTCACTAATATCTTCTTCTCTTTTTTATGTGACGATTAATTTTGAAATTAATCATGTTTATGGACGTTTTTGCCTAGATTTGTACCTACTGAAAGGTCGACAGTGAGGTTATCTTCTTTGATGAGTGACGATGTCTAGTATGCTGTTTCCTCTAAGGTTTGTTAACCCATTGGTGAGAAATTCATTTTTAAAAAATCAAAGTCTCTTTCCTTGTAAGTTTTGATGTAGAGGTCATCGGGTCTCCCATGTAATGCTGCACTGCAATCCTCCCATTATTATGCAGTTTCTTGTTGATCTCTGTCCTAGTAGTGCAATACGTACCTACCCAGCAACATTTGTGTTGGTAACTGAGACATTCTGATGGACTTTTACTTCTCCTTTGCCCGTCGGTGGCTTTAAACTCTCAAGTTCCTGCATTATTACTAAACTAAATTCCTGGTAGATTTTCTGACCTTCTTCCCCTGAATGTTCAGTTCACTGAAGTGTTTCATCAGGTTTTCGTTGAGGTTTCCTATTAGTTTTGGCCTTCCCAATTGCAAAGTGAATTCCCTCTCTTTTATATAGATTTTTATTCCCTTAATCTGTCCCCCAAAAGTATACAACTCTTAACCCTTTTTCGTGGAATATTACTACAGTCCTGTCGTTGGTTCATAATTGCCTTTGCTAAGGGTAGTGGGGGCGGAAACATTGGTTTGGGCAGAAGTCCTTTAAAGAATGCCGTTATCAGTTTTTCTTGAGCACTGCAGTTCTCCTCACAACATTAGTGAGGTTTTGGGCCAAAAGATCTTCTGTCTGGCCACTTCTTCGCATCTTTAGAAACAAGTCATTTCCTCCCTTCACTATGATTCACTCTTTCTATTATTTAATTACTTTTTTTTTTCCCTGCCTCGGATCCTTAATTTGCTCCTGCCACCTGGGTAAGAAGGAACTTTTTTCTCTTACTTTTATTTTTTTGGTCACAAAATTAAGCTCTGATCCTTTACTAACGATTCTCCGTTAAGATGGTTTCCTCTTCTGTTTCTGAAAGCACGCAAAATCTATTTGTTTGTGTTGATTCTTTTGGGGGACAATTGCGTTTTGCTTGATGCTATCACTATGATACCAACGCTCTCTTGACTTCATTCATTTTTAATATCCTTGTAAGCTTCTTTCTTTGTACCTAGTCTAGTGCTTGTACCGTTTCATTTCTGGTGTCTGCTCTTAAGCAATTGTTGTTCTTAAACTCCAACGATACTCTCCCGTTTTCTACTATGTCCGTTGCTCAATTCCTGTCTCTCATCTCTAAGGTTTGTAACTTCTCTTCGTATGTCTCCAATTTTCCTTTTGCCATCCGTCTTGTCTTCTCTTGTCCTCCGAGTTTATCCTTTGTCAACTCCTTTATTTTCCTATGCTAATTCTTCTACTTCCCTCCTCAGTTTAGCTATCTCCTGTTCTTGTTGACAGGAGAGACAGACACTTGAGACTACCTGCTTTGTATGCCTGCCTCTTTGTATCTACACACTACTTTAACACTGTAAAATTTTTTTTTTTTCGCAACATTACCGGCTTGAACTTTAGCTTTTTCCTTAAGTCTTCTCTGTTTTGCCTTGGATTCAATATTTCTACCTGTGCTTTTATTTCAGCTTTCCCTTTCTAATGTGACCAAGTCGAATAGAAAAAAGTTGGGGTGGTTTGGAGTTCTCCACAGGGGCCACAATCCCCGCTTATCCAAGGACAGTTTTCCATCGTTTGCTGCCGCGGATAACTTTTATCGCTGCCACACTAACATATGTATGGTCTCCCTGTTGTTAGACAATCCCAACATGTCGCAGCTCCCACTGATCAACCAATTTTTGCCTAAGCAAATGATTTTTCGCCAGCGTGAACTAGCAGCATTCCTTAATACTAAACATCCAACAGCCCACCGAACAGCCAGAATCTTTTACTGAATGTTTTTTCCCTCCAACCATGAAAATCCCCAAGGATGGCCAGAATGACCCCACCAACAGACCCACAGATAGAGATTTCACAATCAATGGCACAGAAGCTAGTCTCAGGGTTTTTTAGTTGGCTAAAGACTCCAACAAGGCACAAAACCTCCACAACCTCAGTGCAGTTTAGCCTTCACTCACTGAGTGGTGGTTGCAGGGATGGTCATTCATTACACAAAGGAGTGACTTAATGGGCCACCAGCATAAACATCCATTTATGCTCCCAGTTGCCCCAGATCCCCCATCTGGTCTTTGGAAACCTGCAAGGATCTGCTCTGCGTCATTTAAAGAGGTTCTCCAAAGCCTTTGTTCTGACCGCATGCTGGAGCTGTCCTTATGACACCAAAACTTATGTCAAATGTATTAGGAAGATATATATTTTTAGATTTTATGTTATTGGGTGTTTATTTTATTTATTTTTAGATGTACCCAGAGGAAATCCTCGCAGTTACAAGACGAAATACTGAGAAGAGAGAGTTGGGATGAGAAGGTGGGTGGAAGCGAGTTAGAAACGGAATTAAAGTAAAAGGTTTAAAGAGGTCGCAGCTCGAGCCTGAAGTACACTGCAAAATCCCATAAGTAATACACTGGCGGAGAAGAGAGAGAGAAGAGAGAGAAGGAGAGAGAGAGTAGAGAGAGAGAGAGAGAGAGAGAGAGAGAGCAACGAACAAAGAACAAGATTTATGACGAGGAGTTCATAAAAAATAAAATAAAAGACAGTAAAAGGGAAAACCTCCTCATCCTAAGAAACGAGACAAATGATTCCATATTAAAATCAATATTCAAGACCAGTTTTTCTTAGAACAAAACGTATTCTGAACATTGGGAAATAAACAACCGCAAATATATGAAATTATAACTGAAATTTCCTATATCAAGAAGTTTCTCCAACAAATTCCTAAGTCTCACACAAAACTAAAACTGGCACAAGGATGAGAGAATGAACACTTGGCAGAAACAAACTTCAGGTAAATTAAGGTTCATAGACACCACTCAAAGACGGCACAAGATCAAAGTGGTGCCCGGTAATAACTCTGGTGCCTTATTTAAATTTAGGCAAAAGCCAAGTGTGGGATCATCAGGTCATTCAGCGTCGAAAGCAAATTGAGATTAAAAAAGGCTGTAGAGGTGTAAACAGCGGAAATCCTTTGGCAGTTGCACTATAAAATAATTGTTAATAAAGTAAGATGAAAGGTATTACATAATAATGATGAAAGGGGATACAGCTAGGGGCCGAAGTGACGCTACAAATAAAACCTTAAGTAATGCTTACAGTCGTCTGCGTGAGGTGCCCAATGGTACTGCCCCACCTACGGTATCTTGGTTGTGGCCCATTTGAAAAGGATGATTTTTGCAAGTGATAGTTCTTACACACCCACACACACACACACAAACACACACACAACACACACAACAAACCACTACCCTCTCTCTCTATGTCTAACACTTCCTATGCTTTGGAATCATCTCTATTTGACTTCAGATGCAATAAGGCCAAACCATAATAAACTTCGTACACATGTCAGTAAAACATATACAAATTTTATATTTGCCTCCACAGACAAGCGTAAGTATATATTACATCTGAACACATTTTCTTTAGTGAAGCCCAGACTGCTGAGAACCGATCTGGTGCAAGAATGTCAGAACATTTGTGTCCGAGAGAGAGAGAGAGAGATGAGAGCGGAGAGAGAGAAGAGAGAGAGGAAGAATCTGGTTGCTAGGAATATTCAAACATCTTTGTGTCAAAGAGAGGAGAGAAGAGAGAGAGAGATAGAGAGAGGAGACTAGAGGAGAGAGAGGAGAGAGAGAGATCGCGTTACAGGATGTAAAAATTAGTTTCTAAAAGAAAGACCGAGAGAAAGTTGTTACAGAATGGTCCAAATAATACTTGTCTCGAGAGAGCGAGGAGAGAGAGACATATTCACGAGGGATGCTTGGGAAATCAGCCAGTCATAAGTTGAGTCCTAAGCAAGGGAGTAACGGAAATTGAAAAACCGGCTGTCTGAAGTGAAGAATTGGGAGTTATAATTTTATTAAAATGATATGTTGAATAATTTCCCTCTCAACCTCTATAGTCTGACCTAGCTATCACTATATATATATCTCTATATATATATATTTTATATATATTTATGTATATATATATATATATTATATATATATATATAATAATATATAATATATATATATTATCTATATAATTATATATAAAAGAGTTAGTGCCGATTAAATGTTCAGGAAAAAAGAGTATATTTTTATTAATATGATCAGAATTATATATGATATAATCGATATATATATATATATATTATATATATTATATATATATATTATATATATATATTATATATATATATATATTATACTATATATTATATATATCTAATTCTGGTCATATTACTAAAAGATAGACTTTTTCCTGAAACTTTAATCGGTCACTGAAATTCTTTTTACTTTCTTTAAAGTGTAAATGGAACATTTGACGCTCTAAACAAATGTTCGATAAGATGCGAAAAACAATCTTCCTTAAGAGGGAGAGAGAGAGAGGATAGGAAGAGAGGAGAGAGAGAGAGAGGAAAATTTCATGATAATATTTCCTTCACTTTCGCTCTAAAAGATGTCATTGATTTTTTTTGTCTGAAAATGAAAAGTACTGAGTCTTTGGTGATGGAGACTGAGGAAGACGCTGAAATGATTGTGGACCATGTATTTATGGATGTATGTATGTATGTAAGTATGTATGTATTATGGATTTATGTATATACGCCACATACACTTTGACACAGCGGCACTGCGCAATTTCCACCAAACTTTGGTATACATATAACTTAGCCATCATATCTATAGTTTTTAATAGGCCTACTGGAATGAACAAAAACACTACTGATGCACTTCATGTCCAAGTTCACCCAAAAGGAATAGGGATGATAAGTAGTGAATAATAATATTATCACATTGCTGGGCATGCAAGCTGATGCAACTATTTTAACAGTAGAGGAGAGAGAGAGAGAGAGAATCATGTGTCATTCACGTTTTTCCCTGAGCCACACCGGGTTCGTCCCGGCTAGAAAAGATAAAAGGGATTGCTGTATCTTTCTATAAACCACAATACTCAAA
>NC_087202.1:47869-64485 GCF_015104395.2 Macrobrachium nipponense
CGGGTACGTCTCACCAAGCAAGATGGCTACTTACAAGAGGGGAGAGGCGGATGAAACAAAATAATGCAGGAGGAGGAGGAGAGAAACTGTAACAATAATGCAAGGAGGAGGAGGAGGGACTGAAACAATAATGCAAGGAGGAGGAGGAGGACTGCACAATAATACCAAGGGGATGAGGAGACTTGTAACAATAATGCAAGAGGAGGGTGGATACTGCAACATAATGCAAGGAGGAGGGAGAGAAGAACTGAAACAATAATGCAAGGAGGAGGGGGAGGAGCTGCATAATAATGCAAGGGAATAATGAGGAGGACCTGTACATAATGCAGGAGAGGAGGAGGAACTGAAACAATAATGCAAGGAGGAGGGAGGAGACTGCAACAATAATGCAACAAGATGAAGGAGGATACTGCAACAATAATTGCAAGGAGGAGGAGGAGGAGACTGAAACAATAATGCAAGAGGAGGAGGAGACTGCAACAATAATGGCAAAACAATGATGAAGGAGGAGGACTGTAACAATAATGCAAGGAGGAGGGGGAACTTTTTTGTAACAATAATCAAGAGGAGGAGGGAGACGGCAAAATACTGCAAGGGAGGAGAGGAGACTGCAACAATAATGCAGGAGGAGGGGAGGACTGCAACAATAATGCAAAGGGAGGAGGAGACTGCAAACAATAATGCAAGGAGGGAGGAGGAGACTGCAACAATAATGCAAGGAGGGAGGAGAGAGACTGAACAATAATGCAAGGGGAGGAGGAGGAGGACTGCAACATAATGCAAGGAGGAGGAGGGAGACTGCAAACAGTAATCCTGCAATGAGGAGGAGGGGACTGTAACAATAATGCAAGGAGGAGGAGGAGACTGAAAACAATAATGCAAAAAAAAGGAGGATGAGGAGGACTGTAACAATAATGCAAGGGAGGAGGAGGAGAAACTGCAACAAACTAATGCAAGGAGGAGGAGGAGACTGCAAACAACAAATAATGCAGGAGGTGAAGGAGGAGACTGAACATAATGCAAGGAGGAGGAGGAGAGACTGAAATCAATAATGCAAGGAAGGGAAGGACTGCAACAATAATGCAAGGGAGGATGGGAGGAGACTGCAACAATAATGCAAGGAGGAGGAGGGAGACTGCAACAAAAATGCAATGAGGAGGTAGATGAGGAGACTGCAACAATAATGCAAAGAGGAGGAGGAGACTAAGCAACATAATGCAAGAGGAGGAGGAGACTGAAACAACAATACTGCAATCGGAGGGGGGAGTGATGAGGACTGCAACAAAATGCAAGAGGAGGGGGAGACTGCAACAATTTAATGCAAGGAGGAGGGAGGAGACTGCAACAATAATGTAAGGAGGAAGGGGGAGGACTGGCAACACTAATGCAAGGAGAGAGAGACTGCAACAATACTGCAAGGAGGAGGAGGAGACTGTAACAATAATGCAAGGAGGAGGAGGAGACTGAACAATAATGCAGGAGGAGGGGGATAACTGCAATAACAATAATGCACTGAGGAGGAGAGGACTGCAACAATAATGCAAGGAGGAGGGGGAGGACTGAAACAATAATGAAAGGGAGGAGGGGGAGACTGCCAACAATAATGCAATGGAGGAGGGGAGACTCAACAATAATGCAAGGAGGAGGGGAGGAACTTGTAACAATAATGCAAGGAGGAGGGGGAATTGCACAATAATGAAGGAGGGGGGGAGGACTGTAACAATAATGCAAGGAGGAGAGGAGACTGTAACAATAATGCAAGGAGGAGAGGGAGACGGCAACAATAATGCAAGGATGAGGAGGAGACTGTAACAATAATGCAAGGAAGGAGGAGGAGACTGAAACAATAAGGCAGGAGGAGGAGACGGCAACTTAATGCAAGGAGGGGAAGGGGGATACTGCACAATAATGAAGGATGAGGAGACTTGCACGGAATAGATTCAATGAGGAGGGAGGAAGGGTGCAATAATGCAAGGAGGTGAGGAGACTGAAACAATAATGCAAGGAGGATGGAGGAACTGAAACAATAATGCAAGGAGGAGGGGGAGACTGCAACAGTAATGCAAGAGAGGTTAGGAGACTGCAACAATAATGCAAGGATGGTAGATGCACAAGCAATTAGGGAGGAGGGGAGACTGAAAACAATAATGCAAGGAGGAGGGGTGGGAGACTGAAACATAAATGCAAGGGAAGGATGAAGGACGCAACAATAATGCAATGTGGAGGAGGACTGTACAAATAATGGAAAGGAGGAGGGAGGACTGCCAAACAATATGCAGGAGGAGGAGGAGACTTTGCAACAATAATGAAGGAGGCGGGGAGGACTGACAATATTCCGGAGGTGGAGGAGAAATAACTGTAACGGAATGGCAAGGAGGAGGGGAGGTTGGGCAACAATAATGCAAGGATTAGAGGGGAGGGACTGTAACAATAATGCAAGGGAGGAGGGGGAGGACTGTTACATAATGCAAGGAGGAGGGGGAAGGAACTGTAACAATAATGCAAGGAGGCAGGGGGAGACTGTTAAACAATAAATGCAAGGGGAGGGGGAGGACTGAACAATAAGGCAAGGAGGGGGGGAGGGGGAGGACTGTCACAATAATGCAAGGAGGAGGAGGGGGAGACTGCAACAATATGCAAGAGGAGGGGAGACTGCAACAATAATGCAGGAGAGGGGGAGAACTGTAACAATAATGGCAAGGAGAGGGGGAGAGCTTGCAACAAATAAATGCAAAGGAGGAAGGGAGGAGGATCAACAAATAATGCAAGGAGGAGGGGAGGACTTTTGCAACAATAATGCAAGGAGGAGGAGGAGACTGCTAAACAATAAACTGCAAGAGGAGGAGGAGATTGCAACAAATAAATGCAAGGGGAGGAGGAGACTGCAACAATAATGCAAGGAGGGGAGGAGAGACAAACTAATGCAAGGAGGAGGGGGAGGACTGCAACAATAATGCAAGGAGGAGGTGGGAGGAGCTGTACAATAATTCAAGAGGTTGGGGAGACAAGTAACAATAATGCAAGGAGGAGGTGGAGATGTGCCAAATAATAATGAAGGAGGAGGGGGAGGACTGCAACAATATGCAGGAGGAGGAGGGACTGCACAATATGCAAGGAAGTCTCGCAACTGGTGAGGGAGAGCAAACAAAATGCAAGGAGGCGGGGGAAGAGCAAAAAAAAAAAAAAAAAAAAACAATAATGCAAGGAGGAGGAAAGGAGACTGCAACAATAATGCAAGGAGGAGGTGGAGACTGCAACAATAAGCAAGGAGGAGGGGGTGGACAACAATAATGCAAGGAGGAGGGGGAGGACTGAACAATAATGCAAGGAGGTTGGAGGAGACTGAAACAATAATCAAGGGAGGAGGAGGAGGAGACCTGACAATAATTGCAAGAGGAGGAGGAGAATGCAAAAATAATGCCAAGGAGGAGAGGAGACTGCAACAATAATGCAAAGGAGGAGGAACTGCAACCAATAATGCAGGGAGGAGACTGCAACAATAATGCAAGGCAGGAGAGAGCTGCAACTTATGCAAAAGGAGGAGGAGGCGACTGTAACAATAATGCAAGGAGGAGGAGGAGACTGCAACGTAATGCAAGGAGGATAGGGAATGTAACAATAATGCAAGGAGGAGGTGGAGGAGACTGCAACAGGGGTAATGCTAGGGAGGAGGAGGAGACTGCAACCAATAATGCAAGGAGGAGGAGGAGACTGAAACATAATGCAAGGAGGAGGAGGAGATGCAAGTATGCACCGTAGGAGGAGGGAGACTGCAAACAATAATGCAAGGAGGAGGAGGACTGAAACAATATGCAAGGAGGAGGAGGAGAACTGCAACAATAATAATGCAAGGGAGAGGAGGGAGACTGTAAACAATAATGCAAGGAGAGAGGAGACTGTACAATAATGCAAGAGGAGGAAGAGACTGCAACAATAATGCAGGAGGAGGAGGCATAACTGCAGGCGTAATGCAAGGAGGAGGAGGAGACTGAACAATAATGCAAGGAGGAGGAGGAGACCTGAAACAATAATGCAGGAGGAGGAGGTGCTGCAACAATAATGCAAGGAGGAGAGGAGACTTTAACAATAATGCAAGGAGGGGAGGAACTGCTGAAACAATAATGCAAGGAGGAGGAGGAGACTGAACAAATAGCAAGGTAGAGGAAAGGAGACGAACTAATGCAAGGATAGGGAGGTGACTGCACATGAATGCAAGGAGGAGGGAACTGCACAGTAATGAGGAGGAGGGGGAGACTGAACAATAAATGCAAGGAAATGGAGGGGAGAACTGCAACAATAATTGCAAGGAGGAGGGGAGACTGCAACAATAATGCAAGAGGGGAGAGGAGACTGAACAATAATTCAAGAGGAGGAGGAGGGACTGAAACAATAATGCCAAGGAGAGGAGGAGACTGCAACAATAATGCGGAGGAGGAGGGGGCGACTGGAACAATAATGCAAGAGGAGGGGAGGAACTGCAACAATAATGCAAGGAGGGGGCTAGGCTGAAACAATAATGCAAGGAGGAGGAGACTGCAAACAATAATGCAAGGAGGAGGAGGGACTGAAACAATAAGGCAAAGGAGGATGGAGAGAACCTGCAACATAATCAAGGAGGAGGAGACTGACTGCAACAGGTAAAGCAAAGGAGGAGGGGCATACTGAACAATAATGAGGAGGAGGAGGAGACTGCAAAATAATGCAGAGAGGCGGGGAGACTGACAATAAGCAAGGATGGGAGACTGCAACAATAATGCAAGGAGAGGGGAGGCTGACCAATAATGCAAGGAGGAGGGGGAGGACTGCAACAATTAATGCAAGGATGGAGGAGGGACTGAAACAATAATGCAAGGAAGTAGGGGGAGACTTGCACAATTAATCGCAGGAGGAGGAGGAGACTGTAACAATAATGGCAAGGAGGAGGATGGGGAGACTGTAACAATAATGCAAGGAGGAGGAAGACTGAAACAAGAATGCAGGAGGAGGGGGAAGGACTGAAACAATAATGCCAGGAGGCAAGGAGGAGGAGATACTGAAACAATAATGCAAGGGAGGAGGGGAGGACTGCCAATTAATGCAAGGTAGGAGGAGGAGACTGCAACATAAACAAGGAGGTAGGGGGGAACTGAACGTAATGCAGGAGGAGAATGGAATTACTGCAACAAACTAATGCAAGAGGAGGAGAGGAGACTGAAACAATAATGCAAGGCGGCAGGAGAGGGAGACTGCAACAATAATGCAAGGAAGGAGGAGGAGACTGTAACAATAATCAAGGAGGAGGAGGAACTGCAACAATAATGCAAGAGGATGGAGGAGACTGAAACAATTAAGGCAAGGTGGAGGAGGAGGACTGTAAAAATAATGCAAGGAGGAGGGGAAGGAGACTGTAACAATAATGCAAGGAGGAGGAGGAGACTGCAACAATGCAAGAAGGTAGGGAGGACGACAAGAACTGGTAACAATAATGCAAGGAGGAGGCGGAGACGCAACAAATGCAAGGTAGGAGGAGAGCTGAATAATAATGCAGAGGAGGAGGAGGAATGCAACAATAATTCAAGGAGGGAGGAAGGTGGAGACTGCACAATAATGCAGGAGAGGAGGAGTACTAGCAACAATAATGCAAGGAGGAGGTTGGAGGAGGAGGCACAATAATTCAAGGATTAGGGGGAGGAACTGTAACAATAATGCAAAGAGGTTGAGGAGACTGACCAATAATGCAAAGGAGGAGGAGGAGACTGAAACAATAATGCAAGGAGGAGAGGAGACTGCAACAATAATGCAAAGAGGAGGAGGAGACTGCAACAATAATGCCGAGGAGGAGGAGGAGACTGCAACATAATGCAAGGAGGAGGAGGAGACTGCAACAATAATGCCAAGGAGGAGGAGGAGACTGCAACAATAATGCAGAGGAGGAAGGAGGAACTGTAACAATAATGCAAGGAGGAGTGGTGACTGCACAGGGGGTAATGCAAGGAGGAGGAGGAGACTGTAACAATAATGCAAGGAGGAGGAGGAGACTGCAACAATAATGCAAGGGGAGGAGGAGAGGCTGCAACAAAATAATGCAAGGAGGGTTAGGAGAGACTGAACAATAATGCAAGGAGGAGGAGGAGATGAAACATAATGCAAAGAGGAGGAGGAGACTGCAACAATAATGCAAGGAGGAGGGGGAGACTGAACAATAATGCAAGGAGGAGGGGAGGCGACTGCAACATAAGCAAGGAGGAAGGGGGAGGAACTGTAACAATAATGGGGGGGGGCCAAGGAGGAGAGGAGACTGCAACAATAATGCAAGGAGGAGGAGGAGACTGCAAACATATGCAAAGGAGGAGGAGGAGACTGTAAACAATAATGCAAGGAGGAGAGGAGACTGCAAGTAATTCAAGGAAGGAGGAGGGACTGAACAATAATGCAAGGAGGGAGGGGGGAGGTGACTGAAACAATAATGCAAGGAGGATGAGGAGACTGTAACAATACCGCAATTAAGGGGAGGAGGACTGTAAACAATAATGCAAGGAGAGGATGAGACTGGAACAAATAAAATGCAAGAGGAGAGGAGACTGCCAAACAATAATGCAAGGAGGAGAGGAGACTGTAACAATAATGCAAGGAGGAGGGGGAGACTGCAACAATAATTGAAGAGGAGGGGAGACTGAACAATAATGCAAGGAGGAGGGGGAGGCTGCACAATAATGCAAGGAGGAGGGGAGACTGCAACAATAATGCAAGGAGGAGGAGGACTGAAACAATAATGCAAGGAGGAGGAGGAGACTCAAAGAATAAGCAAGGAGGAGAGGAGACTGCACCAATGTTAAGGCAAAGGAGGTATAAGAGAACTGCAACATAAGCAAGGAGGAGGAGGAGACTGCACAATAATGCAAGGAGGAGGAAGGAGGCTGCACAATAATGCAAGGGGGGGGAGGAACGCAACAAGTAATGCAAGGAGGAGGAGGAGACTGTAACAATAATGCAAGGAGGAGGAGGAGACTGCAAACATAAATGCAAGGAGGAGACTGCAACAATAAGCATGAGGAGGGGCAAGACTGAAACAAAAATAATGCAAGGAGGGGAGGGAGACTGCAAACAATATGCAAGGAGAGGAGGGAGACTGCAAACAATAAGCAAGGAGGAGGGAGACTGCACAATAATGCAAGGAGGAGGGGGAGACTGTAACAATAATTGCAAGGAGGAGGGGGAGCTTGGCAACTAATGCAAGGAAGGAGGAGGAGGGGGACTGCCAAACAATAATGCAAGGAGGAGGGGAGACTGTAACAAATAATGCAAGGAGGAGGAGGAGACTGAAAACAATAATGCAAGGAGGAGGAGGAGACTGCAACAATAATTGCAAGGAGGAGGAGGAGACTGCAACATAATGCAGGAGGATGAGGAGACTGAAACAAAACAATACTGCCAAGGAGGAGGGTTAGAACTGAAAACATAATGCAAGGAGGAGGGGAGGACTGCAGAATATGGTAATGAAGGGAGGGGAGGAACTGCAACAATAATGCAAGGAATTAGGGGGAGGACTGAACAATAATGCCAGGAGGAGGGGGAGACTGTAACAATAAGCAAGGAGGAGGAGGAGACTGCAACAATAATGCAAGGAGGTAGGGGGGAGACTGCCAACATAATCAAAGGTGGAGAGGAGACTGCAACAATAATTGGGCAAGGAGGAGGAGGAGACTGAACAAAAATAATGCAAGGAGGAGGGGAGAGCTGTTAACAATAATGCAAGGAGGAGGAGGAGACTGAAAACAATAATGCAAGGGGAGGAGGAGGACGGGATACATAATGCAAGGAGGAGGAGACTGCAACAAAATAATGCAAGTAGGAGGAGGAGACTGCAATAATAATTGCAAGGAGGAGGAGGAGAATGCCAAAACAATAATGCAAGGAGGAGGAGGAGGAGACTGAAACAATGCAAGGAGGAGGGAGGTGACGCACAATAATGCAAGGAGGAGGAGGAGGAGACTGTAACAATAATGCAAGGAGGAGGAGGAGACTGCAACAATAATGCAAGGAGGAGGAGGAGGAGACTGAACAATAATGCAAGGAGGAGGAGTAGACTGCAACAAAATGCAAGGAGGAAGGAGGACCTGTTAAACAATAATGCAAGGAGGAGGAGGCGACTGCAACATAATGCAAGGAGGAGGAGGAGACTTTAACAATAAGCAAGAGGAAGGATGGAGACTGAATCTCAAAACAAATGCAGGTGGAGGAGGAGAGAACTGTTAAACAATAATGCAAGGAGGAGGAGGAGGAGCGGACTGTAACAATAATGCAAGGAGGAGGAGGAGGAGACTGTAAACAATAATAACAAGGTAGGAGAGGAGAAACCTGTAACATAATGAAAGGAGGAGGAGGAGGAGACTGAAACAATAATGCAAGGAGGAGGAGGAGGAGACTGTAACAATAATGCAAGGAGGAGGAGGAGGAGACTGCAACAATAATGCAAGGAGGAGGAGGAGACTGTAACAATATGCAAGGAGGGGAGGAGAGTGTAACAATAATGCAGGAGGAGGAGGAGGAGGAGACTGAAAACAAAATAATGCAAGGAGGAGGAGGAGGAGACTGAACAATAATGCAAGGAGGAGGGAGGAGGAGACTGTAAAACAATAATCAAGAGGTAGGAGACTGCAACAATAATCAAAAATGGAGGAGAGGAACTGCAACAATAATGCAAGGAGAGGAGGAGACTGTAACAATAATGCAAGGAACAGGAGGAGACGGGGGGGGCAACAATAATGCAAGGGAGGAGGAGGAGGAGACTGAAACATAATGCAAGGAGGAGGCAGACTGCAACAATAATTCCAAGAGGAGGAGGATCTGTAACAATAATGCAGGAGGAGGAGGAGAACAATGAACAATAATGCAAGGTAGGAGGGGAGATGCAACAATAATGCAGGAGGATGAGAGGAGAAACTGCAACCAAAAATAATGCAAGGAGGAGGAGGAGGAACTGAAACAATAATTGCAAGGAGGTAGGAGGAGACTGTAACAATAATGCAAGGAGGAAGGAGGGAGACGTTTAACAATAATGCAAGGAGGAGGAGGAGACGGTAACAATAATGCAAGGAGGAGGAGGTGACTGCAACAATATGCAAAATGAGGAGGGAGACTGGTAACATAATCAAGGAGGAGGGGGATACTGCAACAATAATGCAAGGAGGATTAGGAGACTGCAACAATAATCGTCAAGGAGAGGATGAGTACTGCAACAATAATGCAAGAAGGAGGAGGAGGAGACTGAAACATAAGGCAGGAGAGGAGGAGACTGCAACAATAATGCAATCAGGAGGAGGAAGGACTGTAACACTAATGCAAGGAGGAGGAGGAGACTGCAACAATATGCAAGGAGTAGGAGAAGACTGCAACAATAATGCAAGGGGAAAGGAGACTACTGCAACCAAATGCAAGGAGGATGAGGAGAGACTGAACAATAGCAAGGAGGAGAAGGAGACTGCAACAATAATGCAAGGAGGAGGAGGAGACTGGTAACAATAATGCAAGAGTAGGAGATATGCACACTAATGCAAGTAGGAAGGAGGTAGAACCTGTAACAATATGCAAGGAGGAGGAGGAGACTGCAAACAATAATGCAAGGAGGAGGAGAAGACTGCACAATAATGCAAGTAGAAGAGGGACTGGGCAACAATAATGCAAGTAGGAGGAGGAAGAGACTGAAACAATAATGCAAAGGAGAAAGGAGACTGCAACAATAATGCAAGAGGATGATGAGACTGAACAATAATGCAAGGATGAGGAGGAGACTGCAACAAAAATGCAAGGGAGGAGGAGGAACTGAACATAATGCAAGGAGGAGGAGGAGACTGTAACATATGCAAGGAGAGGAGGCAGACTGAAGACAATAATGCAAGAGGAGGAGGAGACTGCAACAATATGCAGAGGAGAGGGGAGACTGCAACATAAATGCAAGGAGGAGGAGAGACTGCAACAATAATGTAAGGAGGAGAGGGGAAGACTGCAACAATAATGCAGGAGGAGGAGGGACTGCAACAATCTGCATCAGGAGGAGGAGAGGACTATAACAATCCTGCAAGGAGAGGAGGAGACATGTAACAATAATGCAAGGAGGAGGGGGAGGACTGCAACAATAATGCCGGAGTGAGGAGAAGACTGACTGCAACAATAATGCAAGGAAGAGGGTGAGACTGAAACAATATGAAAGGAGGAGGGGGAGACTGCACAATAATGCACTGAGGAGGAGATACTGCACAATTAATGCAAGGAAGGAGGGAAGACTTGCAACAATAATCAAGGAGTCAAGGGCTGGAGACTGCAACAATAATGCAAGGAGGAGGAGGAAAACTGAAACATAATGCAAGGAGGCGAAGGAGACTGCAACAATAATGCAAGGAGGAGGAGGAGACTGTAACAATACATGCAAGGAGGATGAGGAGATGCAACAAAAATGCAAGTAGGAGGAGGAGGAGACTGAAACAATAATGCACGGAGGAGGAGGAGACTGTAACAATAAATCAAGGAGAGGAGGAGACTGACAACAATCAATGCAAGGAGGAGAGGAGACTGCAACAATAATGCAGGAGGAGGGGGAGATGCACAATAATGCCATGATGAGAGGAGACTGCACCAAGATGTAATGGGGGGGGAGACTGCAACATAATGCAAGGAGGAGGAGGGCAGACTGCAACAATACTTGCAGAGGATGAGGATGAGACTATTAACAATAATCAAGGAGGAGGAGGAGGACTGTAACAATAAGCGACGGAGGCGGGGGAGACTGCAACAATACTGCAAGGAGGAGGAGAGAACTGCAACAATAATGCAAGGAAGAGGGAGATACTGAAACAATAATGAAAGGAGGAGGGGGAGACTGCAACAATAATGCAAGTAGGAGGGGAGACAACACAATAATGCAAGAGTATGGGAGACAGTAACATAATGCAGGAGGCATGAGGGGAGATTGCACCATAATGAAAAAGGAGGAGGTGGAGACTGCAACAATAATGCAAGGAGGAGGGGAGACTGCAACAATAATGCAAGGAGGAGGGGGAGACAGCAACTAATAATGCAAGGAGGAAGGGGGAGACAAGCACGAATATGCAAGGAGGGAGGAGGAGACTGCAATAATAATGCAAGTAGGTAGAGGAGACTGCAACAATAATGCAATGAGGAGGGGGAACTGCAACAATAATGCCAAGAGGAGGAGGAGACTGAAACAATAATGCAAGGAGGAGGAGGAGGAGACTGTAACAATAATGCAAGGAGGAGGAGGAGACTGCAACATAATGCAGAGGAGGAAGGGAGACTGCAACATAATGCAGGAGGAGGGGAGGAGACTGAAACATAATGCAGAGGAGGAGGAGGAAACTGAACAATAATGCAAGGAGGAGGAGAGACTGAAACAATAATGCAAGGAGGAGGCGGAGACGCAACACTATGCAAAGGAGGAGTGGAGACTGCAACAATAATTGCAAGGAGGAGGGGAGACTGGCAACAATGAATGCAAGGAGGACGAGGAGATTGCAACAATATGCAAGGAGAGGAGGAGATTGCAACAATAATGCAAGGAGGAAGGAGGAGACCTGAAACAATAATGCAAGTGGAGAGGATACTGCAACAATAATGCAAGGAGGCGGAGAGACTGCAACAATAATGCAAGAGGAGGAGATACTGAAACAATAATGCAAGGAGGAGGATGAGGAGACTGTAACAATAATGCAAGGAGGAGGCGGAGACTGCACAGCAATATGCAAGGAGGAGGAGGAGCTGCAACAATCATGCAGAGAGGAGAGACTGCAACAATAATGCAAGGCATGAGGGAAGCTGTAACATAATGCAAGGAGGAGGAAGAGACTGTTAACATAATGCAAGAGAGAGGGAGACTGCAACAAAATGCAAGGAGGAGGAAGAGACTGTAAACTAATAATGTCAAAGGAGCAGGAGGCGACTGGGGGGGGGGCAAACAATAATGCAAGAGTAGGAGGAGGATACTGCAATAATAATGCATCAGGAGGAGGAGGAGACTGCAAACATAATTCAAGGTAGGAGAGGAGGAGACTGAAACAATCAATGCAAGGAGGAGGAGGAAACTGTACAAAATGCTAGGAGGAGAGGAGACTGTAACAATAATGCAAGAAGGAGGGAGGAGACTTCAACAATGATGCAAGGGAGGAGAGGAGACTGAAACAATAATGCACAGAGGAGGAGAGACTGCAACATAATGCCAACGAGGAGGTGAGGAGACTGTAACAATAATGCAAGGAGGAGACTGCAACAATTAATGCAAGAGGGGATGAGACTGTAACAATAATGCAAGGAGGACAGAGACTTTGAAACATAATCACAGGAGGAGGGTGAGGAGACTGTAAACAATAATGCAAGAGGAGGAGGATGAGACTGTAACAATAATGCAGGGAGGAGGAGGAGGAGACTGTAACAACAATGCAAGGAGGAGAGGAGACTGTAACAATAATGCAAGGAGGAGAAGGAGGACACTGAAACAATAATGGCAATGAGGCTGAGGATGAGATGTAACATAATTGCAAGAGGGAGGAGACTGTAACACTAATGGCATAGGAATAGGAGGACACTGTAACAATAATGCAAAGGAGGAGAGAGGAGACTGAAACAATATGCAGGAGGAGGAGGAGGGACTGAAACAATAATGCAGGAGGAGAGAGGGAGACTTGTAACATAATGCACAGGAGGAGGAGGAGACTGCAACAATATGGCAAGGAGGAGGAGGAGACTGCAAATATGCAAGGAGGATGAGGAGACTGTAACAATAATGCAAGGCGGAGAAGGAGCACTGCCACAATCTGCAGCAGGAGGAGGAGGAGGAGGAGATGAAACAATACTGCAGGAGGAGGAGGAATGCAACAATATGCAGTAGGAGGAGGAGGAGCTGTAACAATATGCCCAGGAGGGGAGACTGAAACAATTACTGCAAGGAGGAGGAGGAGACTGCAACAATATGCAAGAAGGAGGAGGAGACTGCAGACAATAATGCAAGGAGGAGGAGGAAGAGACTGAAACAATAATGCAAGGAGGAGGAAGAGACTGCAACAATAATGCAATGAGTGAGGAGACTGTAACAATAATGCAAGGAGGAGTAGGAGACTTTAACAATAATGCAAGGAGGAGGAGGAGACTGCAACAATACTGCAAGAGGAGGAAGGAGACTGTACATAATGCAAGGAGGAGGGGGAACTGCAACAATAAATGCAAGAGGAGGAGGAGACTGCAACAATAATGCAAGGAGGGTAGGAACTGCAACAATATGCAAGGAGGAGGAGAGGAGACTGAACATAATGCAAGGAGGAGGAGAGACTGCAACATAATGCAGAGGGAGGAGGAGGAGACTGTAACAATAATGCCAAGGAGTAGGAGGAACAGTACATAATGCAAGGAGTAGGAGGAGACTGCAACAATAATGCAAGGAGGAGGAGGGACTGTAACAATAATGCCAGGAGGAGGAGGAGACTGCAAACGATAATGCAATGAGTAGGAGGAGACTGCAACATTAATGCCAAGGAGGAAGAGGAGACTGCACAAAATTCAAGGAGGAGGAGGAATAGACCTGAAACAAAATAAAGCAGGAGGAGAAGGAGACTGCAACAATAATGGCATAGGAGGGAGGAGGAAACTTGTAACAATATGCAAGTGAGGGAGAGGAGACTGCACAATAATGCAAGGAGGAGAGGGGAGACTGCACAATAATGCCCAGGAGGAGAGAGACTGCAACAATAATGCAAATGAGGAGGAGGAACTGCAACAAAAATTGCAAGGAGTAGGAGGAGGGAGCCTGAAACAATAATGCAAGAGAGGGAGTCGACTTTAACATAATGCCAAGGGGATGAGGAGACTGACACAATATTCAAGGAGGAGGAGAGACTGCAACAATAATGCAAGGGGAGGGGAGACTGCAACAATAATGCAAGGAGGATGAGAGACTGCAACTAATAATGAGGAGGAGGGGAGACTGCAACAGTAATGCAAGGAGGAGGGGAGACTACTGCAACAATACTGCTAGGAGGGAGGAGGAGACTGTAACAATAATGCCAGGAGGAGAGGAACTGTAAACACTATGCAGGAGGAGGGGGAAGACTGCAACAACAATGCAAGAGGAGGGAAGTATACTGCAACCAATACGGCCAGAGTAGGAGGAGGAGACTGAAACAATAATTCAGGAGGAGGCGAGACTGCAACAATAATGCAAGGAGTAGGAGGAGACTGCAACTAATAATGCAAGGATGAGGAGGAGACGGTACATAATGGCAAGAGGAGAGAGACTGCAAACATAATGCAAGGAGGAGGGGGAGACTGCAACAATAATGCCAAGGAGGAGAGGAGACGTAACAATAATGCAAGAAGGAGGGGAGACTGCAACAGTAATGCAAGGAGAGGAGGAGACTGCAACAGTATGCAAGGAGGAGGAGGATACTGAACAATATGCAAGGAGGAGCAGGAACTGTACAGTACTGCAAGGAGTATTAGGAGACGTGCAACAGTAATGCACAGGAGGGTGAGGAGACTGCAACAGTAATGCACGGAGGAGGAGTAGACTGAAACAGTAATGCACGGATAGGAGGAGACTGGGCAACAGTAATGCAAGGAGGAGGAGGAGACTGCACCAGTATGCAAGGAGGAGGAGGAGACTGAAACAATACTGCAAAAAGGATGAGGAGGAAGACTGCAACAATATGCAAGGGGAGGGAGGAGACTGTACAATACTGCAGAGGATGAGATTAGACTGCAACAATAATGCAAGGAGGAGGAATCGCTGACAAACAGTAATGCAAGGAGGATGAGGAACTGCAACAGTAATTTCATAGGTGAGGAGGAGACTGTAAACAGTAATGCAAGGAGGATGAGGAGACATGCAACAGTAATTGCAAGGAGGAGGAGGAGACCCTGAAACCATCATGCAAGGAGGAGGAGGAGACTGTCACAAATAATGCAAGGAGACCTTACAGACCTTACAGACCTTAGACATCTTGTTCGGGTTGCCCCAGGTCCCTCAGTGTGAGGCACCTCTAATGTTCTACCAGAGAGTTGCTAGTACATCTTCCGGTATATTTTGCATCTTCCAATCTTGGATGGTCTGGGATGCAGTTAGATATTTGTCGAGCTTATTCTTAAACACATCTACGCTCACTCCTGATATATTCCTCAGATGAGCTGGCAACGCATTGATAGACTCTGCATTATCGATGCTGTGCGTAGTGGATTAATGTCCTGTGTGCTTCCTTATTTTTCCTGTATAGTTTTTTGGGCACTATTAATCTACCTCTGGCTGCTCTTTCTTTGATATTTTTTAGTTCCATGATATTTTCTGCTATTCCTTCTATCTGTTTCCATGCCTGAATTATCATGTAGCGTTCTCTTCCTTTCCTCTTAGACTATATAATTTTAAGATTGTAGTCTTCCCAGTAGTCTAGGTCCTTAACTTCTTCATTCTAGCTGTAAAGGACCTTTGTACACTCTCTATTTGTGCAATATCCTTTTGATAGTGTGGGTACCATATCATATTGCAATATTCAAGTGGACTACGAACATATGTTTTATAAAGCATAATCATGTGTTCAGCTTTTCTTGTTTTGAAGTGCCGTAACAACATTCCCATTTTTGCTTTACATTTTGCCAACAGAGTTGCTATTTGATCATTGCATAACATGTTCCTATTCATCATCACACCAAGGTCTTTAACTGCTTCCTTATTTGTGATGGTCTCATTATTAGGTCCCTTATATGCATATAGCTTTCTTTCTCTGTCTCCATAATTTATTGATTCAAATTTATCAGAGTTAAATAACCATCCTATTTACCTCTGCCCATCATATACTTTGTTAAGGTCTCTTTGTAGAGCGTTCCTATCTTCATCACAGTAATTTCTCTACTTATTCTTGTGTCATCTGCGAAACTACTCACTACCGAATCCTTCACATTATTGTCTATGTCTTCAATCATAATAACAAACAGTATTGCAGCTAACACCGTACCTTGCGGCACACCGGATATTACCCTTGCTTCATCCGATTTCTCGTCGTTTTGAATAACTATCTGTTTTCTGTTGTGTAAAAATTCTTTTTTAACCATTTTCCTCCACTTTATCCACGATATTGTGTTTTCTAATTTTCTTCGCTAATATATTATGGTCTACTTTATCAAAAGCTTTTGCAAAGTCTTAAATAAACCCATCTGTTTCATTTCCGCTTTTCCTATTTTGAATAGTTCTCACGGGGACTACAGTTGGGTTTGTGTACTGTTTCCGGGTACGAAACAATGTTGTACTTTATTAAACAAATTATTTTTTATAAATGTTTTTCATAATATTTTCTTCATTACCCTTCAGACCACTTTCATAATAGTGATGTTAGAACTCACAGGCCTATAATACTTGCCTCTAGTCTTGATCCACTTTTGAAAGGAGGGGGGTAATATATGTAATTTGTGCATCATCATAAATCTTGCCCTGTATCACACTTTGTTTAATAATATGCAAGGGCCGTGCGATAGAATGAACTACTTTCTTTAAACAAATAGCAGGGGTAATTCCATCAGGCACTGTCAGCAGCTCCATTTTTATTTCATTAATAGCCTGCACAATATCAGCTTCATTAATATCTATG
>NC_087202.1:64985-97638 GCF_015104395.2 Macrobrachium nipponense
ATCTCTTGAGTAGAATTTCGGAGCTGATGCTTTGAAATTTTTTGCTGACACCTCTGCATCTCATTGGTGGTTTGCTTTTCTCTTTTACCTGATATTCTTGATTTCTCTCTTTATTTGTTTCTTTCTTATTTTGGATTTTATTTACTTTGGTTGGTTATTTTTTATTGATTAATGAATTCATGCTCAGGTAGGGGCAATATATTTGCATTTTTGTCGAACTTACAATCCTTTTTTCCTTCTTTTAGGTTTTTACATATTTTTTGGATGCAGATCTCTGCAATCATCCCCATATCCATCTAAGTATGCACACATTTACCATATATTTCATAGTTTTTGACATATCTTAGGATGTTTGTAGTAACATCTTTCTCAAATCTGCAATTCCCTCTTTTCAAAAGGTTGCAGATTTTGTCTTTCTTGTCTATTTTTCTATTTCCCGTCATTGTGTAGAATCTGGGGTAAAGACCTCTTCGGGATTTGCTTTTCTGTTGTCATATCGTAATTTATTTCTTCGTAGGTATGCTGCTTTATTGCCTCATATGTAGTATCAATGAGTATCTCTTGGCATCCATACTTTTATCTTGTTCTTTGTTTTTCCTTATTTTTTTCTGTCATTTCATTTTTGTTTACTTCTCTTCCGTTTCCTCTTCTTCTTTTTCTTCTTTTCTTCTTCCCTCTTCCTCTCTTCTTTCATCCTCAACTATTTGTACATTCAATCTTGATTTAATAACATTGTCTATCCATGATAGACATGTTGAACAAAAAATTCTTGTATCTTTTCTCAAATCTTGTATTACCTCAGCACACTGTGGATGGGTCGGAATGTTCATGCAGCACATTTTCTGATTAGGTTTTGTGGATTGACTATGCTATACCAAACCTTACACAGTTTGCATGCTTTTGGTTGGCATTCTTTTTCCTAATGCATCAATTAGTATATCACAAGATTCACCTTATTCATTTTCTTTGTCGGAATATGTTGGTTTATGTATATTTTCTTTATGAAAAGTCTTCTTGACCACTTTGGATGAGGAGACGTGCCAACAAATTAATTGCAAGGAGGAGGGGGAGACTTGCAACAATAATCCAAGGAGGAGTGGGAGACTGCAATAATAAATGCAAGGAGGAGGTGAGACTGTAACAATAATGCCAGGATGAGGGTGAGGACTGCAACATATGCAAGGAGAGGGGAGAACGGTCACATATGCAAGGAGAGGGGGAGATTGCAACAATAATTGCAAGGAGGATGGGGAGACGGTAACAATAATCACGGAGGAGGAGGAGATGAAACATAATGAAGGAGGAGAGCGACCGCAACATAATGCAAGGGAGGAGGAGGTACTGAAACAATATGCACTAGGTAGGAGGAAGGATAGACTGCACAATAATGCAAGGAGGAGGAGGAGACTGAAACAATAATGCAAGGAGGAGGAGGAGACTGCAACAATAATGCAAGGAGGAGGAGGGAGACTGCAACAATAATGCCAAAGGAGGAGGAAGAGACTGTAACAATGATGCAAGGGAGGAGAGGAGACTGCACATAATGCAAGAGGAGATGAGGAAGACTGTAACAATAATGCACAGGAGGAGGAGGAGACTGCTAACAATAATGCAAGGAGAGGAGAGACTGCAAAATAATGCAAGGAAGGAGGAGGAGACTGTAAAACAATAAATTTCTATGAGGAGGAGGGACTGCAACAATAAATAGCAAGAAGAGGAGGAGACTGCAACAATATGCCAGTGAGGAGAGAGGTAGACTTGCAACAATATGCAAGGAGGGAGTAGAGGAGACTAACAATAATGCAAGGAGGAGAAGGAGACACTGTCAACAATAATGGTTGGGGCGGGGCCCCAATAGGAGGAGGAGGAGACTCGTAACAATAATGGCAAGGAGTGATGTAGAGACTGCCAACAAATAATGCAAGGAGTAGGAGGAGGAACTGAACAATAATGCAAGGAGGAAGGATGGAGACTGCAACAATCATGCAAGGAGAAGGAGGAAGACTGTTTACAAATAATGCAAGGAGTAGGAGGAGACTGCAACACATAATGCAGAGGAGAGAGAGACTGTAACAAAATGCAAGGAGGAGGGGGAGGAGACTGCAACAATAATGCAAGGAGGAGGAGGAGACCTGGTAACAATAAGGCAAGCGAGGAGGAGGAGACTGATGAAAATAATGCAAGGAGGAGGAGGAGGAGACTGAAAACAATAAGGCAAGGGTGGAAGGAGGGGGAGGAGAGGAGACTGTAACAATAATGCAAGGAGGAGGAGGAGGAGACTGTAACAATAATGCAAGGAGGAGGAGGAGACTGTAACAATAATGCAAGGAGGAGGAGGAGGAGACTGCAACAATAATGCAAGGAGGAGGAGGAGGAGCTGTAACAATAATGCAAGGAGGAGGAGGAGACGTAAACAATATGCAAGAGGAGGGAGGAGGAGACTGAAACATAATGCCAGGAGGAGGAGGAGGAGACTGTAACAATAATGCAAGGAGGAGGAGGAGGAGACTGCAACAATAATGCAAGGAGGAGGAGGAGACTGTAACGATAATGCAAGGAGGAGGAGGAGATTGTAACAATAATGCAAGGAGGAGGAGGAGGAGACTGAAACAATAATGCAAGGAGGAGGAGGAGGAGACTGAAACAATAATGCAAGGAGGAGGAGGGGAGAATGTAAACAATAATGCAAGGAAGGAGGAGGAGAACTGCAACAATAATGCCAGGAGGAGGAGGAGGACTGCAACAATAATGCAAGGAGGAGGAGAGACGTAACAATAATGCAAGGAGGAGGGAGGAGGACTGCAACAATAATGCAAGGAGGTTGAGGAGGAGGAGACTGAAAACAATTAATGCAAAATAAATGGAGGAGGAGGAGACTGCAAACAAAATTCAAGGAGGAGGAGGAGACGAAACAATAATGCAGGAGAGGAGGAGACTGAAACAATAATGCAAGGAGGCGGAGGGGACTGACAACAACAATGCAAGGAGGAGGAGGAGACTGCAACAATATGCAAGGAGGAGGAGGAGACTGAAACAATAATGCAAGGGGAGGAGGGAGACTGAACAATAATGCAAAGGAGGAGGAGGAGACTGAAACAAAAGCAAGGAGGAGGAGGAGACTGCAACAATATGCACAGGAAGGAGGGGGAGACTGCAACAATAATGCAAGGAGGAGGGGAGACTGCAACAATAATGCAAGGAGGAAGAGGAGATTGCAACAATAATGCAAGGAGGAGGAGGAGATTGCAACAATAATGCAAGGAGGAGGAGGAGACTGAAACAATAATGCAAGGAGGAGGAGGAGACTGCAACAATAATGCAAGGAGGAGGAGGAGACTGCAACAATAATGCAAGGAGGAGGAGGAGACTGAAACAATAATGCAAGGAGGAGGAGGAGGAGACTGTAACAATAATGCAAGGAGGAGGAGGAGACTGCAACAATAATGCAAGGACGAGGAGAGACTGCAACAAAATGCAAGGAGAGGAGGAGACTGCAAGGAATAATGCAAGGAGGAGGAGGAGACTGTAACAATAATGCAAGGGAAGGAGGGGAGACTGTAAAAACAATAATGCAAGGAAGGAGGAGGAGACGGCAACAAATAATGCAAGGAGGAGGAGGAGACGGTAACAATAATGCCAAAGGAGGAGGAGGAGACTGCAACAATAATGACAAGGTAGGAGGAGGAGACTGCAATAATAGGCAAGGAGGAGGAGGGCCGACTGCAACAATAATGCAAGGAGGAGGAGGAGGAGACTGTAACAATAATGCAAGGAGGAGGAGGACTGTAACAATAATGGCAAGGCGGAGGAGGGACTGTAACAATAATGCCAAGAAGGAGGAGGAGACTTCAACAATGATGCAAGGAGGCGAGGAGGAGGAGGACTGAAACAATAATGCCAAGGAGGAGGAGGAGACGCAACAATACTGCAAGGATGAAGGAGGAGACCTGTAACAATAATGGCAAGGAGGAGGAGGAGACTGCAACAATAATGCAAAGGAGGAGGAGGAGACTGTAACAATAATGCAAGGAGGAGGAGGAGACTGAAACAATCTAATGCAAGGAGGAGGAGGAGGAGACTGAACAATAAGGCAATAAGGAGGAGGAGGAGATGTAACAACTAATGCAAGGAGGGGGCGGAGGAGACTTTGTAACAATAATGCAAGGTAAGGAGGAGGAGGAACTTGTAACAATAATGCAAGGAGGAGGAGGAGGACACTGAAAACAATTAATGCAAGGAGGAGGAGGAGGAGACTGGTAAACAATAATGCAAGGAGGAGGTAGGGACTGTAAACAATAATGCCAAGGAATAGGAGGAGACTGTAACAATAATGCAAGGGAGGAGGAGGATACTGTAACAATCGTGGCAAGGAGGCGGAGGAGACTGCAACATATAATGCAAGGAGGAGGGAGGACACGGTACAATAATGGCAAGGAGGAGGAGGAGACTTCAACAATAATGCAAGGAGGAGGAGGAGACTGGTAAACAATAATGCAAGGAGAGGAGGGGACTGTAACAATAACTGCAAGGAGGAGGAGGAGACTGGCAAAACAATAATGCAAGGAGGAGGAGAGACGGTAAACAATAATGGCAAGGAGGAGGAGAGCCTGCAAAACAATAATGCAACGGAGGAGGAGGAAGGACTGGAATAATAATGCACGGAGGAGGAGGAGTTGCTGCCAACAATTCAATCAAGGAGGGGATGCCGGAAGGACTGGAAACAATAATGCAAGGAGGGAGGGAGACTGCAAAAATAATGCAAGAGGAGGAGGAGGACTGTAACAATAATGCAAGGAAGGAGGATGGAGCCGCAACAATAATGCAAGGAGGAGGAGCGAGGAGACTGAAAACAACTAATGCAAGGAGGAGGAGGAGCTGGCAACAAATTAATGGCAAGGAGGAGGAGGAGAACTGTAACAATAAGCCAAAGGAGGAGGAGGAGACTGTAAAACAATAAGCAAGGAGGAGGAGGAGAGATGAAACAATCAATGGCAAGGAGGAGGAGGAGGAGGACCTTGTAACAAATAATGCAAGGAGGAGGAGGAGGAGACGCAACAATAATGCAAGGAGGAGGAGGAGACTGTAAAAACAATAATGCAAGGAATAGGGAGGAGACTGTAAAAATAATGCAAGGAGGAGGAGGAGGAGAAGAAACATAATGCAAGGGAGGAGGAGGAGACTGAAACAATAAATGCAAGGAGGAGGAGGAGAACTGCTAAAGCAAGGATGAAGAGGAGGCGACTGCAACAATATGGAAGGAGGAGGGGAGACTGCAACAATTATGGCAAGGAGGAGCGGGGGACGCAACAATACTGCAAGGAGGAAGAGGGAGAGGCAACAATAATGGCAAGGGAGGATGGAGGAGAGTTGCAACAATAATGCAAGGGCGGAGGAGGAGACTGAAAACAATAATGCAAGGAGGAGGAGGAGACCTTGCAACACTAATGCAAGGAGGAGGAGGAGACTGCAAACCAATAATGCAAGGAGGAGGAGGAGCCTGAAACAACTATGGCCAGGAGGGAGGAGGAAGGAGACCTGTAACAAATAATGAGCAAGGAGGAGGGGAGGAGACTGGCAACAATAATGCAAGGAGGAGGAGGAGACTGCAACAACTAATGCAAAGGAGGAGGGAGGAGGACTGACAACGTAAATGCAAGTGAGGAGGAGGAGGACTGTAACAATAATGGCAAGGAGGAGGAGGAGACTGTAAACAATAATGCAACGGAAGGAGGAGGAGACTGCAACAATAAATGCAAGGAGGGAGGAGGAGACTGAAGCAATAATGCCAAAGGAGGAGGAGGGGAGGTGATTGCAACCAAATAATGCAAGTATAGGAGGAGACTGCAATAAAATGGCAAGGGAGGAGGAGGAGACTGCAACAATAATGCAAGGGGAGGAGGAGGAAGACTGAAACAAACTAATGCAAGGAGGAGGAGGAGACTGTAACAATAATGGCAAGGAAGGAGGCGAGACTGTAACAAATAAGCAAGAAGGAGGAGGAGACTCAACAATGAGCAAGGAGGAGGAGGAAGGAGGACTGTAAACAATAATGCAAGGAGGGAAGGAGGAGACTGCAAAACAAATAATGCAAGGTGGAGGAGGGGAGACTGCAACAAATAATGCAAGGAGGAGGAGGAGACTGTAAACCAATAATGCAAGGAAGGAGGCGGAGACTTGCAACAATAATGGCAAGGAGGGAGGAGGAGCTGAAACAACATAATAATGCAATGGATGGGAGGGGGAGAAGACTGCAACAATAAGCAAGGAGGAGGAGGAGGAAGACTGAAACAATAATGGCAAGGAGGAGGGGAGGACTGCAACAATAAGCAAGGAAGAAGAGAGGGAGGAGACTGAAACAATAATGAAGGAGGTGGAGGAGACTGTAAAATAATGCAGGAGGAGGAGTAGACGCAAAACAATAATGCAAGGAGGAGGAGGAAGACGCAACAATAATGCAAGAGGACGGGGAGACGACCAACAAATAATGCAAGGAGGAGGGGAGACAGCAAACAATAATGCAAGGAGGAGGGGAGACAGCAAACAATAATGCAAGGAGGAGGGGGAGACTGCAACAAGTAATGCAAGGAGAGGAGAGACTGCCAACAATAACGCAAGGAAGAGGGGGGAGACTGAACAAAATGCCACGTGGAGGGGGAGAGGGACGCAACATAATGCAAGGAGGAGGGAGACAACAACAACTAATGCAAGGAGGAGGGAGACAGTAACAATAATTCAAGGAGGAGGAGGATCTGCAACATAATGCAAGGAGGAGGAGGAGGATCGCAACAATAATGCAAGGAGGAGGAGAGAGACTGAAAACAATAATGCAAGGAGGAAGGAGGAGACTGCAACATAATGCAAGGAGGGAGGAGGAGACTTGCCAACATAATGCAAGGAGGAGGAGGAGACTGAAAACAATATGCCCAAAGGAGGAGGCAGGAGGAGACGTAAACAATAAAGCAAGGAGGAGGAGGGACGCAACAATAATGCAAGGACGAGAGGAGACTGCACAAAATGCAAGGAGGAGGAGGAGGACTGCAACCCAATAATGCAAGGAGAGGAGGAAGACTGTAACAATAATGCAAGGAGGAGAGGAGACTGTAACAATAATGCAAGGAGGAGAGGAGACTGCAACCAATAAGCCAAGGAGGAGGACGGAGGACGTAACAATAATGCAAAGGAGGAGAGGAGACTGCACAATAATGCAAGTAGGAGGAGGAGACTGCAATAATAAGCAAGGAGGAGGAGGAGACTGCAACAAATTAATGCAAGGAGAGGAGGAGGAGGACTGAAACAATAATGCAAGGAGGAGGCGGAGACTGTGAATTCCTTATAAATTATTTAAATTAATTAACCTTATATAAATTTTAATAATTCTACTACAATAATGGCAAGGAGGAGGAGGAGACTGTAAACAATATGCAAGAAGGAGGAGGGAGACTTCAACAATGATGCAAGGAGGAGGAGGATGGCAGACTGTGAACACTAATGCAAGGCAGGAGGAGGGAGGACTGTAAACCGAATAATGCAAAAAGGAGCGAGGAGGAGATTGTAACAATAATGCAAGGAGGAGGAGGAGGAGACTGAAACAATAATGCAAGGAGGAGGAGGAGGAGGAGACTGAAACAATAATGCAAGGAGGATGGGAGGAGGGAGACTGGGGTAACAATGGAATGCAAGGAGGCGGAGGAGACTGCAACAATTAATGCAAGGAGGAGGAGGAGACTGCAAAACAATAAGCAAGGAGGGGAGGAGACTCGTAAAACAAATGCAAGGAGGAGGAGGAGACTGCAACAATAATGCAAGGAGGGAGGAGGAGGAGGAATGAAACAATAATGCAAGGAGGAGGAGGAGGACCTGCAACAATAACTCAAGGAGGAGGAGGAGGAGGAGACTGTAACAAATAATGCAATGAGGAGGGATGGAGACTTGACACAATAATGCAAGGAGGAGGAGGAGACTGCAACAATAATGCAAGGAGGAGGAGGAGACTGCAACAATAATGCAAGGAGGAGGAGGAGGAGACTGAAACAATAATGCAAGGAGGAGGAGGAGACTGCAACAATAATGCAAGGAGGAGGAGGAGGAGGAGACTGTAACAATAATGCAAGGAGGAGGAGGAGACTGTAACAATAATGCAAGGAGGAGGAGGAGACTGCAACAATAATGCAAAGAGGAGGAGGAGACTGTAACAATAATGCAAGGAGGAGGAGGAGACTGCAACAATAATGCAAGGAGGAGGAGGAGACTGCAACAATAATGCAAGGAGGAGGAGGAGACTGCAACAATAATGCAAGGAGGATGAGGAGGAGACTGAAACAATAATGCAAGGAGGAGGAGGAGGACTGCAACATATAATGAAGGAGGGAGGGAGGAGACTGTAAACAATAATGCAAGAGAGAGGAGGAGGGGACTGCAACAATAATGGAAGGAGGAGGGGGAGACTGCAACATAATGCAAGGAGGAAGGAGGGGGGGAGACTGCAACAATAATGCAAAGGAGGAGGAGGAGTGACTGCAACAATAATTGCAAGGAGGGAGGAGAGGAGACTGAAACAATAAATGCAAGGAGGAGGAGAGACTGCTGCAACAATAATTTGCAATGAGGAGAGGAGACTGAAAACAATAATGCAAGGAGGAGGAGGAGATGGGAACTGCAACAATATGCAAGGAGGAGGGGAGGGAGACTGCAACAATAATGCAAGGAGGGAGGGGATGAAGAGGACTGAACAACAATAATGCAAGGAGGAGGAGGAGACTGCAACAATAATGCAAGGAGGAGGAGGAGACTGCAACAATAATGCAAGGAGGAGGAGGAGACTGTAACAATAATGCAAGGAGGAGGAGGAGGAGACAGTACAATAAATGCAAGAGGAAGGAGGGGAGGGGAGACTGCAAGAATAATCAAAGGAGGAGGAGACTGCAAGAATAATGCAAGGAGGAGGAGGAGACTGAAACAATAATGCAAGGAGGAGGAGGAGACTGCAAGAATAATGCAAGGAGGAGGAGGAGACTGCAACAATAATGCAAGGAGGAGGGGGAGACTGTAACAATAATGCAAGGAGGAGGAGGAGACTGCAACAAAAATGCAAGGAGGAGTGGGAGACTGCAACAATAATGCAAGGAGGAGGAGGAGACTGTAACAATAATGCAAGGAGGAGGAGGAGACTGCAACAATAATGCAAGGAGGAGGGGGAGACTGCAACAATAATGCAAGGAGGAGGAGGAGACTGAACAATAATGCAATTGGAGGAGAGGAGAGGAGACTGAAACAATAATGCAAGGAGGAGGAGGAGACTGAAAACAATATGCAAGGAGGAGGAGGAGACTGCAATAACAATAATGCAAGGAGGAGGAGTAGACTGCAACATAATGCAAGGGGAGAGGAGGAGTGAAAGACGAACATAAGCAAGGAGGAGGAGGAGACTGTAAACAATAATGCAAGGAGGAGGAGGAGACTGCAACAATAATGCAAGGAGGAGGAGGAGACTGCAACAATAATGCAAGGCGGGAGGGGAGGAGACTGCAACCAGTAATGCAAGCAGCAGGAGGAGACTGTAACAATAATGCAAGGAGGAGGAGGGAGGAACTGCAACAGTAATGCAAGGAGGAGGAGGAGACTGAAACAATAATTCAAGGAGGAGGAGGGAGACTGCAACAATAATGCAAGGAGGAGGAGGAGCACTGCTAAACAATAATGCAAGGAAGAGGAGGACGACTGCAACATAATGCAAGGAGGAGGAGGGAGACTGCACAATAATGCAAGGAGGAGAGGAGACTGCAACAGTAATGCAAGGAGGAGGAGGAGACTGCAAACAGTAATGCAAGAAGGAAGAGGCAGGAGACTGAAACAGTAAGGCAAGGAGGAGGAGGAAAAAAAAAAAAAAAAAAAAAGGAAGGAAAAAAAAAAAACAAAAGGAAAATGCAAAAAAAGGCCGGGAGAGGAGACTGCAACAGTAATGCAAGAGGAGGAGGAGGGGGACTGCAACATAATGCAAGGGGAGGGGAGGGAGACTGCAACAGTAATGCAAGGATGGAGGAGGAGACTGAAAACAACCTAATGCAAGGAGGAGGAGGAGGACTGTAACAGTAATGCAAGGAGGAGGAGGAGACTGCAACAGGTAAAGGCAAGGAAGGAGAGGAAACTGCAACAGTAATGCAAGGAGGAGGAGGAGACTGAAAACAGTAATGCAAGGAGGAGGAGGAACTGCAACAGTAAGCAACGGAGGAGGAGGAGACTGTAAACAGGTAATGCAAGGAGGAGGAGGAGACTGAAAAACAAAGTAAGTGCAAGGAGGAGGAGGGAGACTGCAAACAATAATGCAAGGGAGGAGGAGGAGAACTGTTAACAATAATGCAAGGCAGGAGGAAGGAGGACTGTAAACAAGTAATGCAAGGAGGAGGGAGGGTAGGACTGCAATCAAGTAATGCAAGGAGGAGGAGGAGACTGTAACAAGTAATGCAAGGAAGGAGGAGGAGGAGACTGCAAACAAGTAATGCAAAGGAGGAGGATGGAGGACTGAACAGTAATGCAAGGAGGAGGGGGAGAGACTGCAACAGTAATGCAAGGAGGAGGAGGAGACTGACAATACCCCCCCCCCCCCTAAAAATAATGCAAGGGAGGAGGGAGGACTGCAACAATAATGCAAGGAGGAGGAGGGAGAACTGAACAATAATGCAAGGAGGAGGAGGAGACTGCAACAATATGCAAGGAGGAGGAGAGACTGTAACAATAAGCAGGAGGGGAGGAGAGACTGAAACAACAAAATGCAAGGAAGGAGGAGGAGGGGGACCTGCAACAGTAATGGCAAGGAGGAGGGGGAGACTGCAACAGTAATGCAGGAGTGAGGGGGAGAAGGACTGAAACAGTAATGCAAGGAGGAGGAGGGAGAACTGCAACAGTAATGCAAGGAGGAGGAGGGAGGAGGACTGCTACAGTAATTGCCAAGGAGAGGAGGAGGAGACTGAAACAATAATGCAAGGGAGGAAAGGAGGAGGAGGACTGCAAACAATAATGCCAAGGAGGAGGAGGAGACTGTAAACAAAATCGGAATGCCAAGGAGGAGGAAGGGAGGGAGACTGCAACAATAATGCAAGGAGGAGAAGAGACTGCAATCAGTTCAATGCAACAGGAGGAGGAGTAGACTGCAACTAATGCAAGGAGGAGGGGAGGGGACTGCACAATAATGCAAGGAGGAGGGAGACTGCAAAAATAAGCAAGAGGAAGAGGAGCATGAATTGCAACCAATAATGCAAGGAGGGAGGAGAGATTGCAACATAATGCAAGGAGGAGGAGGAGGACGAAACAAGTAATGCAAGGAGGAAGGGGGAGGGGAGACTGCAACAAATGCAAGGAGGAGGAGGAGACGGCAACATGAATGCAGGAGTGAAGGAGGAGGGATGAAATAATAATGACAAGGAGGAGTAGGAGGAAGGACTGTAACAATAACGCAAGAAGAGGAGTAGACTGCAACAATAATGGGCAAGGAGGGGGAGGAGGAGACTGCAACAATAATGCAAGGAAGGAGGAGGAGACTTGCAACAATAATGGCAAGGAGGAGGAGGAGACTGGGGTAAACAATAATGCAAGGAGAGGAGGGAGACTTAACAATAATGCAAGGAGGAGGAGAGACTGCAACAATAATGCCAAGGAGGAGGGGAGGAGAGACTGTAACAATAATGCAAGGAGAGGAGGAGACTGCAAACAATAATGCAAGAGGAGGGAGGAGACTGCAATAATAATGCAAGGAGGAGGGGGGAGGAGAATGCAACAATAATGCAGGAAAGAGAGGACGGGAGACTGAAACAATAATGCAAGGAGGAGGAGGTGACTGCAACAATTAATGCAAGGAGGAGGAGGAGACGTGTAACAATAATGCAAGAGGAGGAGGAGACTTCAACAATTGAGCAAGGAGGAGGAGGAGGAGACTGAAAAATTAATGCAAGGAGGAGGAGGAGACTGCAACAATAAGGGCCAAGGAGGAGGAGGGAGACTGTAACAATAATGCAAGGAGGGAGGAGGAGACTGAACAATAATTGCAAGGCGGAGGAGGAGACCTTAACAATAATGGCAAGAGGAGGAGGAGACTGAAACAATAATGCAGGAGGGGATGGAGGAGACTGAACAATAATGCAAGGAGGAGGAGGGGAGACTGTAACAATATGCAAGGAGGAGGAGGAGGAGACTGTAACAATCAATTAAAAGCGAGGAGGAGGAGACTGTAACAATAATGAAAGGAGGAGAGGAGGACACTGAAACAATAATGCAAGGAGGAGGAGGAGGAGACTGTAACAATAATGCAAGGAGGAGGAGGAGGAGACTGCAACAATAATGCAAGGAGGAGGAGATGTAACATAATGCAAGAGGAGGAGGAGACTGTAACCATAAGCAAGGAGGAGGAGGCGGAGACTTGGGAAAAAATAATGCAAGGAGGAGGAGGAGGAGACTGAAACAATAATGCAAGGAGGAGGAGGAGGGAGACTGTAAAAAATAATGCAAGGAGGAGGAGGAGAGCGGGAGGAGGCCTGCAACAATAATACGAAGGAGGAGGAGGAGACTGCACAATAATACAAGGAGGAGGAGGAGGACTGTAACAATAATTGCAAGGAGGAGGAGGATGACTGAACAAATAATGCAAGGAGGAGGAGGAGGAGACTGAAAACAATAATGCAAGGAGGAGGAGGAGACTGCAAACAATAATGCAAGGAGGAGGAGAGACGTGTAACAATAATGCAAGGAGGAGGAGGAGACTGAAACAAACATGCAGGAGGAGAGGAGACGGCCAACATAATGCAAGGAGAGGAGGGAGACTGCAACAATAATGCAAGGAGGAGGAGGGAGGAGACTGAAACAATAATGAAGGAGGAGGAGGAGACTGCAACCAATATTGCAATGAGGAGGGGTGGGGAGACTGTAACAATAAGCAGGAGGAGGAGGAGGACTGGTAAACAATATGCAAGGAGGAGAGGAGGACTGCAAACAATAATGCAAGGAGGAGGAGGAGACTGAAACACTATGCAAGGAGGAGGGGAGGACTGCAACAACTAATGGCAAGGAGGAGGAGGAGACTGCAAACAATCAAGCAAGGAGGAGAGGAGACTGCAACAATAATGCAAGGAGAGGAGGAGGAGACTGAAAACAATAATGCAAGAAGGAGGAGGAGACTGCAACCAATAATGCAAGGAGGAGGAGGAGGACTGAAACAATAATGCAAGGAGGAGGGAGGGACTGTAAAAATAAGCAAGGAGTAGGAGGAGGACTGCAAACAATAATGCAAGGAGGAGAGAAGGACTGCACAATAATGCAAGGAGAAGAGGAGACTGCAACAATAATGCAAGGTAGGCAGGAGGAAGAGACTGAAACAATAATGCAAGAGGAGACGGAGACCGCAACAATAATGCAAGGATGAGGGGAGACTGCAACAATAATGAAAGGAGGAGAGGGACTGAAACAATAATGCAAGGAGGAGCGAGGAGACTGAAAACCATAATTGCTCAAGGAGGACGGGGGAGACTGCAACAATATGAACAGAGGAGGAGGAAGGAGACTGAAACAATAATGAAAGGAGGAGGAGGAGACTGCAACAATAATGGCAAGGAGGAGGGGAGGACTGCAACAATCATGCAAGGAGAAGGAGGAGACTGCACACAATAAATTGCAAAGGAGGAGGGGGGAGGAGACTGTCAACAACAAATCAATGCAAGGAGGAGGTGAGGAGGACTGCATGCAACAATAATGCAAGGAGGAGGAGGAGACTGTAAAACCATAATGCAAGGAGGAGGAGGAGACAGCTAACAATAATGCAAGGAGTGAGGGGGAGACACGCAACAATAAGCAAGGAGGAGGAGGATGACTACAACACTAATGCAAGGTGAGGGAGGGAGGAGGACTGAAAAAATAAGCCAAGGAGGAGGAGGAGACTGCAACATTAATGCAAAGGAGGAGGAGGGAGGGGACTTGAAACAAATAATGCAAAGGAGAGGAGGAGACTGCAACAATAATGCAAGGAGGAGGAGGAGGGACTTGCAACAAAATGCAAAGGAGGAGGCGGAGACGTGTGTAACAACTAATGGCAAAGGAGGAGGAGGAGACTGCAAACAATAATGCAAGGAGGCGGGGGAGGACTGCAACAATAATTCAAGGAGGAGGAGGAGACTGAAACAACTAATGCAAGGAGGAGGAGGAGACTGCAACAATAATGGCAAGGAGGAGGAGAGGACTGTAAAACAATAATGCAAGGAGGAGGAGGAGACTGCAAACAATTAATGCAAGGGACTGGAGGGGGAGGACTGAAACAATAATGCAAGGGGAGGAGGAGACTGAACCAAATAATTGCAAGGAGGAGGAGGAGACTGCAACAATAATGGCAATGGAGGAGGAGGAGAAGAAACAATAATGCAAGGTGGAGGAGGATGACTGCAACAGAATGCAATGAGGAGGAGGAGCCGTAATCAATAATGGCAAGGAATAGGAGGAGGACTTGCAACATAATGCAAAAGGAGGAGGGGGAAGACGCAAAAATAATGAGCAAGGAGGAGGAGGAGGAACTGAAAAATAATGCAAGGAGGAGGAGGAGACTGCAACAAGAATGCAAGGAGGAAGGAGGAGACGGTAACAAAATGCAAGGAGGGGAAGGAGGGACTGGCAACAGGTATGGCCAAGGAGGAGGAGGAGACTGGAAACAATAATTCCAAGGAGGAGAGAAGACTGAACCCAACAATAATTGCAAGGTAGGAGGACGGAGGACTGTAAACAATAATGCAAGGAAGAGGAGGAGACTGCAACAAAATGCAAGGAGGAGAGGAGACTGCAACAATAATACAAGGGAGGGGAGGAGGACTGCAACATTAATGCAAGGAGGAGGAGGAGACTGCAACAGTAATGCAAGGAGGAGGAGGAGACTGCAAACCAGTAAATGCAAGGAGGAGGAAGGAGACTGCAACAGAATGCAAGGGAGGAGGACGGGGGAGACTGCAAACAAGTAATGCAAGGGGAGGAGGAGAGACTGAAACAATAATGCAAGGAGGAGGAGGAAGACTGAAAAATAATGCAAGGAGGCAGGAGGAGACTACCACGTAAAGGCAAGGGAGGGGAGGAAGGGGATGAGAGAGGGGCGGGAGAGCGAGAGAGTAGAGGAGGAGAGAGAGACTGCTGGGAAGTGAGAGAGGAGGACCCGAAGAGAGAGGCGGAAGCGAGAAGATGAAGGGGAGAGAGAGGAGAGACGAGGAGAGAGAGAGGGGGAGAGTGAGAGAGAGGGCGAAGGAGGAGGAGGGGTGATGGAGGAGGAGAAGAGAGTACGGAGAGAGAGAGACTGGCCAAACAAGTAATGCAAGGAAGGAGGGGAGGACTTGCAACCAGTAAGGAAGGAGAGTGGGAGACGGCAACAATAAGCAAGGAAGGAGGGAGACTGCAACAGTAACTGCAAAGGAGGAGGAGGAGGATGAAAACAATAATGCAAGGAGGAGCGGCGAGGGACTTGCAACAGTAATGCAAGGAGGAGGGGGAGACTGCAACAGTAAGCAAGGTAGGAGGGGGAGGGGACTGAAACAATAATGCAAGGAGGGAGGGGGAGACTGAAACAATAATGAAGGTAGGAGGGGGAGGACTGGCAAACAATAATGCAAGGAGGAGGTTGGGAGGACTGGCAACAATAATCAAGGAGGAGGGGGCGACTGAAACAAATAATGCAAGGAGGAGGGGAGTCTGCAACAGTTAAGCAAGGGGAGGAGGAGAACTGAAACAATATGCAAAGGAGGAGGGGGAGGAGACGCAATCGTAATGCAAGGAGGAAGGAGGAGGTGACGCAACAGTAATGCAAGTAGGAGGAGGAGACTGCAAAATAATGCAAGGAAGGAGGGGGAGAACTGCAACAGTAATGCAATGGAAAAGGAGGGGAGATGAAACAATAATTGCAAGGAGGGAGGGGGAGACTGAAACAATAATGGCAAGGAAGGGAGGGGGAGACTTGCAACAATAATGGCAAGGAGGAGGGGGAGGACTGAAACCAATAATCAAGGAGGAGGGAGAGACTGAAACAATAAGCAAGGAGGATTTTTGGATTCTTTTGGTCGACTGCAACAATAATGCAAGGGAGGAGGAGGGAGACTGCAACAGTAGTGCAAGTATGAGGGGAGACGCAACAGTAATGCAAGGAGGAGGGGGAGGAGACTGCAACAGTAATGCAAGGAGGAGGGGGAGACGACAACAGAATGCAAGGAGGAGAGGGAGACGAAACAATAATGCAAGGAGGGAAGGGGAGGACGGCAACAGTAATGGAAAGGAGGAGACGGAGACTGTAAACAATTAAGCAAGCTAGGAAGGAGGAAGGGACTGCAACAATAATGCACGGAAGGACGGTGGAGGAGACTGAAAACAATAATGGCATGGAGGGAGGAGGAGACTGGCAACAATAATGCAAGGAGGAGGAGGAGACTGTAACAATAATTTCAATGAGGAGAAGGGAGGACTGCAAAACAATAATCGCAAGGAGGAGGAGAGACTGTAACAATAATGCAAGGAGGAGGAGGAGACTGCAACAATAATACAAGGAGGGAGGAGGGAGGACCTGGTAAACAATAATGCAAGGAGGAGGAGGCGGAAAGACTGCAACAATAACATGCAAGGAGGGGAGGAGGAGGAGACTTGAAACCAATAATGCAAAGGAGGAGGAGGAGACTGCAACTGCAACAATAATGCAAAGGAGGAAGGAGGAGACCTGTAACAATAATGCAAGGAGGAGGATGGAGACCTGTGAAAACAATAATGCAAGGAAGGAGGAGGAGGACTGCAACAATAATGCAAGGAGGTGGAGGAGGAGGACGAAGGAGACTTGCAACAATAATGCAAGGAAGGAGGAGGCGGAGACTGAAAACAATGAATGCAAGGAGGAGGAGGAGACATGCAACAATAATGCAATGAGGAGGAGGAGACTGTAAACAATAATGCAACGGAGGAGGAGGAGGACTGTAAACAAAATAATGCAAGGAGGAGGAGGAAGGGAGTGACTGCAACCCAATAATGCAAGGAGGAGGAGGATGACTGTAACAATAATGCAAGGAGGAACGGGGGAGACTGCCAACAAATAATGCAAGGTGGAGGAGGACAGACCTGCAACAATAATGCAAGGAGGAGGAGGAGACGATGCAACAATTAATGCAAGGAGGAGGAGGAGGAGACTGAAACAATAATGCCAAGAAGGAGGAGGAGGACCTGCAACCAATAATGCAAGGAAGGAGGAGGAGACTGAAGCAATAATGCAAGGAGGAGGAGGGGACCTGTAAACAATAATGTCAAGGAGTAGGGAGGAGACTGCAAAACAATAATTGCAAGGAGGAGGAGGAAGACTGCAACAATAAGCAAGGAGGAAGGGAAGGAGTGAGACTGCAAACAATAATTGCAAGGGAGGAGGTTTTTTTTTTCTCTTGAGGAAGAGACATGAAAACAACATAATGCAAGGAGGGAGAAGGAGACTGCAAACAACTAACAATGCAAGGAGGAGGGGGAGGGAGTGCAACAAATAATGCAAGGAGGAGGGAGGAGACTGAAACAAATAATGCAAAAGCGGAGGAGGAGACTGAAAACAATAATGGGCGAGGAGGGGAGGGGGAAGACTGCAACAAATGCAAGGGAGGAGGAGGAGACTGAAAACAATAATGTCAAGGAGGCGGAGGAGGACTGAAACAATAATGCAAGGAGGAGGAGGAGACTGCAAAAAACAATTAATGCAAGGGGAGGGAGGAGGAGGACTGCAACAATAATGCCAAGGAGGAGGAGGAGACTGAAACCAGAATGCAAAGGAGGAGGAGAGGAGACTGAAACAATAATGGCAAGGAGGAGGGGGAGGAAGACTGCAAAACAATAATGCAAGGAGGAAGGAGGAGACTGCAACAATAATGTAAGGAGGAGGGGGAGACTGCCGCAATAATGCAAGGAAGGAGGGGAGACGCAACAATAATGCCAAGGAGGAAGGAGGAGATTGCAACAATTTAATGCAAGGAGGAGGAGGACGAATTGCAAACAATAATGCAAGGAGGGGAGGAGGAGACTGAAACAATAATGCAAAGGAGGAGGAGGAGACTGCAACAATAATGCAAGGAGGAGGAGGAGACTGCAACAATAATGACAAGGAGGAGAGGAGACGAAACAATAATGGCAAGGGGGAGGAGGAGAGGAGACCTGTAACAATAATGCCAAGGAGGAGGATTGGAAGACTGCAAACAATAAATGGCAAGGGACGGAGGAAAAGGAGACTGCAACAATAATGCAAGGAAGGAGGGGGAGGAGAATGCAAACAATAAATGCAAAGGAGGAGGAGGAGACTGTAAACAATAATGCAAAGGAGGAGGGGGAGGAGACGTTAACAAATAATGCAAGGAGGAGGAGGAGACTGCAACAATAATGCAAGGGAGGAGGGGACGGGTAACAATAATGCAAACAAAGGAGGAGGAGGAGGACTGCAACAATAATGCAAGTAGGAGGAGGGGAGACTGCAACTAAAATGCTGGAAGGAGGAGGAGGGAGGAGACGGCAACAATAATGAAGGAGGAGGGGAGGAACTGAAACAATAACTGCAAAGGAGGAGGGGAGGAGACCTGTAAACAATTAATGACAGGAGGAGGAGGAGACTGTAACAATAATGCAAGAAGGAGGAGGAGAATTTTCAACATGATTGCCCCCCCCTCCTCCTCCCCCCAAAAGGAGGAGGAGGAGGAGACTGAAACAATAATGGCAAGGTGGAGGAGGGGGAGGACTGCAACAATAATGCAAGGAGGAGGAGGAGGGAACTGTACACAATAATGAAGGGAGGAGGAGGAGTCTGCAACAATAATGCAAGGAAGGAGGGGGGAGGAGACTGTAAACAATTTAATGCAAAGGAGGAGGGGGAGGAGACTGTACCAAATTAATGCAAGGAGGAGGAGCGGACACTGAAACCAATAATGCCCAAGGAGGAGGGGAGGAGGAGTGGACTGGTAAACAAATAAGGAACCAAGGAGGAGAGCGAAAAAGACTTGTAACAATAATGGCAAGGAATAGGGGAGGAGGACTGTAAACAAATAATGCAAGGAGGAGGGGGAGGGAGACTTGTAAACAATAATGCAAGGGGAGGAGGAGACTGGCAACAATAATGCAAAGGAGGAGGGGGAGGACACTGCAACAATAAGCAAAGGAGGAGGAGGAGACTTCAACAATAATGCAAGGAGGAGGGGAGGAGACTGGTAAACAATAATGCCAAGGAGGAGGAGGAGGACTGCAACAATAATGCAAGGAGGGAGGGGAGGACTGGTAACAAGAAGCAAGGAGGAGGGGGAGACTGAAAACAATAATGCAAGGAGGGGAGGGGAGGGAAGCGCCAACAATAATGCAAGGAGGAGGAGGAGCTGCAACAAAATCAAGGAGGAGGAGGAGGAGACTGAAACAATAAGGCAAGGAAGGAGGAGGAGACTGAACAATAATGCAAGGAGGAGGAGGAGGAGACTTGAAGCAATAATGGCAAGGAGGAGGAGGGGACTGTAACAATAATGGCAAGGAGTAGAGGAGACTGCAAACAATTTAATGCAAGGAGGAGGGGGAGAATTACGCAACAATAATGGCAGGAGGAAGAGGATACTGCAACAATAATGCAAGGAGGAGGAGGAAGAAAGACTGCAAAAAAACCAAAAGAAGGAGGAGAAGGAGATGCAACAATAATGCAAGGAAGGCTGGGGGAGGACTGGGCAACAATATGGCAGGAGGAGGGGAGACTGAAACAATAATGCCAAGGAGGAGGGAGGAGACTGAAACAATATAATGGCAAGGGAGGAGGGGGAGACTGCCAAACCAATTTTTAAATGCAAGGGAGGGAGGAGGAGACTGAAAACAAGAATGCAAGGAAGGAGGAGGAGACTGAAACAATTAAGCAAGGAGGAAGGAGGAGACTGCAAACAAATAAGCAAGGAGGAGGAGGAGAGGAGACGCAACAATAAATGCAAGGAGGAGGAGGGAGAGACTGAAAACAATAATGCAAAGGAGGAGGAGGAGACTGGAAACAACTAAATGCAAGGAGGAGGGAAGGAGACTGCAACCCAATAATGCAAGGAGGAGGGGAGGGGAGACTGCAACAATAATGGCAAGGAGGAGGGGAGACTGCAACAAATAATTGCAAGGAGGGAGGGAGACTGCAACAATAATGCAAGGACAGGAAGAGGATGATTGCAAAACAAATTAATGCAAGGAGGAGGAGGAGATTGCAACAAATAATGCAAGGAGGAGGAGGAGACTGAAAAAACAATAATGCAAGGAGGAGGAGGCGACTGCAACAAAATAAGCAAGGGAGGAGGAGGAGACTGCAACAATAATCGCAAGGAGGAGGAGGAGGAGGAGACTGAAACAATAATTGCCAAGGAGGAGGAGGAGGGGAGATGTAAACAATAATGCAACGGAGGAGGAGGAGACTGCAACAAAATAATGACAACAAGGACGGAGGAGGCTGCACTGCAAACAATAATGCAAGGAGGCAGGCATGGGAGACTGCAACAATAATGCAAGGTAGGAGGAGGAGACTGTAACAATAATGCAAGGAGGAGGAGGAGACCCCTGTTAACAATAATGCAAGGAGGAGGAAGGGAGGATGCAAACAATCAATTGCAAGGGGAGGAGGAGGAGACTGTAACAAAAATAATGCAAAGGCGGAGGAGGGAGGACTGCAACAAATAATGCACGTGAGGAGGATCGGGAGACTGCAATAATAATGCAAGGAGGAGGAAGGAGACTGGCAAAATAATAAGCAAAGGGAGGAGGCGGAGGAGGACTGAAACAATAATGCAAGGAGGAGGAGGAGACTGTAAACAATTTAATGCAAGGAGGAGGAGGCGACTGTAAACCAAAATTAATGCAAGAACAGGAGGGAGGAGAACTTCAAAACAATGCATGCCAAGGAGGAGGAGGAGGAGACTGGAAAACAACTAATGCAAGGAGGCAGGAGGAGGACTTGGCAACAATAATGCAAGGAGGCAGGAAGGGAGACTGTAACACTAATGCAAGGGAGGCGAGGAGGAGTCTGCAACAATAATGCAAGGAGGAGGAGGAGACTGTAACCAATAATGCAAGGAGGAGGAGGGAGACTGAAACAAAATCTAATGGCAAGGGAGGTGAGGAACGGAGACTGAAACAATAATGCAAGGAGGAGGAGGAGGAGGACTGTAAACAATAATGCAAGGAGGAGGAGGAGGAGACTGTAACAATAATTGCAAGGGCGGGTAGGAGGGAGGACCTGTAACAATAATGGCAAGGATGGAGGAGGAGGACACTGAAACAATAATGCAAGGAGTTGAGGAGGCGGAAGGACGGTAACAATATGGCAAGGAGGGAGGAGGAGACTGTAACAATAATGCAAGGCAATAAGGAGGAGACTGTAAACAATAATGCAAGGAGGAGGAGGAGGAGGACTGAAAAAACAATAATGCAAGGAGGAGGAGGAGGAGACTGAAACATAATGCAAGGAGGAGGAGGAGGAGGAGGACGTAACATAATGCAAGGAGGAGGAGGAGACTGCAACCAATAATGCAAGGTGGAGGAGAGAGACTGCAACAATAATGCAAGGAGGAGGAGGAGACTGTAACAAAAGCAAGGAGGAGAGGAGACGCAACAATAATGCAAGGAGAGGAGGAGAGGGAGGAGGACTGAAACCAATATGCAAGGAGGAGGAGGCAGACTGCAACAATAATGCAAGGAGGAGGAGGAGATGTAACAATAATGCAAGGAGGAGGAGGAGGACTGAAACAATAATGCAAGGAGAGGAGGAGACTGCACCCAATAATGCAAGAAGGAGGAGGCAGGACTGCAACAATGATGCAAGGAGGAGGAGGAGGAAGACTGAAACAATACGCAATGGAGGAGGAAGAGACTGCCAAAAAAAACAAGAATGCATATCGAGGAGGAGGAGACTGTAACAAAATGCAAGGAGGAGGGAGGGACTTTAACCAATTTATGCAAGGAGGAGAAGGAGGACTGCAACAATAATGCAAAGGAGGAGGAGGAGACTGTAACAATAAAATGCAAGGAGGAGGGGGAGACTTGCAAAACAATAATGCAAGGAGAGGAGGAGACGCAACAATAATGCAAGGAGGAGGGGGAGACATGCAAACAAAAGGCAAGGAGGAGAGGAGGAGACTGTAACAATAATGCAAGGAGGAGGAAGGAGGAGACTGGCAACAATAATGGCAAGGAGGAGGGGAGACTGGTAAACGAATAATGCAAGGAGGGAGGAGGAGATTGTAACAAAAGCAAGGAGGAGGAGGAGGAGACTGAAACCAAAAATGGCAAGGAAAGGATGGAGGAGGAGATGAAACAAATAACGCAAGGAGGAGGAGGAGGAGACTGTAAACAATTAATGCCAAGGAGGAGGAGGAGGAGACTGCAACAATAATGCAAGGAGGAGGAGGAGACTGGCAACAATAAGCAAGGAGGAGGAGGGACTGTAAAATAATGCAAGGAGGAGGGGAAGGACTGCAACAATAAGCAAGGAAGGAGGAGGAGGAGACTGAAACAATTTAATGCAAAGGGGAGGAGGAGACTGCAACAATAATTCAGGGCAGGAGGAGGAGACTGTAACTAATAATGGCAAGGAGGAGGAGGGAGGACTGAACACAATAATGCTAAGGAGGGAGGAGGAGAATGCAACAATAATGCAAAGGAGGAGGAGGAGGACTGCAACAATAATGCAAGGAGGAGGAGGAGGAGACTGAAACAATAATGGCAAGGAAGGAGGAAGGAGAGCTGGGCAAACAATAATGGCAAGGAGGAGGAGGAGGAGGAGACTGTAACAATAATGCAAGGAGGAGGAGGAGACTGTAACCAATAATGCAAGGAGGAGGAGGAGACCTGCCAACAATAAATGCAAAGGAGGAGGGGGAGGAGGACTGTAACAATAATGCAAGGAGGGAGGAGGAGACTGCAACCAAGGAATGGCAAGGGAGGAGGAGGAGACTGCAATAAAAGGACAAGGAGGAGGAGGAGACTGGGCAACAATAATGGCCAAGGAGGATGCGGAGGAGACTGCAACAATATGCAAGAGGAGGAGGACGACTGCAACAATAATGGAAGGAGGATTTGGAGGAGGACTGTAACAATAATGCAAGGAGGAGGAGGAGGACTGCAAAAATAAATGGCAAGGAGGAGGGGGAGGGGACCTGCAACAATAATGCCAAGGAGGAGGAGAGACTGCGAACAATAACTGCAAAGGAGGAGGGGGAGGAGACGACTAACAATAATGTTTTTACAAGGAGGAGGCGGAACGGAGACTGAAAACAATACGCAAGGAGGAGGAGGAGACTGCAAACAATAAATGCAAGGAGGAGGGGAGGAGACTGAAACAATAATGCAAGGAGGAGGAGGAGGACTGCAAACAATAATGCAAGGAGGAGAGGGGGAGACGCAACAATTAATGCAAGGAGGAGGAGGAGACTTCAAACAATAATGCAAGGAGGAGGGGGAGACTGCAACCAATAATGCAAGGAGGGAGGAGGAGACTGCAACAATAATGGCAAGGAGGAGGAGGAGGACGTAAACAATAAGCAAGGAGGAGGAGGAGACTGTAAAACAATAATGCAAGGAGGAGGGAAGGGGGAGACTGCAAAGAATAATTCCAATGGAAGGAGGAGGAGACTGCAAGGAATATGGCAAGGAGGTGAGGAGGAGACTGGAAACAAAATGCAAGGAGGAGGAGGAGACTGCAAGGAAGGAATGGCAAGGAGGAGGGAGGAGGAGACTGCAACAATAATGCAAGGAAGCGAGGGGGAGAGACTGTAACAAATAATGCAAGGAGGAGGAGGAAGACTGCAACAATAATGGCAAGGAGGAGGTGGGAGACTGCAACAATAATGCAAGGAGGAGGAGGGGAGACTGTACAACAATAATGTAAGGAGGAGGAGGGATGCCCCCCCCCCTGCAACAATAAATGCAAGGAGGAGGGGGATGAACTGCAACAATAAGGCAAAAGGAGGAGGAGGAGACTGAAACAATAATGGCAAGGAGGAGGAGGAGACTGAAACAATAATGCAACAAGGAGGAGGAGGAGACTGAAAACAATAATGCAAGGAGGAGGGGGGAGGAGACTGCAACAATAATGCAAGGGAGGAGGAGGAGACTGCAACCAATACTGCAAGGAGGAGGAGCGAGACTGAAACAATAATGCAAGGAGGAGGAGGAGACTGTAACAATAATGCAAGGAGGAGTTAGGAGACTGTAACAATAATGCAAGGAGCGAGGAGGAGACTGCAACAATAATGCAGGAGAGGAGGAGACTGCAAAAAGTAATGAAGGAGGAGAAGGAGAACTGTAACAATAATGCACGAGGAGGAGGAGACTGCAACAGTAATGCAAGGAAGACGGAGGAGAATGAAACAATAATTAAAGGAGGGAGGAGACTGCAAACAACAATGCAAGGAGGAGGAGGAGACTGTAACAATAATGCAGGAAGAGGAGGAAGACTGGGGCAACAATAATTGCAACAGGAGGAGCGAGAGACTGCAACAATAATGCAAGGAGGAGAGGAGGACCTGCAACAGTAATGCAAGAAGGCGGAGGAGACTGCAAACAGTAATGCAAGAAGGAGCAGGAGACTGAAACAGTAATGCAAGGGAGGAGGAGGAGACTGCAACCAGTAATGCAAGGAGGAGGAGGGGACTGCAAAGTGATACAAGGAGGAGGAGGAGACTGCAACAGTAATGCAAAGGAGGAGGAGGAGACTGAAACATAATGCAAGGAGGAGAGGAGAGGACTTAACAGTAATGCAAGGAGGAGGAAGGAGACTGCAACAGTCAAGCAAGGAGGATGAGGGGAAACTTGAACAGTAATGCAGGAGGCAGGAGGAGACTGAAACAGTAATGCAAGAGGAGGAGGAGACTGCAACAGTAATGCAAGGAGGGGAGGAGAATGCTACAGTTAATGCAAGGAGGAGGAGGAGACTGAAACAATAATGCAAGGAGGAGGAGTGAGACTGCAACAATAATGCACGGAGGAGGAGGACGGATGTAACAACAATTGACAAGGGAGGAGGAGGAGACTGCAACAATAATGCAAGGAGGAGGAAGAGACGCAACAGGTATGCAAGGAGAGGAGTAGACTGCATCCGTCATGCAAGAGGAGGAGGAGACGCAACAGTAATGCACGAGGAGGAGGAGATGCAACAGTAATGAAGGAGGAGGAGGAAGACTGCAACGTAATGCAATGGAGGAGGAGGAGACTGCCAAACAATAATGCAAGGAGGGGAGGAGCGACTGAACAATAATGCAAGGAGAGGAGGAGACTGTAACAATAATGCAAGGAGGAGGAGGGGAGGACTGTAACAATAATGCAAGGAGGAGGAGGAGACTGCAACAATAATGCAAGGAGGAGGGAGGAGACTGCAACAAAGTAATGCAAGAGGAGGAGGGGAGACTGCAACAGGTAATGCAAGAGGAGAGGAGACTGCCAACAGGTAATGCAAGGAGGAGGGGGGAGGAGACTGCAACAGTAATGCAAGGAGGAGGGGAGGAGACTGCAACAGTAATGCAAGGAGGAGGGGGAGAGACTGCAAAAACAGGTAATGCAAGGAGGAGGAGGACTGCACTGAATAATGCAACGGAGGAGGAGAGACTGCAACAAGTAATGCAAGAGGAGGAGGGGGGAGGAGGAGAAACCTGAAACAACAATGGCAAGGAGGAGGAGGAGACTGCAAACAGGTAACGCAACAAGAGGAGGAGGAGACTGCAACAGTAATGCAAGGAGGGAGGGGGAGGAGGACTGCAACAGTAATGCAAGGAGGAGGAGGTGGGAGACTGCAAAAGTACAAAGTAACATGCAAGGAGGAGGGCGAGGATGAAAAAAACTAAAAATAAGCAAGGAGGAGGAGGAGGACTGTAAACAAGCAATAATGCAAGGAGGAGGAGGAGGGACGAAACAATAATGCAAGGAGGAGGGGAGAGAACTACTTTGCAACAGTAATGCAAGGAGGAGGGGGAGAGGACTGCATCAGTAATGCAAGGAGGAGGAGGAGACTGCAAACAGTAATGCAAGGATTGGAGGGGGGAGGAGACTGCAACAGTAGGGGTAAGCAAGGAGGGAGGAGGGAGACTGCAACAGGTTAATGCAAAGCGGGGAGGGGGAGACTGCAACAGAATGCAAGGAGGATGGCGGAGACTGAAACAATAATGCAAGGAGGAGGAGGGGGGAGAAACTGCAACAGTATGCAAGGAGGAGGAGGAGACTGTAACATGATGCAATTGGAGGAGAGGGAGAACTGCAACAAGTAATGCAAGGAGGAGGAGGGGAGGGACTGCAACATAATGCAAGGAGGAGGATGGAGGACTGCAAAAAACAATAATGCAAGGAGGAGGAGGGGGAGGAAGACTGAAACAGTAATGCAATGAGGAGGGGGAGACTGAAACAATATGGCAAGGGGAGGAGGGGAGACTCGAAACAATAATGCAAGGAGGAGGGGGAGACTGGCAACAATAATGCAAGGAGGGGGTGAGCCTGCAACAATAAGCAAGGAGGAGGGGGGAGACTGAAACAATAATGCAAGGAGGAGGGGGAGGACTGCAACAATAATGACTGAAGGAGGAGGAGACTGGGGCAACAGTAATGCAGGAGGAGGGGGAGACTGCAAAACTTTAAAATGCAAAGGAAGGAGGGGGAGACTCACCGGGGGTTAATGCCAAGGAGGAGTGGGGAGACTGCAACAATAATGCAAGGAGGAGGGGAGATGCAAACAGTAATGGCAAGGGGGAAGGCGGGGGAGGTGAGACTGCAACAAGAATGCAAGAGGAGGAGGAGACTGCAACAATAATGCAAGGAGGAGGGGATGATACTGCAATCAATAATGCAAGGAGGAGGGGGAGACTGTAACCAATAATGCAGGAGGAGGGGGAGACTGCAACAATAATGCAAGGAGGAGGGGAGACTGTAACAATAATGCAAGGAGGAGGGGGAGATTGCAACAATAAATGAAAGGGGGGGGGGGAGCCGTAACAATAATGCAAGGAGGAGGAGGAGACTGAAACAATAATGCAAGGAGGAGGAGGAGACTGCAACAATAATGCAAGGAGGAGAGGAGAATGAAAAAAATAATGCAAGGGGAGGAGGAGACTGCAACATAATGCAAGGAGGAGGAGGAGACTTGCAACATAATGCAAGGCGGAGGAGGAGACTGCAACAATAATGCAAGGGGAGGAGGTAGACTGCAAAACAATATTGCAAGGAGGAGGAGGAGACTGTAACAATGATGGCAAGGAGGAGGAGGAGACTGCCAACAATAATGCAAGGAGGAGGAGGAGAACGTAACAATAATGCAAGGAGAGTGGGAGACTGAAACAATAATGCAAGGAGGAGGAGGAGACTGCAACAATAATGCAAGGAGGAGGAGGAGACTGTAACAATAATGCAAGGAGGAGGAGGAGACTGCAACAATAATGCAAGGAGGAGGAGGAGACTGTAACAATAATGCAAGGAGGAGGAGGAGACTGCAACAATAATGCAAGGAGGAGGAGGAGGAGACTGAAACAATAAGCAAGGAGGAGAGGAGACTGCAAACAATAAGGCAAGGAGGAGGAGGGAGACTGTAAACAATAATGCAAGGAGGAGGAGAGAGACTGCAACAATAAATCAGAGGAGGAGGAGGAGACTGAAACAATATGCCAAGGTGGATGAGGAGACTGCAAAAACAATAATGCAAGGAGAAGGAGGAGACTGTTACAATAATGCAAGGAGGAGGAGGAGACTGCAACAATAATGCAAAGGAGGAGGAGGAGACTGTAACAATAATGCAAGGAGGAGGAGGAGACTGAAACAATAATGCAAGGAGGAGGAGGAGGAGACTGAAACAATAATGCAAGGAGGAGGAGGAGGAGACTGTAACAATAATGCAAGGAGGAGGAGGAGGAGACTGTAACAATAATGCAAGGAGGAGGAGGAGGACTGAAACAATATGCAAGGAGGAGGAGGAGACTTGAAACAATTAATGCAAGGAGGAGGAGGAGACTGCAAGATAATGCAAGAGGATGGGTGAGGAGACTGTAACAATAAGCAAGGAGGAGGAGGAGACTGCAAGAAAATGCAAGGGAGGAGGAGGAGACTGAAACAATAAGCAAGGAGGAGGAGGAGACTGCAAGAATATGCAAGGAGGAGGGGGAGACTGTAACAATATGAAAGGAGGAGGAGGAGACTGCAACCAAAATGCAGGAGAGTGGGAGGTACTGCAACAAAATGTCAGGAGGAGGAGGAGACGTAACAATAATGCAAGGAGGAGGAGGAGACGCAACAAAATGGAAGGAGGAGGGGGTACTGCAACAATAAGCAAGGAGGAGGAGAGACTGAAACAATAGGCAAGGAGGAGGAGGAGACTGAAACAATAATGCAAGAGGAGGAGGAGACTGAAACCAAAGAAGGAGGAGGAGGAGACTGTAACAATAATGCAAGGAGGAGGAGGAGGACTGCCAACAATTAATGCAAGGAGGAGGAGGGTGACTGAAAAAATAATGCAAGGAGGAGGAGGATGACTGAATACAATAAGCCAAGGAGGAGGAAGGAGAATGCAACAATAATGCAAGGAGGATGGAGGAAGACTGCAACAATAATGCAAGGAGGAGGAGGAGGAGACTGAAACAATAATGGCAAGGGAGGAGGAGGAGACTGCAACAATAATGCAAGGAGGAGGAGGAGACTGTAACAATAATGCAAGGAGGAGGAGGAGACTGCAACAATAATGCAAGGAGGAGGAGGAGACATGCAACCAGTAATGAAAGAGGGAGGAAGGAGACTGTAACAAATAATGCCAAGGAGGAGGGAAGAAAGAACTGCAAACAATTAGAACGCTGCAACAATATGAAAGGCGTCTTTTTTCCCCTGCAACAAATAATGGAAAGGAGGGGAGGAGAGGACTGCAAACAATTAATGCAAGGAGGAGGAGGAGGACTGGCAACAATAATGGCAAGGAGAGGAGCGAGACTGCAACAATAATGCAAGGAGGAGGGGAGACTGCAATAATAATGCAAGGAGGAGGGGGAGACTGTAACAATAATGCAAGGAGGATGGGAGGACGCAACAATAATCAGGAGGAGGGGGAGACTGCTAAACAATAAGCAAGGAGGAGGGGGAGATGCAAACAATTAATGCAAGGAGGAGGGGGAGACTGTAACAATAATGCAAGGAGGAGGTAGGAGATCTGAACACAATAATGCAAGGAGGAGGAGGAGACTGCAACACTAATGCAAAGGAGGAGGAGCGAGACTGAAACACTAATGCAAAGGAGGAGGAGGAGACTGCACAATTTAATGCTAAGGAGGAGGAGGATAGAGACTGGCAACAATTAATGCAAGGAGGAGGAGGAGACTGCAACAATAAATGCAAGGAGGGAGGAGGAGACTGCAACAAGAAGCAAGGAGGAGAGGAGACTGTAACACATGATGCAGGAGAAGGAAGGAGACTGCAACAATAATGCAAGGAGGAGAGGAGACTGTAACAATAATGCAAGGAGGAGTTGGAGACTGTAAACAATAATGCAAGGAGGAGGAGGAGACTGCAACAATAATGCAAGGGAGGAGAGGAGACTGTACAATAATGCAAGGAGGAGGAGGAGACTGCAACAATAATGCAAGAGGGAGAGGAGAACTGCAACAATATGCAAGGAGGAGGAGGAGACTGCCAACAATAATGCAAGGAGGGGAGGAGGAGACTGAAACAATAATGCAAGGAGGAGGAGGAGACTGCACAATAATAATGCACAGGAGGAGGAGGAGACGTAACAATTAACGCAAGGAGGAGGAGGAGGGATGCACCAATAAACAAGGAGGGGGGAGGAGACTGAAACAATAATGCAAGGAGGATGAGGAGACTGCAACAATAATGCAAGGAGAAGGAGGAGACGGTTACAATAATGCTAAGGAGAGGAGGAGACCACTGCCAACAATAATGCAAGGAGGAGAGGAGGAGACTTGTAACAATAATGCAAGGAGGAGGAGGAGACTGAAACAATAATGACAAGGAGGAGGAGGAGGAGAGAAACAATAAGGCAAGGTGGAGGAGGAGGAGGACGTAACAATAATGCAAGGGGGAGGAGGAGGAGGACTGTAACAATATGCAAGGAGGAGGAGGAGACTGAAAAACAATAATGCAAGGAGGAGGAGGAGACTGAAACAATAATGCAAGGAGGAGGAGGAGACTGCAAGAATAATGCAAGGAGGCAGGGGAGACGTAACAATAAAGCAGGAGGAGGAGGAGACTGCAAAGAATAATGCAAGGAGGAGAGGAGACTGAAACAAAATGCAAGGAGAGGAGGAAGACTGCAAGAATAATGCAAGGAGGAAGGGGGAGACGTAACACTAATGAAGGAGGAGCGGAGACTGCAACAAAAATGCAAGGAGCAGGGGGAGACGTGCAACAATTAATGCAAGGAGGAGGAGGAAGACTGTAACAAAAAATGCAAGGAGGAGGAGGAGACTGCAAAAATAATGGAAGGCGGAGGGGGTTACTGCAACAATAATGCAAGGAGGAGGAGGAGGGACTGAAACAATAATGCAAGGAGGAGAGGAGACTGAAACAATTAATGCAAGGAGGAGGAGGAGACGAAACAATAATGCAAGGAGGAGGAGGAAGACGGCAACAATAATGCAAGGAGGAGGAGGAAGACGCAACAATATGCAAGGAGGGGAGGGGTGACTGAAACAAATAATGCAAGGAGGGAGGAGGAGACTGCAACCATAATGCAAGGAGGAGGAGGAGACTGTAACCAATAATGCAAGGAGGAGGAGGAGACTGCAACAATAATGCCAAGGAGGTAGGAGGGACGCCAACAGTAATGCAAGGAGGAGGAGGAGATGTAACAATATGCAAGGAGGCAGGAAGAGGACGGCAACAATAATGCAAGGGACGGAGGGGAGACTGGCAACAATAATGCAAGGAGGAGGACGGAAGACTGCAACAATAACGCAAGGAGACCTTACCTTAACCTTACCTTACAGTTCTTGTTCGGGTTTGCCCCAGGTCCCTCAGTGTTTTTTGAGGCGCCTCTAATGGTCTACCAGAGAGTTTGCTAGTACATCTTCCGGTATATTTTGCATCTTCCAATCTTGGATGGTCTGGATGCAGTTTAGATATTTGTCGAGCTTATTCTTAAACACATCTACGCTCACTCCTGATATATTCCTCAGATGAGCTGGCAACGCATTGAAATAGACGCTGCATACGATGCTGGTGCGTAGTGGATTAATGTCCTGTGTGCTTTCCTTATTTTTCTGGTATAGTTTTGGGCACTATTAATCTACCTCTGCTTGCTCTTTTCTGATATTTTTAGTTCCATGATATTTTCTGCTATTCCTTCTATCTGTTTCCATGCCTGAATTATCATGTAGCGTTCTCTTACTCCTTTTCTAGACTATATAATTTTAAGAATTGTAGTCTTTCCCAGTAGTCTAGGTCCTTAACTTCTTCTATTCTAGCTGTAAAGGACCTTTGTACACTCTCTATTTGTGCAATATCCTTTTGATAGTGTGGGTACCATATCATATTGCAATATTCAAGTGGACTACGAACATATGTTTTATAAAGCATAATCTATGTGTTCAGCTTTTCTTTTTGTTGTTTGAAGTGCCGTAAAAAATTAACCCATTTTTCCCATTTTTGCTTTACATTTTGCCAACAGAGTTGCTATTTGATCATTGCATAACATGTTCCTATTCATCATCACACCAAGGTCTTTAACTGCTTCCTTATTTGTGATGGCTCTCTTATTAGGTCCCTTATATGCATATAGCTTTCTTTCTCTGTCTCCATAATTTATTGATTCAAATTTATCAGAGTTAAATACCATCCTATTTACCTCTGCCCAATCATATACTTTGTTAAGGTCTCTTTGTAGAGCGTTCCTATCTCATCACAAGTAATTTCTCTACTTATTCTTGTGTCATCTTGCGAAACTACTCACTACCGAATCCTTGTTAAACATTATTGTCTATAGTCTTCAATCATTAATAAAACAAAAAGTAGTTTTGCAGCTCAAACACCGTACCTTGCGGCACACCGGATATTACCTTGGCTTCATCCGATTTCTCGTCGTTTGCAATAACTATCTGTTTTCTGTTGTGTAAAATTCTTTTAACCATCTTCCTACTTTATCCACGATATTGTGTTTTCTAATTTTCTTCGCTAATATATTATGGTCTACTTTGTCAAAAGCTTTTGCAAAGTCTAGATAAACCACATCTGTTTCATTTCCGCTTTTGCCATATTTTTGAATATGTTCACGGTGGACTAACAGTTGGGTTTGTGTATTTTTTCCGGGTACGAAACCATGTTGTCCTCCTATTAAACAAATTATTTTTATTAAAATGTTTCATAATATTTTTCTTCATTACCCTTTCATACACTTTCATTATATGTGATGTTAGACTCACAGGCCTATAATTACTTGCCTCTAGTCTTGATCCACTTTTGAAAGTAGGGGTAATATATGCTAATTTGTGTCTCATCATAAATCTTGCCTGTATCTACACTTTGTCTTAATAATATTGCAAGTGGCTTTGCGATAGAATGAACTACTTTCTTTAACAAAATAGCAGGGAATTCCATCCATCCGGCCCTGCAGCAGCTCCATTTTTTAATTTCATTAATAGCCTGCACAATATCAGCTTCATTAATATCTATG
>NC_087202.1:98138-123051 GCF_015104395.2 Macrobrachium nipponense
ATATGTGAAAGAAAAATGTGCTCAATATATATATAAATTATATTAATAATATATATATATTATAAATATTTAATTATCTTAAATATATATCTATTATATATATATATGTATATACAGTTTGGGTAAAAATGATTGACGCGTCCTATAGATTCTTCTGCATGCACACAATACCTCGGAATACTTATTCACTACGATGCTGTGATGTGCTTGATTGATGTTTTTAAGGGTTCTAATACTTGGTGTGACCCCCACGCTTCTTTTTAATTGCTTGAAGTTGTCCTGGAACACTCTTGACTAAGTTTTCAAGGATGGTTTTGGGAAAGTTCTCCCAAATGTCTCTGACCTCTCTCTAGTTTTTCGAGACTGGAGGTGTCGCGGTCCCTTAATTGTGATTAGATGATGCCCCACAAATTTTCAGTGGGATTGAGATCGGGGCTATTGTCAGGCCAGTCACTAAGAAAAGGGATTTTACAGAATTTGAGGAGATCTGTGACTGTTTTTGCCCTATGACAAGGGGCACTGTCCTGCATGAACACCTTTGCATTACATTTGACCATTGATGGTACCAAGTATATTCCATTAACAGCTCTGAGTAGTTGTACTGGTTCATAGTAACATTCTTGGGCAGTGTTACCAACGCCCCTTTGCCGTGGTATGAAAAGCAACCCCAGAACATCAACGAATCAGGGTGCTTCGTGGTCGTATTCACGTACTTCTCCCGGTAAGGATCACTACTACGGGATCGGTAAACCTTCCCGGAGGGCTTGAGGACACTCTGAATGTGACTTTGGCACTATAAAGGATCGATCCCTTTAAAGTGCTGAGGGTTAAATTCTTCAACATACACCTAGCATATGAAAGGCGATTCCTAATGTGATGCCTCGTCAGGAGTGGTTTTTTCTTGGCAGGAAGACAACGGTAGCCTAAGCCGTCCTTCATGTACTTTCTTAGGGTTCTGGCACAGATATGACTGAAGATTTTCCTGTTTTGCTCCTTCAGCTGTTTAGAGGAAGCCCTTGGATTCTTCTCAATAGCAATTCGAAGAAATCTGAGGTCTCTGTTGGTTAGTTTCCTCTTTCTCCCTGTCGAGGTTCCAACCTGGGGTTGGGCCCTCTCACCCCCCCCCGTCCCTTGAACTTTTTAATCCAGCGCTGGGCAGTTCTGACTGTCACACCTACGCTAGCAGCAATTTCGGAGGTTGACACTTTTTTTTTGCTTGTATAAGCAACTACCTGAGCAACCTGTGTTTTAGTATTGTGCTTATTAACCAGGGGGGGCATAATCAGCACTACACCGCAAACCCAAAGGTAACTATGCGTGGAAACAGGTTTCACAAAGTAATGTTACGAGGCAACAGAGGCCTCCCACCCACGCATCATCAAGGGTAGGGGGGACGGGTGTTTGTGAGCGGGAAAATGAAGGGTACTTGATTGCCAGACGTATGTTTACGACATTTAATTCGGCCATATATATATCATATATAGATATATATATATAGATATATATATATATATATATATATAATATATATCGATACATATATAATATATATATATATATATAAATAGAATATATAATAGATATATATATCTCATATATATCATATATATATATAGATCTATATATATCCTATATATATATATATATACCTAATATAGATATATATATATATCTTCATAATATATTATTATATATATATATATAATATATATATATATATCATATATATATATATATATATATATATATTATCTCATATATAATATATATATGATATATATATATATATATATATATAGATATATAGATATATATATATATCTAATATAATATATTATATAGGTATAATATATATATATATTATATATATAAATATATATATTATATATATATATAATCTCCATATATATATATAATAATAAATTATAATAATAATATATAATATATATATATTATTCTCATATAGATATAATATATATATATATATTAATCTCATAATATATATTATATTAATATATATAATATATATATAATATAATTATATATATTCTCATATATATATTTTATAAATATATATTATAATATAAATATATATATCCTATATTATTAATATATAATATATATTCAATAATATATTAATATTATAATTATATTATATAATATATATATTAAACCATACATAACATATACCTTGGAACCTGTTTTCGTACATAATCCATTCCAGAACATCTCACAAAGTCTGAAAACTAGAAAATCCAAAACAATTCACATAAGGAATAATGTAATTAAAAAGTACTTTTTATAGAGAATAAACAGTTTTACATTCAGAAAACAATGAGAAATAAAAGTAAATGAATAATGAAATGGATGAATAAACATTTAACTTCACTCTTACCTGTATGGAAGACTTGTTTAGCATATGGAAAATGGAGAGGGAGGAGGAGAGGATATTGTTTGGAAGGGGAATCGCCCTCCAGAAGATATTCAGGTATTAAGGACCTATCTGGGGTTACTTCTCTTCATTTTTTACCAGCACTATCGTAGGTTACTTCGTTTTTTACTGAGACTAGAACCGGCTTGAGAGTTGATGGTCCCCTGTCGAGCAGCAAAACTGTCCAGAGAGATTTTTCTCTGGCACCTCTTTAAAATTTGCCTCAAGTGAAACGAGGCATGTTGGAGAGACAGATTATATCAACTTCCTTGGGATGATAATTTTCCACAAAATTTTTTACATCACTCCACTTTGTAAAGATCCTTAATTACTGAAATAGGCACGTTATGTATGCCCGTTCGTTTTTTGAATTTTTCAAACCAGCCTCTGCTGGCCTGAAATTCACTAACAGCAGCACTTGTTGTAGGCATTTTCTTACTAAGATCAGCATGTAACATCCTTGCCTTTTCAAAAATTATCGCTGCCAACACTTGGTTACAAGTTCTCTCTTAAGTTCCATAGTATTTCTCGTTTTGTGTGTGTGTGTGTAGAAGGACTGACACTAGGAACTTTCTTTAGCCCCATGATGGCTTAGCAGTTGCACTCAAATAAAAAAAAAAAGCACAAAAAATACGAGCACAAAGGCAGAATGAGTCACAAGAGAACATGTAATGCTTTGTTTGGGCACTCTATAGGGGCCTAGTCACAAGTGGGCCCTGGATGGAGCAATTCTGGGTGTACAAAATCTCAGGATATGTATGAAACCAGAGTCAAAATTTTGTCAAAAAGTCTTCAAAAACCGAATCGTATGAAATCCGAGGATCCACCGTGTGTCTGTATGCCATCTTAACTTCTTGAATTCCTCATGCTTTTTTGGACTTGCTTTTCACTAGAAAGCCTGAAGATCCAGGTGCAAGAAATATGAAGAAAGAATAAATTATGATGTCCGATTGCAGGAATCTCCTTGTTAATTTGTTATTGCTGGTTCGTTTCCTGCTACTAAACATCATGATTTCTATATATTTCGTGCATTTGTATCTTAATGCTTTGTAGTGACAAACGTATCCTAAAAAGAGTGAAGAATTCGAGTAGTTATAAGGGCATCATGGCTATTACAATTACATAAGTATCTGGTAAAGATGACCAGTAGATTCTATATGTAGTGCATACGTTTGTATATGTATATGTGTATTTTTTTATTCCCAAATATCTTTTAGTCAGCTATTAATATTCCTATAGGTAAAATGGTCTTTCTGTGACGATTGCAATTCTTGATAGAAGTCATTACTTCTTGTCCTCACCAAAGAAAGTGACAGTAATCACATGGGAGCCACCTTAAACCTCAGGGTTCTAGTTAGGATGTTTGCTTAAGCATAAATTGGGTTTTGTACAGCTTTCAACTCACAATCCATAACTAAGCAAAACATCACTGCATTACATCAAATTTTCTTTCTAAAAACAAATACCCTTTATGACTGCATTTGCAATGAAAGGGGTGGTATCAATTTTACTTTATTTTTGTCTTACTGTAAGTTGCATTTATGCAGGATATATCTTTTGGGTATTCCGTTTTGGAGCCAAAATTTTCTCTCTCTGTCTCTCTGATCTCTGTTTTTGTATTGGTGTTAAGACAGCACATTATCATATTTTTATGTATTTAATCAAAATTTTACTCAATGAAGAGTAAAGCATTTGAGAAATTGGCCAAATTTCAATTGAAAGTTCAAAATTGTGAAAACTTGCTACGTATCAGTCTCTGGAACCCCTTATTTCAGATTTTCTAATACACAGGATCAATATTTTTAAGTTGGCAAAATTATTTTGGTTAATTATGAGCCTGGTTGCCACCCATTCCTCCATAATCGGATAATTTATAAGTTAATACTTCTTTAATTTATCAGGTGGTGGAAATGTTACAGCTACTGTATACTTTGTCCTTTTCATAATTTTCTCTTGAAAAGTGGAACATGTAATTGGTCATCTTGGCTTAATTTAACTAGATTAATTAAAACTTGAAATGTTTACCTCTGGATTTTTATATATTTGTTATACTTGTATGGTATTACCTATATAGTTGATTTAGAAAGTAGACTTTTCATAATTCCAGCCAGTTTTCCCGTGAGTTCTGTCATCGTACACTTGTTTTCCGTTGTTGAAGTAGAGCAAATTGGTGAAGTAAATTTGTTTATTATGATCTTTCTCCCAGTAGCTTTAAGATGTATCTGAATTTGGAGTAGGAGCTGATCACAATGTGTTCTGAACCTTGAGGAGATACTCCTTAAATTTGTATTTGTTTTATAAGCTGGATAAGTTAAGTACATATCTTAGTTTTACCAGACCACTGAGCTGATTGACAGCTCTCCTAGGGCCGGCCCAAAGGGTTTTATATATTTACTACGTGGCTAGGAGCCAATTGGTTACTTAGCAACAGGACCTACAGCTTATTGTGGGATCAGAACCACATCAAGAAATAAATTTCAATCACCAGAAATAGATTCCTCCGATTCCTTGTTGGTAGAGCAGGGAATCAAACCCTCAATCTCGGGGGGTTGAACATGTAACCGACTCTTCCAATGAGGAACTAAAAGCTGGAGAATAACTTTGTTATTTTCTAGAACACTTGGAATTGTGGAAATTATGTAAAGCTATAAAGAAAAGATCATCAAACATTCTTTTCTTGATTTTTTGTCAATTCCAGTCACTTTTAGATTGTTTTTATTGTTATTTGTTTTGATGAGGGAAGGTTGGATCTTGTATTTCAAGTACTATTTCTTTTTTGTAATTTTAGTTGCAGGGTTTTGATGGACATATATTTTTTTGTGCCTAAAAACCACAAACATTGATATGAAGATGTAATAACTTTTTCCACCTTTCACTCTGCACTGGCACTTTTTAATGTATTACTTGCGCACCTGAAAATCAGTAGTTCATGTTATAATGTCTCCAGACTCCCAGCTCCATGTGGTTTTGTGGAAGGGAGGAATCAGAGAGCAACCATTTGTCCTGTGTAGTTGCTCTAAACTTCATTAGCTTTTTTTTTGTGCTTAATAATTATTGTTTTTTTTTCATCTTGTTCTATTAAGACTGATCTTCAATAGAAAAACCTAGTGCAAGAATGAATATTATTGTATTACTGTACTTATAGAACATGAAGGATGGAAATGTTTGACTGCTTTCTTCCTCATTTGTAGAATTTGAGTAGTTGAGGTGGTCAAGAGAGGTAAATAGACTCATGAAACATGGTCCTAAGGGTTTGGCATGATCTCAGCAGACTTGGTGATCCTTAGGACCTTGAGGCTCAAGATTACGTATATCCAATTTGATCTCCTAGAACACCTATATATGAGAGATGCCATTATTGTTCTTCCTCTATCAGGCCCCAATGCAAGGAGGGAGTCCTCCTTGGACAAAATTACTTGTGCATATTATAAAGTAATTTAACAAAGATCCAGCTATGTACGTTTTAGAATACAGAAACCAGGAATGACTGATTAAAATATCTATAAAAAAGCCTTTTGCTTTCCAGTTAATGAAAAAAATATATGGCACAAATTACAGAATCAAAAGAATCAAATATGATGCTGATAGAGTCATCCATGGATTAGTAACGATGCCTCATGTTCAGGATCCCAAAGGACTTGAAAAATAAACTCTATACATACCAGGTACTAACTGGAATGTGTAATGTTGAGATACAGCAATATCCATGAACTAGTAGTCTCTGAAATAAGTGGAATTGACCTCAACACTTTTCAGATCAGAATGTCCAGATGAAAATATTGGTCAAACATACAGTTACACCCTTTTGTACAGGCAGTCCCCAGGTTACAGCAGGTGTTCCATTCGAATGGCATGCCATCCCATAAGTCGGAAAAAGCTGTAACTCAGAACATCGTAATGAAAATTTTAAAAATGAGAGAGAGAGACTTATGTAAGACTTAAGATCAGTTTGTAAGCTTTGCCTTGGTAATAAACCAGTTATCTTCCCTCCTTATTGTGAACCCTAAACTGGTTTTCTCACCTCACTATAGTGCCTGCAGCTACACTGCTCAGAATCCTAGTAACGGTGCCATAACTTCAAAACATCAGCCATAACCTGGAGCTAATTTTTTATGAACGTATACATGAAAAAGTGCAGTAAGTTTGGGACACCTTAGGTCGGAGCCGCCATAATCCGGGGACTACTTGTAGCAAAATCTATGTCTACTGTAATACAGTTAATGCTGAGTTGTTTGCATGCACATAAAAATTTCTGCCTTAAATATGTATTTGCAGCCATTTGATCCTGAGACAGTCACCCAGACTGGACGATTTCAAGTACATATCATGCTGTATCTAAGGAGTATGTTTCATCTATCAGTGGCTGCAATAGGGATGTCTGCTAAGGTTATAAAAATAGAGTTGAAAGTAAGTTTGGTTTTTGATATGTGGATATCTTGTCACACAAGACTTCCTTGGAAAACAGTTTACCAAACCTTACAGTTGAAAAATATACAACTTTACCAAAAACTAAGACCTAAATCATTTTAAGGCAGTCTGCCACATAACAAAACCAAGAGATCGTGGAAGTGATGAAAAACAATAAATTTTATTGTATACAAAATGAGATATTGTAAATGAGTCTGAATTAGTTCATAGTACAAAGAACACAATATGAAATGCAAAAGAGCATAAAATAAATTATCAAGAAAACAAGATTAGGTATAAATAGTACAAGAAAATAAGAGTCACTCTGCTTATTAACTAGAAGTACTGTACTATTAAAGGATATAATACATTGAAGGGCATAACAAGGCATAGACCTTAGTCATAAACTGGCAGTGGAAAGTGACAAGCTTCAAAAGCAAAAATGAGAGTATAAGGGATAGTAGATGATGGCTGTATTATTCAAAAACTACTTTTACACTGATGGAGCTAAAAGGTGACTGTAACCGAAAACTAAATCAAAATGCAAATTTGTTTACTATCAAAAGTTACGTACTGATTGAGAAGAACAAAAAAATTTCTGAAATGAATAAATAAAATTTTAAGCAGTGACAAGTTTTATGAAAGAATAGTACATTTATTGTGGAATAAAACCATAGCTTTGGTTGATATATCTTTACTACTAGATTTCAGCACAAACAATAGCATTTGTATGGTTAATGGTCTGTGATGAAACAAATAAAACAAAATACTAATAAGCAAATATTGAAAAATGGATGGAATTCCCAAAAATCAAGAGCCGAAAGCATGTACGTAACTAGTAAAAGCAGTTCATCTGTGAGACCAAGGAAAAATGACAATGATAAAAAGTGTAACAAAATACACTGACATTAAAGAGAGAACAGAAAACCAAAAAGAAGAAGCTAACAGTTCAATTATTAGAATAGATTAACTCTTCAGATTTTGTTTAATAGAAAATGGGAGATCAAATCCCTATCCCACCAATAACCAATAATTAGTACTGCCAAAAGTGCATTTAAACTTGGAAAGTAAAAAAAAAAAAATGACAGCTTACTTAATAAATGCAGTTAACAAAAAAGAGCAAATTTAGGGCCTCATGAGAATCATATTTATACTAAAGAAGTCATTAACATAAAATAAGCATATAAATCTTTTGCAAGAAGACCCATATATAATACATAATCATTTCAGGTAAATTTTAAAGCAAATTCAAAGTAAACACTTTCATGGAGGTTAGAAACACTATCCAACTTCAAGAAGAGCAGTCAGTGGGAGGACTTATAAACACACTGCACAAAAGATTCAATACTACTTTGAAAATGAAATAGTCTATACAGATAACAGAATAGTATATTACCAAATCTGGTATCAGAACTGGCAACTGAAATTTTGAAACCATATGATGTATAACAAATTGGTGTGCCGGACAAATTGTCACCATTGAAAATAAAAGTAATATAAAGGCAAAATATTTTGGTAATGTTTCAAGTAAGCGCGGCCAGCATCACCCCAATCCCAGGAAGCAGGGCAAAAGTTTAGAAGGGTAAACATAACCCTTCCCAGTCCTGGAAAGCATTTATTTCTCAAAAATGTATAAAGAATCTATGATTTAATAGACTAGCTACCAAGAGCAAAACACTTAGCAGGCATTAGCAGGAGAAATTGTTAAGAGCCCAACACCTCTAGATTAAAAAGGGAAACGGAATTACTAATTATAAAGAACTTTGAAGCAATAGAAGATATGAATTATACAGGTACTATTATAATTGAAAGTTGACAGTGGAAGACTTTAAGTATCTCCAGCCCCATTTGCACTAAAGTTTTATTTAGAAAAGTATGAATTCTTAATTTAGTTGAAAAAGTTAGCACAGTAGAAAGCAGTAAAGTTAATGCAAGGAACTCCAGCACTAATCCATGTGATGGGGATGGAACGCTTTAGGCAGTACATTAGTAGTACCTCACTTTTATGTGCTTCACTTTGTTGCATATTTTTTGTAGAACATAACTTACTATTTTATGCTGGAACTTTATCACTAACTCGCAAATTTTTTTATGGACCACATCTAAAATTATCACTAATTTTTTTTTTAAGAGCAAAAGAGGTTTTTACATCAAAGTCTAAGCAAAATGGATTCTGTAAGTGAAATAATGTTTTATTGATATTTTGCTGTTTTTTCATTAAAAAATATGTATACTGAGAGAGAGAGAGAGAGAGAGAGAGAGAGAGAGAGAGAGAGAGAGAGAGAGAGAGAGACGAGAGAGAGAAGGAGAGATTTTAGAGAAGGTTTATACATCAAAGCCACGGTAATACAGTGGTCTCCTGTCTTCGCGGGGGATGCGTACCAGACACCCCCCCCACCCCCCCGCGCGAATAGTTAGAACCTGCAAATACTTGGAATCCCTATGAAATGCTTAGAACTGCCTATTTTGTTAGTTAAAACTCAAGTAAAACCAATTAAAAAATTTTATTCTTGGTTTTTTTAATAGTTTTTATCACAAAAAGTGCATTTTATGATTAAATTGATAAAAAATTAAAAAGAAAAAACAGGAATTTGTGGATATTTCTTATACAAAAATAGTGCAAATAGGCAAATTTTCCGTGAATAATGCGGGGAAATGTTCCAGAGAGAAATCTGTGAATGCGTGAGTCGGCGAATCCGGAGAATGTAACTTGCTTGAGACAAGATTTCAAAGGCATGGATAAACTATGGCTGGGAGGAGAGTAGGAATGTTGAGTGTTGCCTACATATGAAATTTGGATTTTAAATAATTTTACGGTGATTAGAGATGTAGCATCAACAGTGATAAGATGTCCTCTTGTGCACTGTTATAATGTGTGTGATAATCAAAGTAAACTAAACTTGTAATGTAATACGATGTACAATAAATCAGACAAAGCAAGAAATGTGACCACTACTTATGTCAGTTTAGTAGTGAACTTAATGGATTTGTTTATTTATGTGTTTTTTTTTTTTTTTTTTTTTTTTTTTTTTTTTTTTTTTTTTTTTTTTTTTTTTGTTAATAATGATATACAGTAGTACCTCGAGATATGAAATTAATCCGTACCGAGGCGCCTTTCGTACCATGAGGTTTTCGTATTTTGGACCACATTTTACATGAAAAATGGCTAATCCGTTCCAAGCCTCCAAAAACACCCCAGTAAATTTCATAATAAAGGTAAATTGACCTAAAATTAAAATAAAATTTATTTTGTATTTTTTTTATTTTTACATTTCTTTTTACTTTTTTATACTTTATGTAATTTCAATTTCTTCACCACCGAATGGATGCCAGTCCGTTTACAGAATTTTTCGAACCACCCATGAGAAGCCTTGAACTCTGGGGTTGCCGTTGATGTCCCCTCTCTGCCGTCGTCTTCGGCTTGGGCAATCAAATCGCCAAAAACAGCGCTGGCCTTCGGGCAGATTGCCGTCTCAGTTATCGTATCGCCATCGATTTCTTTGTCCTCGATCCATACAAGAAGCAGCCTTTCCATTTCATTATGCACATGGCTCCTCTTGTTGGACAAAATAGTCACGCCCTTGGAAGGTGTAGCTGCTTTGATGGCTTCCTTCTGCTTAAGGATGGTGCCTATCATCGACGGATTTCGGCCGTATTCCTTAGCGATCACACTCAACCGCAAGCCAGCTTCATACTTTTTTATTATCTCCATTTTTGTCTCTATAGAAAGCATTCTCTTCTTTCTGTGAACTTCAGCAACTTTCTTGCGACCCATGACTATATGTACTGTACGTAATTAAGTTACGTATGTAATACATATACTAATTAGGTTCTCACAACACGATAAAGTAGCACAACGAAATCACTAACGAATTTACGATACTAAACGAAATCGTTGGACTGAACGAATGCTGCATGCGTAGGATAAAGCTTCGGGTGCGAAGTGGCCGAGCGAAGGCACGCCAACACGTAAGATGCATGATAGGAGGGATGCTGTCCAATAGGAGAGAAGGATCTCAAGGCTTGGCTAGCATCAGGAACCAATGGGAGAGCAGGAGGATGGTGGCGAGTCTACTAGAACTAAGATGGCGGCGCGGGTTTCAAAATTGTTATTTGGCGAATCTCGGACTTTCAGAAACCTTTCGTATCTTGAAAACTTTTCGTAGGTAGAGCAGTAAAATTTTTCGTGTCAGCTTTCGTATCTCGAGTTTTTCGTAAGTTGAGCCTTTCGTATCTCGAGGTACCACTGTAGTATACAATTTGCTACTGTAGAGTGGATGATTTAAGTTAACTACTAATGATTTGCAAATTTTAGACTTTTAATGATTAGATTAATATAGCATAAATTGATTCTTTTAGTGAAGTAACATTTTATTGATATTTTGCTGTGTTTTCATTAAAGGATATGTATACTGAGAGAGAGAGAAGAGAGAGAGAGAGAGAGAGAGAGAGAGAGAGAAATTTTTTAGTAAATTTATGTGAGATGGTGAGGATTAATCACAAAACGACATAAACTAAAAACTTACTGTACTAAATATTTTTATCATCAATGTACGTATTTGTATGTAATCACAAAAATACTAACATGATGTAACAAACCTAGCATTCTGTTTGGAGGAACATGTCTCATCATTCTAAACTCCCCTCATAGTTTAGACTTGCTCTATACAGTACGCAGTACTACTGTATATCGCTAAATACATATTGTACAGTAAGTATCATTTCAAAATCATCTTACAACACTGCAAAATATAATAAAATACCTGTAAGTTATGTGCAGTACTGCAGACGATGCACAAAGTTATGTTAGGCAAAAGAAAATATGTCTCACACATAGTTTGAGGTATATTTTTGTTTGGACTGTTAAAATAGGCAGTTATAAGCATTTTACGAGTTCATATATACTTAAGACTAAGAGTTGCAGAAGAATTACGTAAGCTGACTTTGGGTGTTTTGGGATAATGGATTGGGGTGTTCGTATTTTTTGTTTGAAATGATATTAAATTGTTTTAGTATAATTAAGGTACAGGCAGTCCCTGGGTTACGACAGGGGTTCCGTTCTTGAGACGCAATGTAAGCCGAAAATTGTTGTAAGCTGGAACATCGTAAAAAATCCCAAGAAAACCTTACTTTAAATGCTTTGGGTGCATTCAAAACTATGTAAATTGTAATCTTATTGCATTTTTCATAAAAAAACATCAAATATTGATTATTTTGCATTTTTGGTGTCATATTTCTTCTGCCAGATGAGCGTTGTAGGCGCCGTAACCCTGGAAATCATTTCTGATGAATATAATAGAAAAGCACCTTAACCTTGGAACGTGGTAAGCCGAACCCGTCGTAACCCGAACCTGTCGTAACCGGCAGTCCCCGGGTTACGACGGGTTCGGCTTACGAGGTTAAGGTGCTTTTCAATTATATTCATCAGAAATTATTTCCAGGGTTATAACGCCTACAACGCTGATCTGGCAGAAGAAATATGACACCAAAAATGCAAAATAATCAGTATTTGAAGGTTTTTTTTGATGAAAAATGCAATAAGACTGCAGTTTACATAGTTTTGAATGCACCCAAAGCATTAAAAATAAGGTTTTCTTAGGATTTTTGGCAATGTTCCGGCTTACTACGATTTTCGGCTTACAACGCATCTCAAGAACGGAACCCCTGTCGTAACCCGTGGACTGCCTGTACTGTTATTGCCACTAAAGTGCCATAAAACCGGATCACCATTAACCAAGTCCAACAATAACCAGGGACAGCCTGTACAGTGAACTCCCCATATTACCAAGGCTTAATACCAGACCACCCTACAAATAGCTATAATCTGCGAATACTAGAATCCCTACAACTGTGTATTTTGTTAGTTCAAACTTAAGAAAACCCCACTAAGAATGCTTATACCTGGTTTTTTAATAATGGTATATCTGTAAAAGTGCATTCAATCATGAAATTTATATGAAAATACAGTAATTTGTGGATATTTCTCATAGAAAAATACCGTGAATATTCAAATTTCCTGTAAATAATGGGTAGATATGGTCCATAGAGAAATCTGTGAATACTTGAGTCCATGAATATGGGGAGTCCTCTGTATATACATTGCTTTTTTGGACCATTGTCATGATATTCATACTGTGTGTTAGAAGCAAACACACAAGTGATCAGTAAGGTACAGGCTACTCTAAAGCATTAAATTTGTTCAGTAAATTACAAACAATAAACCTCAGCTGAAAATAAAAATAAGATTATAAAGTCGAAAGTCAAAATTTACGTATTCTTAAAATTTATTACACAAAAGATGTCAATGTTAATCTAGATTTGTAAAATCGTTTGTTAGAATAAAGAAAATTAGAAGTCACATATGTAGAATCATCGCATCTTTTGTAGCAAATATAATTATAATTGAGTACCATTATCATGAAGAAGAAAAGGCACAGAATTTTCTCCTCGAGTCATAGTCTACTCTCCTGAAATCTTTAAGTCCTTCAAAGATTCTTGATCCTTAGGACATCCTTGGCGTTTTCTTTGAACATATTGTTTAACTGTACGTATTTATATTTCCCATGGAAAGTCTTCCTTCTTGAGTCACACACTCCAACGAATCCGCTACAATGAGATCAGAATTTCCTCTAGTTGATTTGGCCTGCTGATAAAGTGTTGTACACAATTTTGCTACTTCCACTGATCCTTCCTTTTGCTCATGATTATTATGTTCTATACTTGAAATGACATCCGAGATTTCTAAATTTGTTGTTATTTTTCCGTCACATCCAAAGGCTGATCATCTAGAACATTCCCATCTCTTCGTAGTAGCACTGGTGGATTTTTTTAGTGTACATATAACCATTATAGCATAGTTTCTCTCCACCTTTATTATTACGGATGACTTACATCATGGGCAAACAGATAAAGGAAAGTTTATTTACTCTCAACCTAAAGCTACGTTTGAAGAGAAAGATCTTGTAATCATTGTAAATAGCTACCAAAAGATAATTATCAATACAAATATTTATAGATAGTTTGCTAGTTAGCAGTTATTAATAAAATAACATCATGTCCTTATAACCACTTTGAGTGACTGTCAAATAACGATAGGTAATTTGTTAGTGGGGGTTTTGTCAGGCATTTGAGGAAACAACAAACATTATTTTAATATTTGCAGAGTTTATGTTTCAAATTCATCTTCAATTATAACTGTTTTTGGAACAGAATATATCCATACTATATCCAATCTCTTATCAATGGTAGATTCCGCTGTGTAATTACTTGGTAAGTTACTTACATGGAAATGATATTTTCAAGATAAAATTAAATTTCATATATACCTACCAAGTAATTACAGAGTGGAGCCCTCCCTCCTCCCCACTAATGGACATTAAGCACAAGAGAAGTGAGTTCCTCTGTTTTGTTGTTCCTATTTTTCCCGATAGTGGGCTGATGTCACCTGCACAAAAAAACTATTGCTTGGTAAGTATATATAAAACTTAATTATATCATGAAAATACCATATATCATTACAATATTATCTTTGTTAATGGTGTCCCCCTCATCTTGGGACCACCTTGATGTGGTGAGGGGGCTCTTGAACCTCAGGAATTTGTTCCTGGGTTTGAGTCCGAGACTCCTATATATCATTATAATATTTCTTTGGATTAATGTGTTTGTGTGGAATTTTCCACTTTTGCAAAACATTTATAGGAACTGATAAATAAGAAATATCATAGCTGGGACTGGATTTATATCCAAAACTAAGTTGTGGAAACTGTGGTAGAACCATCAACTACCTGATAATGTTTGGACTTAAGGGATACCAATTTGATATCTCAAGGGCAGAACTATTCTTCAGGGCTGGACTACGGATTCCAGGGGGTCTGGTTCTGGGGATAGGACTCTCTGCATTCTATCTGGTTTGCCCATAACATAATTAGGGTGGGGATGATTGTATTCTTGCAATACTCTAAGTCCTACCAAGCAAGTTTAGCTTACACTTGGGCCACACTAATCGTTTGTGCCATCTACTGTTACTGGGTAGGGTAGGGATGCGGACATTTGGGAGTCAGTTCTCACTTGTGGGCCATTGGTGAAAGAATAAACTCCATGAAAGGCTGATGATTTCTTTTTAAGCTTTTCAGGTATATTTTTGTTCTCTCTCTCTTTCTCTAATCTTTATGAAATTTACAAATAAAGATTTGAGTACCCCTGGGCCTTCTGATGGTACAGTCACAGCACAATTGATGACTACTGGAACCTCCTCCTCTAACCACCTTGCTTAGTTGTAGATGACACTAGTGCGTCAAAGAACCACCATCCTCCTTCAGATGAAGTATCTGAACACCATTCCAGGTGCAATAACATTAAAATATAAAAAAAAAAGTAAAAACCTCTTGGTAGATTCTAATGTTGTAACATTGGAACCATAAATTGCAAAAGATAACTCTGAATCGGAGGCAAATAAGCCTCCCAACCCACCAACACTTCAACCTGTGACATGTGATATAGAAAAGCAAAACAAATTTGAAACACTGACATCATGCACAAAGCAGGCCCCAAAGAGGAAAAGAAACTTCTGACTGGACCCTACACTGGTACATTTTGACCACTTTTTGGATCAGAAAACTGGTCAGGATTTCTGATCCTTGAAGCAGAACATAAAATTCCAACTGCTATAGTAGTTGAAAACAAATTACTGAACCTGTGTCCATCCCAAGAAGTGGACTGCAGATACACCAGAGATAATGATAGGTTACTTGAAGTAACCACCACAAAACAGTCCACTGCCTTGTTGAACATAGAAGAAATTAATGTCATAAAAGTAACAATGACAAGCCATGAAATGTTAAATTATGTATAAGGTACAGTCATTAACATTGAGGGTGAAGATCTACCTCCAAAATACTTGCTAATTGACTCCCTTAAACTAAGGTATATTAATATCCATGACCTAAGAGTTTATTTAGTTCCAAGCAGGAGGGATAAGAATACACAAATTAAAATTGCCAAAGAAAAATTTACTGGCCAAATTCTTCCACTTAAAATTAAGTTCTTGGGCAAAGTAGAGAAGCATACCCATTTATACCAAACCACTTCAATGCACACAATGCTAAGAATTTGGCCATACATACAAAGTAGTAGGGGCTGGTAAGGGAAGATTTTGACGAGATGGGGACCGACTGGAATAAAGCATGAATTTTTGTGCATGTTATCTTTAGACCACCTACCTCTGATCTGAAACCGGTGCCATGAAATTTATCCAAAGGAACACCCTTTTTTCCCACATATACCCACGACATATTTATAAAAAACATACATGGTGAAATCTCACTGATAACATTGCCTGAGGTAGATCCAACGACTATAACATCTTTATTGTGGCCTATTCACATTGTTTAGGTTCTGTAATATGTTTAGGTTCTGTAATATAAAAGTTAGAATATTTTATTTAAAATCTGAAGTGTGAGATGGCCAACTTTGAAGTTAAAAAAAAAAAATCCACCATTGCTAAAAACATACATATCTCATTATGCTGTTGTGGGAATGTTCTTGGCATACATTTTGTCAGTCATTTTAGCTGGGAAAGGTGAATGAGTGATTTGGCTGTCGTGGTGTTAGACTGAAATTCTATTTCTCTTTGTGTTGAAAGAGGATTTAAAAATATGGACTGGGTTGCATGCATGATATGCCAGACCAATACAAATGAAAAACGGAGGTGCCCTTTGAATGCTTTCGTTGTGACAAATCACAAGCTTATAAACAGTTCATAGACAGTGTGAAGGCATTTAGACAGCTAGGCAGGTTAACAGTAGAACTGAATTTTGATGAGCACATTACAGCTGAAGACTTAAATTTACACAGGGCACAGTGGCTCAAATCGTGTTAGTCTAAGTTTAGCAACACTAGACTGGGAAGGGCACAAAGAAAAAGAGATGCTGAGGAAGCAGACACACCAGCCAGTTCTGAAGATGCTGTAAGAAAGCGAATCCGAAACCATCCAATTTAACCAAATAGCATCTGTATTTTCTGTGCAAAAGCAGATGACCATCTTCATGACTTCATGACATTGCATGCAGATGAAAATGTTTGTTTGTTGCATGTCTACTGACTTGCAAGATACGGCACTGCTTGCTAGAATATCAGGTGGAGACTTGATAGCCATAGAAGCCAAATATCACTTGCCTTGCTTGTTTGAACTCAGAAATCACCACTGCTCTCTAAAGTAGACAGCAGCATCAGCAATCCTGTGTAAACAAAAGTCAGAGACTAAAGAATAAAGCAAGAGCATTTATTGAACTGACGACACACATTGAGAACTCTGTTGAAGATGAAACCTTTTTCTTTCATTTTGCTGACCTGTGGCAGCTTTATGAGTATCACCTGCAAGAACTTGGAGTGGCAGTTATTGAAGTAAACAAAGCTCGATTTAAAGAGCAAATTCTACAGTTTTCCAGAGGCACAAGTGCAGAGTGATGGAAAAAACAAAATATTGGTATTTCCAGATGGAATGCAGAGACATCAAAGCTGCTCTAAAATGTGATTATGAAGGAGATGCTAGCATCCTTGCCAAAGTTGCAAAGATTTGCCGGGAGGACATTTTTAAGTCAGCAGGGTTTAATTTTGATGGTTCCTTTCCTCCTGCATACCAGGAACAGTCAGTTCCAACAACACTCAAGATGTTAGTATGTTAGTTGCCATGTTATTGAATGGCACTTGGCTGAAGCAGCAAGACTCCAGAGACTCTCAACAGTGCCTGACCATCTGCCAGACCATCCTCTTCAACAGCAAGAAGACGGCTCCCCATCAACTAAACCATGCCACACAGCAGTGGGTGAGTCACCAATGCCCATATACCTTGGCCTCAAAGTCTATACTCAGACAAGATCCAAGAAGCTTGTCACACTTTTGCATGACCTTGGTCTTAGTGTGAGCTACTCTAGAATACTGCAGCTTGAAAACCACTTAGCAGCTGCATTTCATTAGAGGTCCATCATTGAAGGAGTTGTCTGCCCCTCACAGTTCAACAGAGGTCTCTTTACTGTTGGACCTTTAGATAATTTGGATTACAATCCTACTAGTACAACAGCAAAAGGTTAATTTCATGGCACAGGCAACAGCCTTTTCTAGTCTCCTACCAAGTTCAGAATGGGACATTATCAAGACATTGTTACACTCCAGTCAAAAGACACATACCAACAGCTGCCAGACAGTTACACAGTTGTGCCAGCTGTTGCACTAAATGAGTCCAAAGTGGAAGTTTCAGTGCCTCCAGATGCATCTCAAGAGAATTGTAGGAGATATAGTGACAGTGATGAAGCAGGAGTGCAACTGGATCTGTATGGCACTAGAATTTCTACAGAAAGAAGAACTTAAGAAAGGTGATACCATAGCATGGAGAGCTTACCATGTTGCACGTCAAGACACAGCTCCTTTGAATGAGATTCAACCAGCTCTCATACAGCTACATGATCTCTTCTGTGAAAAAGCGGCATCTGTTGCAATGCTAAAGCATGGCATGGACGTCGTTCGATTAACAACACTTTTAATCCAGTACAAATTCCTGTTCTTGCCATGGATGCACCACTGTATGCATTGGCAAAGCACATACAGTGGGAGTGGCCAGAGACACATGGGGAGGCAAAGTATGTAAATATGTTTGGAGGCTTCCATATTGAGGAGGCAATGTGGAAGACCTTTGGTGACTACCTGGAAGATTCCGGTTGGACTGCTGCACTGGCACAGGCAGGAGTGGCCTCTTCTGGTACAGCCCACTCTTTTCTTTGCTGCTGTCATCTCACTTGAACAAGACAAGCACATCAGGTCAGCGCACTGGCCTTAGCTAAACTCCAAGAAGATACCTTCCTCAGCACTGATCAGGAACACACTGTTGAAGCTAAAGAGGCATGGAGACCAGACATGATCAGGAATAACCCAGCATTCCAGTACTGGGACACAGTACTTCATTTGGAGCTCTTGGACCTCGTCTTCATTAGAGCTCACAGAGAGAAAAACTTCTCACTCTGCATAGAATTCCTTAAAGCACTGGTGCCATGGTTCTTTGCTCTGGACCATCCCAACTACTCTCGCTGGATTCCTGTGCATATCCGAGATATGGAAAGTCTACCCCCATCCATTTTAGAAGAGTTCATGCAACAGGGTCACTGGGTTGTTTCCCAGACAACCAATTGCTTCTCATCAATGCCCATAGATTAGGTCCATGAGCAAAATAATGAAACTGTCAAGGGAGCAGGTGGGGCAGTAGGACTTACTGAAAACCTGTCAGCCTTCCACAAGTGTATGCTGGCAGGACCTGAGCAAGTAAGACTCTTGCAGGAGTTTGAGAAAGAAATGCTCAGCGAGGGAACTAAAAAACATCTGCACCATGCAGAGAGTTTGGTCACCCAGAGAGCCTTCCAACAGCAGGCTTTGAACCTGGTTAACACTATCAAGGAGTTGAGAAATCCTTTTCTCAATGATACCCAGGAACTTTTGACTCTGGATACATGAGATGTTATCAGTGCTGTCAACACAGTCCGCAGTATTGAACTCATTGGCTGGAGTCATTACAATGACTGCAGAGTCAGTGCTTGTGGATCGCACCAGGTCTATTTATGAACCGATAAAGGTTTTCCACTCTTTTGGTCTCCAGCAACCAAAACCAAATCAAGACAAACTGACAAGATCACAACCCTGAAAGCAGATGTTGATTTTTTCTCACGATTGTACATTGTAGCACTGCACAGAGAATCAGACATCAGCACTTTCTTCATGTATGATAATCATCCCTACCCTCCATCTGTTTCTGACAGAGGAAGACTGCACCTGGGGAAAAAGTGATCTCTTGACCTGCTTCAATCAAGTAAAAAAGAGAAAGATGTTAAATTCCCCTGATACAGAGGAACTGGAAGACCTGAAGTGTGCCTGCATACCCAGAGGAAGCGGATGAAGTGCAGAGGTCCTTCCTGTGCAGCCTGAAGTTCTCACTTCATTAGAAACAGCAAACAAGACAGAACCTCCAAGAAAATTTGACATCAAAGTTGCAGGTGGAACTGTTGTTCTTCATTTTTTCCCATCTGCTGGGATAGCAACATTTAGAGACTATGCTAGGAAGGTTTTCCTCCTGTTCTGAGAAACCAACTAAATAGTGCCAAGCGTCTGGATGTGGTGTGGGATATGTATGCAAGAAAAACAGTCAAAGAAACAAGAGAAAAGAGAGGGAAAGGAGTATGCAGAAAGGATGAGGCTCAGAATAAGATCCTGGCAAATGGCAAGACTTTCTACATGATCCAGACAATAAGGAAGAACTATTTGCATTCCTTACAAATGAGATCAAGCACTGTGTGTTTCTCTCTGACAAAGAAATCATCATCACGTCTGGTGATGCAGCCATGTGCAGAGGGTCAGATTAGCAGATACCTCACTGTGATCATAAGGAGGCTGACAACAGAATGGTCTATCATATGCAAGATGCTATAGAGAATGGCCCCACAACATGTTTAATACGTACTGTAGACAGATGTTATTGTCATTCTCATTGGGAAGTACTACCAGTTTTGCACTGTTTGCCCAGCAGTTGATATTTGAGTTGCATTTGGTGTTGGAAGGAAGTTCAACTACATCCACATCAATACACTTGCTCAGGCTCTAGGAAAAGACAAATCTGTTGCCTTACTAGCTTTTCATAGCTATACAGGCTGTGACTTGGTACCTTCCTTCTTTGGGAGAGGAAAACGGCATGCCTGGGAAGCATGGAAGTGCTATCCAGAGGTGACAGGCCTTCAAACAAATGGCAGAGAGTCTATTTTGTGAGCTAGACCAAGAAGATTTACGCTTCAGACTTTGAAACGATACATGGTGGTTGTGTATGACAAGACTAGCCAAGTGACCTCAGTCAACGAGGCATGGAAGGAAATGTTCTGTCAGAGAAGCAAATCGGTGGAATCCATCCCACCTACACAGAGTGCACTTTTGGAGCACTCAAAGCGTGCTGTTTACCAGACTGGAATCTGAGCCACCTGTGACATCTCACTGCAGCTTGCACCCTCTCCAGAAGGCTGGTGATGGACAATGAAGAAAGAGAGCCATTCTTGGAACCCAGTATAGGCAACAATGCCAATGGCGTCAAAAGCTTGTAGTGAGTTACTGAAATGTGGTTGCCAAGGTGAAAAGGGTTCTAGTGGAAGATGTGCTTGCAAGGAACAACAGTTGAAGTGTACACACCTCTACACATGCACATGTGACAAATGAACATGTTTGTTAACACTTGTAATGAATGTTATGTAAGGCTTCGGAGGAGATAGTTATTATTGCAATGTGGTTAATCATTTTATAGTTTGGTGTAAGTTCACACTGTTCTGATTTTTCTTTATATATTTTCTTGTAGTTTTAAACAGGAAAAAGAGCACCATCATCATCCTCTCTTTATTTCCCATTTGTTGTATGTTAATTTTATGTCTTTGACTTTGAACTTTGAGGTTTCAACTTCAGAGACTAACTCTACTTATCTTGTGTGGACTCCCAATAACTGAACTAATTATAAAAAAAAAAAAATCCAGAAGCTCAGAATATAGCTGGATATCGTAGCAGAGGATCAGACCTTAAACACACATTAAGTAGTACAAAGGTAATTTGTGACCTGACACCAAACAAACTATCAGAATTCTTGGCACCGGTCTTGGAAATGTTTAAAATGATGTACAGAATTGATCTTCAAACTTTTGCACTTTTGTCCAGTCGGTCCCCACCAAATCTTATACAGTCTCCACTAAAAGGCAGTATGTGCAATGTGCTTATCTGAAGAGCATACTGCAAATTGGAATTGTAGTCTTCCAGAGTGTGCCAATTGTGGGTTGGTTCATCATGCTAGATCTGAAGAGTGCTCCTTTTATCAATACAATACAGAAGAACTTAAACTGTTAATGACTATAACAGGAGTTAAAAGTAAGAGGGGCCCTTGTGATCCATCACCCCTTTTTTCACAACTGTAGTTAAAACTTAAAACTTAACCAACCATAATACATATCAAGCAGCAGGATAATAAATATATGCAACATATTCGTCATGCTAATACAGTGTTCCCCCCGTATTCGCAGGGGATGCGTACCAGACCCCCCCGTGAATAGTTAGAATCCGCAAATGTTTGGAACCCCTATAAAAGCACTAAAAACAGCCTATTTCGTTAGTTAAAACTTAAGAAAAACCACTAAAAATTTTCATACTTGGTTTTTTTAATAGTTTTATCACAAAAAGTGCATTTTATGATGAAATTAATCACAAAAACCAGGAATTTGTGGATATTTCTCGTAGAAAAATACAGCGAATGCGCGAATTTTCCGCAAATAATGCAGGGAAACGTTCCCGAGAGAAATCCGCGAATGTGTGAGTCCGCGAATCCGGAGAACGCGAATACGGGGGGTCCACTGTAGTACCATCATGCAAATTCATCTTACTAATAGTACTAACATCCAAAATACGTACAGCATTCTGTCCACTGCTGCTATGAACATGGAAGATTTTAATAGCTTTGCTATGGGAACTCCAATGGAAAAAGAATCAAATAACTCCAACTACAGAAATGCAAAGAAAAAAAAAAAGAATCCTGGAAAGAAGTCTGCCTAAAGGAAAAAAAATTAAATATTGAGAAGTGCAGTCAATTCAAAGAAACCCTACTACATCAAGTGAGAAGTTCAAATAAGAAATTGTGCTGACCACATCACAAGTGGAGGTTCACAACTGCCCTCCCTCCCTATCAATGTATAAAACAAGGTAACAATCAACAACAGGCTTGTAATGGACCAGTTAACCACTCTCTAACAATTTCATTGTGACACCAATTACAGTATTTCCTTGTGTGGCACTAATGAAACTGAGACTATTGATGTGAAACAAAATTTGTCTAATTCACACCAATCTTCCACTAACCCTACATCTTTTAACAGTAAATCAAGTAGATCCTTAAACCAACATTCCTTACCACAGAGGACAAAAAACAATCGAAAGTTTCCAGTACAGGAAAATCAGTTGTTAAGAAAAGGGGCAACATTCCAGGCAGAAAGACTGAACCATTAATTACCAACAACAAGCATGCTCAGTCTTGTGATTCTGAGTGCTTTATAAGTGCTTGCAATAAATTCCCAACCAAAACAGAAGACTCAGTCCAGAATTGCTTAGATAATTTTGTTTGATTGCAAAAGTGTCCATTAGCCCACCATCATGAGGATGGACTATGTTTACTACAATTAAATAAACTAAGAGACAAAATAAAATTTGCAGCTAACCCGCAGAATTTAAAACCTATACCACCCAATAATGGATCATAAAGTCATCCAATGGAACGTAAACAGTCTTTTGACAGTTTGCGACATTTCCGTTTTGGCGAACTACAAAGAGTCCTATGGGACTACAACCCCATGTGCATCTGCTTACAAGATGTATGGCTTAACCCTGCACAAATCCAGTACTACAAGCTTGCTTGTTATTCGCCAACAGATGGTGGAAAACTTGGCACTGCCATATGCCTTACAGTGTAAGTATTCTAAACAAGATGGTGACAAAAATTAATATAACAATTACATCAAACCAGTGTATAATAAATACATTGCCAAATTTTGCAAAGCTCTAATAGCGAGAAAAATTTTATTATGGAGGAACTATGTGTCAAGCTTATCTTCAAATACATCTGCGAAAGATATTTGGCAAAAGATAAAGAAAATTAATGGTAAATATGTAAGACCTCCTAGAAGTGCAATACACCAAGATGGGAAAACATATCATGACCCACATGAAATATCAAATATAATGGGAAAACATCTTGAAAACATAAGTGCTTACTCTAGTCTGGACACACATTTTCAGGCCTTAAGAAAACAGAAAGAAAATGTCATAATCAATTTTGAAACTGTTGAAGACTTGGAGTACAATCATATCATTAATATGGATGAACTAAACAATGCTCTCAACTCGTGTCATTCTTCAGCCCAGGTCATGACAGGATTTCATTTGAGATGATACAAAAACTTGCCCCTATAGCCAAATCATATACGTATACTGAAGTTTTATGACAGCATTTGGCTGAAGTATGTTTTCCCTGATAGATGCAAACGTGCTATTATTATTCCTATAAATAAACCAGGTAAAGATGCAAGTAATCCATCTAATTACAGACCAATATCTCACAAGCTGTTTATGTAAAATTTGAGAAAAAATGGTCAATGCACGACTTACCTATGTTATCATCAAGGAATCTATGTTAGCTCAAACATAATCAGGTTCAGTTGCTGGCCGATCAAGCCTAAATCCCCTAACCTATGTAGAGGACCATTATAAGGAAGGGCTTTGATCAGAAAAAATTTACATTGGCTGTCTTTTTTTTTTATATAGAGAAAGCATATGACACAATGTGGATATTTAACATCACGAAAAAACTTCTCTCAGTAGGGTTACAGGGTCACCTTCCAATTTTCATTAAAAACTTTCTTATGGATAGGACTTTCCAGACATGAGTAGAAAATTTGCATTCAGAATACTTTAATTTAGAAGTAGGAATTCCTTGGAGCAGTGTCCTGAGTTGTACTTTGTTTGCCTTGGCAATTAATGACATCAGCAACATCCAAATGGAGATCAAAATAGCTTATACATTGATGATTTTGCTATATACTTACTGCACAAGTAGCACCCGGAGACATGTCCAAAGAGTCCTCAGTACTGCCATCACAAATACAAGTAAATGGGCAAATTCAGTTGGGTTTCAATTTTCAATCAATAAAACAAAAGCCATTATTTTCTATACAGTGGTCCCCCATATTCGCGATCTCTCAATTCGCGGACTCACCCATTTGCAGATTTTTCTTTGGAACCTATCTAAAAATTGTCACGGATGCAAATTTATTTTACAGAAATATTCTGTATTTTCATGTTATTTACTGTATATGTGTACATAATAATATGAAATCATGCGGCACTTACTTGTGATTAATGTTGATTATAGATGATGATGATATTATAGCCGTGCAGCCTGATGAATGATGATTAAGATAGACTGCACAGCAAAGTAGAGGAGTTACAGACCCTCTGATGGCGCCTTGT
>NC_087202.1:133551-141051 GCF_015104395.2 Macrobrachium nipponense
GCACAGTATGGATAACAGTGGCATTTCCATTTTTCTTGTCTAAGAACTTGTTTAAGGCTCTGAAGAACACCCTTTGAGGAAAACAGTTATTACTAAAGTAGTTCGCCAAAGTTACGACCTCTTCGTGGAAGGCCATCCAACTGGACGCGTGTGTAAAGGCCCTGTGGAGGAGAGTAGAAATGGAGTTTAATTTAAAATTAGAATGACAGAAGCTGTAGAAATTCGTGCCCAAACCTGTAAAAGTATCTTTTCTATACCCTGTATAAAACCCTTGTTCTTTTCTAGAGACAATAACATCCAGGAACGGTAATTTATTGTTAGATTCCTTCTCCAGGGTGAATTTGATGTTCGAGTGTTGGGTGTTAACATAGTCTAAAAAGGAGTCGGCATTAAAATCACCCCTTGTTTTTATAAACGTTACGTCGATGACAGTTTGCTCTTTTCAAGCGTGATTTTAATGCGACTCCTTTTTAGACTATGTTAACACCCAACGAACATCATCATTCACCCTGGAGAAGGAATCTAACATAAATTACCGTTCCTGGATGTTATTGTCTCTAGAAAAGAACAAGGGTTTTATACAGGGTTTATAGAAAAGATACTTTTACGGTTGGGCACGAATTTCTACAGCTTCTGTCATTCTAATTTTAAATTAAACTCCATTTCTTACTCTCCTCCACAGGGCCTTTACACACGCGTCCAGTTGGATGGCCTTCCACGAAGAGGTCGTAACTTTGGCGAACTACTTTAGTAATAACTGTTTTCCTCAAAGGGTGTTCTTCAGAGCCTTAAACAAGTTCTTAGACAAGAAAATGGAAATGCCCACTGTTATCCATACTGTGCCGAAAATGAAAATGTTTGCAACGTTCCCTTACTTATATGATGATTTTTTAGGAAAAAGTGTCTAAATTTAATTCAGAGAGAATTGCCTGCCTTAAATCTAAAATTGATTCCCCAAAATCCTTGCACCATCGGGTCCTTTTTATTTCAAGCTCAGGACAAAGTTAGTCCGTTGTTTACATCCAGCGTTGTTATAAGTATACTTGCCCCAGGTGTAACCAGGGGACTTACGTTGGATGTACCAAACGACTGCTAAGGGTACGCATAGACGCCCATAGAGGAATTAGTTTTAGAACTGGAAGCAGACTGTCCAACCCAGAGCAATCCAATATAAGGAATCATTCCAAATTATGCAAAACATACATAGATAACAAGATTTTCAGATAATAGGAAAAACAAACGCAGAAAAACAATGACCTAAAAACAACCCTAGAGTCCATAATGATAAAAATTAACTGTCCCCATCATTAAAACACCCAAACCTCATCTAGACAATTGTTCATTGCCTTAACGGCCCTATTTTGTTTCTTGTCGTTTGCCTTTCCTAACTGTACGTGGTGTTTGCCTTGTTTTTATTATTTTGTAACTTTGTTTCTTTCACAGTTTCCTTTTCAACTCCCGTCTGGGTAGGTCATTTTCGTGGCCAATGGTTTGTGTTTTTTTTTTTTGTCTTTTTGCTTTTAATATATGTATATTTTTAAATGAGTTAACATTTTAAAATAAGTGATTTTAGTTATATTTATATTTTTCATTATAAGTTTTTTATGATTAATTATTAAGAATCAACCGCTGTATTTCAGCCTTGAAAATCAACAATGTAGTTTGTGAAACGTCGGGCATCAGCAATAAACCTTCAATTTATATCGAATAAATTGCCTTTCCCTGGAAGCCTACAATAATATATATATATATATATATATATATATAATATAGATATATATATATATATATATATATATATATATATATATATATATCATATAATATATATATTTATATATATATACATATATATATATTATATATATATATATAATATATATATATATTATATATATAATAATATATATATATCTATATATCATATATATATATATATATAATATATTTATATATAATATATATATATATATATATATATATATATATATAATCTATATATATATATATTCTATATATATATATAATATATATATAAAACATGGGGGAAAAACCCCCATGTATTCATAGGTAGCGTGGGACACAAAACGGAAGGCAGACCCATAATCCATTACACACACAGGCTCTCTCTCTCTCTCTCCCGGCAATCACCCATCTCTCTTTCTCTCTCTCTCTCTCTCCACCTCTTTCTCTCCATTCTACAGGTAATGAAAATGAGAGAGTTGCATCATAACATAACGTTTATTTACAAGAATAACTAAATCGATTAACTAACGTAATCCAGTCTTACAGACTAACTTAAAAAACAAACTCATGTCAAGTCACCAAAAGTCTGGGAACTCTTTAGTTCCCCGGTATTTCCAGATCCATCTGTACAAAGATACAGAACACATCCTCGGTAAGTACACACACAAGTTTAAAGACAAAGTTAATAAAACTGGAACATCTTTACAAGATATCAAACAAGCCCATCCCTTTGGCTAAAGTAAAGGTAACACTTACCCATTTCCAAACGGACACTAAACACTATGTCACAAAAAAAACTCCCCCGGCGAAATGCACGGGCATCTTTGCCTATGACTCGAAAGCCTCTGTTAAAAGCCCTTCCCATAGGTTGGGGTATGAACGCTTTTAACAGAAAGCCCGGGCGACACGCACATACGAACACATAGGTTCGCTAGCGCCTCGCGGTTCGTTTAGCTGCAATCTAGTTTCACAAAGGCACTTTGGGGAAGAGTTCATAAAACTGTCGTACATGACTTCCGGAACTAAGCACTTTATCTCACGCCATCCCCTAGAAACTCATGATCAGCTACCTCGGTCGTTATCTCTGCACTGTCATCCAACATTCATAGGTCACAGAGAACGTACGAACAATATATTATTAATCAAACCCTATGTCTTACAGATTGCTCGGGCCCTCGCACCTATATGCTAGCCCCCGCCTAGCAAAATTGCTTATAAAAAAACACTGGCTGGCTTAAAAATAAAAATAAGTAAAACTGCACGTCTCTGCATTATAAAATAAGTCTTATCACGCTTTATCTCCCAATAACACAAAAACGCATTTTTCTCTCATATTTTGTTTCTGCATTAGGATTCTTGAATATCCCTCTTCGTTGTCTGCAAGTAGTAGCACTGACAGCAAACAGCTATAGCAGGCTGTAGCAACTGTAGGAAGACGGAAATGCCTCCCTCATCGTAGAAGACTCTCACGGCTTCTTGTAGATCCCCAAAAAAACACGCTGTAGAATTCTCTCGATTCACCCATCATGGAAAATACTTGTAATCACCCTGGACAACATGGCAGCAACCCTCTCTTCACGGCTGGTTGGGGGACGTCTTGCTGTCGGGGAAGAACGACTTTTGGCGGGTGTGTTTGTGTTAGTAGTCAGCAAGTCTCTGGTCAATCTAAGAAAATTAAACCCAAAACATACTACCTCTATCAAACAATGATCTCAAAAAAAAAGGTCAGAAAATACTAAACTGAACGTCTTCCCAATTAACTCCCTTAAATATGACTTACTAAAATGATGTCATTATCACAACTCTCTAAGAAAAAAAAAACATCAAGTTCTCCAACTCAATTCTCCAAACTCGCACATCAGCACACACAAAACTCGAAATCACAGCAACTCCACGGAATTCTGCACTGCACATTTTCGAACTCGAATGTGCTCACAAAAAAAAAAAGAAAAAAAAAAGAAAGAAAAAAAGAAAAAGAATCACGTAACACCCTGACCCAACAAATGTCTCTCAAACTCCCACAAAATCAGCAAAAACTCCCAACTTTTAACAGCAAAACCCCTTTACTGACTCAATAATTAATTTACAATGAGACTTAATGTCAAACTCCCTTTACGTAAGTAACAACCCTCGCAAAAATTACACCTCCCGGTAAAACCAAATCTCCCGTCCAAAAAAAGAAATCTACTTAAGCTCAATCCCCCAAATCATATCTCTCATAGGAAAAGGAAGAAAAAACAATAAAAAAAAAGATAATCACAAGATTTCCCCAATCACAAAATACATAATACATGTATAATATGATAACTCCCGGTTTTCCCCAAGAAATGCTCCATGTTTAAAGCCCCGGAATTTGCCAGAAAGCAAACTCTCACACATGCGTTTTTCGTGAATGCTATAGCCAACATTTCAGATATTGCAAAAATTCTGATCTGTCACCATCAGAGGAAAAATCAGCACACGGCCTCATCACATCGCTTGTCAGCAGAAAAATCGCCTGCGGAGCATGCTCAAACAGTAGCATAAAAATTGTCTAGTCGACACATAAGTTGGGAAACTCATGATTCTCAAGAAAAAAAGGTCTAAACTGACACATTTCACAGAATTAACTCCAGGATATGACTAATATTCACAAAATTTGTCTCGAAGACTTATTCTCTCAACATGACTTTTCCCCAAATTATATTTCTCCAAGATAACACCACTTGTGAACATAAAAAAATGCACACACATCTCCATATGACTTCTTAATGCAGTAATGCATTCGCACTCTAAATAGACACGAAACCAAAAAAAAAAGAAACCACAGAAATCTTCTCTTGACTCGAAAAAAAACTCCATAACCCACGAAAAAAAAAGGGTCACCGCCAAGATTAATTCCAACTCCATATGAGACACCATATCAATAAAATACACCAATCCAGTTATAAAAATATTTCCTCCATTTGGTTAATAACCAACCCCTTATCTTATTCTCTTATTCTCCAATAGCCCACACGTCAGTAGAGAAAAAAGACACCACTCAGGAAATAGAGAATAATCACCTCTATTTCGGCAAATACAAAATATTTACCTCTATTTCCCCAATAACTCCCATGTGGAACAAAACAAGGCTCAAAAAATATATATCTCCAAAAAATGTGCACTCAGGCAACTAACTCACCATACTCACAAATATTGCCCCATAAAATCTCCAAATATTGTGCCCCCATTTGCAACAAAGATGGCTGCAAAATAATTGAACTAAACATAGGCTCATATCACATTGGCAAATATCAAAAATGGCCAAAAAAATATATCTCCCATATTTATATCTCAAATATAACTCCAAAACAATATATACTCCAATTATCTCTCAATTATAACTCCAATTCTCCAGAGAATAATCAATGTTATAGTAAAAAACTATAAAAACTCACTCCATTTAGCATAACTGCTAAAAAATGGGCAAAAAATTTCGGCAAATAAAAAACTGTCTAGAAAAGTTCTAGAAAAAACCACCCAATGTGCCACAAGTATTATAACAGAATTCCAAAATCACAGTGGTATTAGCCAAGACATCTCCATATGCACTACGACATAAGCCATTAGAAAAACTTAACCAAGTTCCTATCTCTCACAAATTTGTCACAAATACAACAAGGGTATTGTGCAAGAAAAACTCACAATTTTGGAACACAAAATCCAGAGAAAAAAATGTAGTGCCATTTACGTATGCATTCAAAAAATCGTGCAAAAAAATTCTCCCCTATATTACTCTATTAGCATCAAATAGCTAAAACCACGAACACGTTCCCGAAACAATGACTCTAAGTCATGAACTGAGATAAATCACACTAACTGGATGAGAAAAAACAAATTCAAATTCCCACCCCTGGTAAAAAAAAAACTTGTGTCAGCGATGGCTAATTTCCAAAAAAGGAGAAAAGAAAAATCAACCCGGCACCATTTAACTATCTCCCGTAACTCACTAGATGTCAAGCAATTATCTGCTGAACTCATAAAAAAAGAAAAAAAAACTCAAAACAATGTGTTGTTAGTTCTTCCCATAATCACAAAAAGATTTCACCTCCATTGACAGCATTAAAACGCCCACTGTATTAGTACCTAAAAAATCAGTATCAGAAATATCACTATCACAAAAATCACCAAAAAAAAAATTGCTATCATCAAAAATCATCAGTATCAGTACAAAAAATATCACCAATGTTAATGCTTGTCCATTCTCCAAAAAAATTCAGCACAAGTTCAGCAAAATTTCACACAAAATTCACCAAGATCCAGTAGATTCATTCAAGATTCAGCAAAACTCATGCCCCGTGAATCACTGAATATTCTCCCAAAGTTACAAAAAAACTCAAACAAATAATTAACACAAGACTTCTCCCATTAATTCATTGTAATAATGACCCTGAATAATTATCTGTAATAATTATTTTAAATAATCTCCCATGAAATATCTAAAATCTCTGTAAAAAAAACAATTCTCCGTGAAATGATAATTATACTTAGGCAAACCTCCCGTGACACAATCAAGTATAATAATTATTAATAATAATAATAATAATAAACTCTCCAAGCAATATTTCTCTTGCAAAGATTTTCAAGTAGGGTGAAATTCAAATAGCATACAACAGTATTGCTGAATCCTATGGACATACAATTTCTCAGCATGAACACCATGACTATACCCATTGCCACACAACACGATACACACCACCAATCATCGGCATTTCAAAGTAATCTCTCCAAACACAATAAAAAAAAATAAATCTGTGATCCCCCTTATATTTGTGTCTTTCAAGGCACAAAGAAACATATAACACATTCCCGTGCATGTTAACTACTTTTCCCTTCATTCACGGAAAAAGTAAAAATCTCTTTTTATTTCCTTTTTTTCTCTTCGTCCAAGAGAGAAAAAAAAAATCTTTTTCCTTAAAAAAAAAAGACTCTACGGGCATTCACTTCATCAACTTATCAATCAGCTGATTTACTTAGCATTCAATGTCAAGGCCAAATCCATCTCCCAACACAAAGAAAGAAAAGGAAAAGGGGAAGTTCACCCACACTGAGAAAAAAAAAAAAATTTCTCCCCCCCCCTGAGAACAACCCCCTCAGTCAAGCGGCAGAACAGCCCGAGGCATACCAGTAGTATCCCCATCCCTGCACTATCTCTCGAGTGAGGCTAGTGGTACCTTTCCATGCTACTATCCCCCCGAGGCAGGCCATACTCCCCTTGCAAATATCCCGCCATGCATGCCTCCCTGCGACGGTTAGCAGAAAATATGCTGAGCCCGTAAAATTGTGGCCGCTCTGTGTCACTAAGCACATATGTTATCTAAGCACAGTTCCCATGCATAGAAAAATACACCTCCTATGTTTTAAAACAAAGACGAATGCATACGTCCATTATAAACACGTGCAAATAAAGAAAAACGTCACTATGGGGGGCAAAGACAAGAAAAATTGTTGACCTCTTGAAACCAATCCATTTCCCTGAAATATTTAACAAAAACCCACTCCCTCAAAACAAATAGTTTAACACTCACCACTCCCAATGGGAAAAACAAAAGGAACTCAAAATTTTCTTCGTAAATGCGCAGTGATATGTATTAAACCACGACACCGCACGGGTATCTCGGAACACTCTCGTAATTGCACAAGCAAAAGTCACACTGGGTGCGCTCATGCTTCTGGCTGACTCCCTGGCCCACCGCTGCCACCACTATAAACATGGGGGAAAACCCCCATGTA
>NC_087202.1:143551-148551 GCF_015104395.2 Macrobrachium nipponense
ACATAATCTGCGTATGTTATTCTATGTATTGCTAGGGTTAAAAAAGTAAGGTTAACAATCTATTCGGTTTTCTTCATTGTTATCCTTTATGGGCAAATAATTAGTCTTCGGGGCACTCGAGAGAAACGTTTTTAAGTGAAGTTGTGGGTGTTGGCGGGGGGGTTGGTTACCTGAGGGGCTTCTGAAATTTTTAAAATTTAATTTCAACAAGTGAACCTCTCTTTTTTTTCTGTATTTTTCTTTACCTCCTGTTACCTCTTTCTAATGAACACTATCTTGTATGGAAGCTTGAATTTCAAGTCAGTGGCCCCAATGGAGGGATTCTTCCATATGAAAAGCTTTCATCTTCTGAGTAATAATAATAATTTATTTAATCCGGATAATGACAAAAATTCCTGGAAGCAGTCTGGATTAGGATTGAATCTTCCCCCATAATCGACAAGGAAAACCACAAGGAAAACTGATGACAAACAAGGGTCCAAATCCAGCCTGGACAGGAAAGCGCCCTTTATGACCTAAGCTCCTCCCTCGACGATCGGAACAACTCGCCTAAATCTTTAATACGACACCGTCTCAAGGAGGACGTTGATTATTCCTCTCCTCCTCCTCCTTCTCTCTTTCATCTCAGGCTTTCAGAGTTTTCATGACACATGTTAATGAGGTTGTGGAACAGGAAAGCCAAGCGAGTGTTCTTGTGGCTAAAGATGAGATTTTGACCAATGCTTCCTTCATGCTCAGAGGATATTTCAAGATTATGGCACAAAACTGACGTGACACGGGAGGTTCAGGCTATGCGATTTAGAGATTTAAAGTCCTTTAATATTTCTCCCTAGGAGAAATATTAAAGTCAGATATTCTCAAACTGTCTTCTCTTTGAAACAAAGTTATTATGTATCGATATGGTTTCTCTCAAGATTTCCACACACACTGCACACAAACACACCCTATGGAAGTCTTGAAAGCAACATATTGATACATATAAATGTGTTTGTTCCTCTCAAAGACAAAACAGTTTGAAAAAATTCTTTATCTTGAAATATTTTTTTATGTAATATATATATCTTAAAGGCATGGTTAGATATATATATATATAGTTTAAAAGTGAGGTTGATAACCTTAACTCTTGCGGTCAGAGACAGATGCAAAAGCTGGGATTCCTCGGAGATGCTGAGATAAAAAACAAAACGGAAATCTTGCGTGTGTGCATAATAGAGTTCGTTGATTAATTCCAAAGACATGATTAACATGGGAAAAGTTATTTGGAGTTTCATGTATGTAGCATGTGTGTTATTCGTACATCGGGTTATAAGGTGTTACATTGATTCATCTGTGAATCACAGAAATGAGTTATAATCTAATGAATTATAATCTCGCCGTATGAGAATTAAAGGTTTACTCCCTGATATTGTTTAATCCTGTGTGGAAAACGTCACAGAAGAGGCGTTGGAGGTCAGTTGTAAGGTAAAGTAAAGTTGAAAACTTTGGGAAGGTTAACATTAAATTTTGAAGTGACATGAGTTCAGTTCTAGAGAAAGGGGAGTGCGATGTGACACATTTTATTGACGAACTTTAATGTTTAATTGTTTGATAATTATGGTCTCTTTATTTCAGATGGATTCGAAATCACCATATAGAAAAAAAATGGGATTCTCTAGACTTGTTTTTTGACTTTTGATAAAAACTATGAATTCTTGGACAGAAAAAAGAAAGGAGGGGTATCACTTAAAATATGATTTTTGGTGGAATATCATGTTGTAACGTTTCTTTTTTTTAGTTATTCTTAACCCCAATCTTATTCCATTTTTTTGTTAGCTAATTCTTGGAATAAAAGGTATATTTTGTAATGGCGGGGAGTTTGAAATTAGCCTAGAGTTTGATATTTGATTTTCAGCTAACTTCAGGCGGAGACACTCAAAGGGAGCCATGGAAGGTAAGCCCCACGTTACCAAGTTAGGAGTTCTCTCCAAACTGTTTAAACGAGTGTCATGTTGACCTCGTAACATATGTATATATATATATATATATATATAATATATATATATATATATATATATATATATATATATATATATATATATAGTATGAGTGTGCATGTATGTATAATGTGCTGCATGTATATATAAATAGATATATATATATATATATATATATATATATATATATATATATTATATATATATATATATATATATATGTATTTTATATATACATGTACACATATACAATAACATGCACCACTCATACTATATATATATATATATATATATATATATATATATATATATATTATATATATATATATATATATATATACTATACATACATATGTACGAGGTCAACATGACACTCGTTCAAACAGCTTGGAGAGAACTCCCTAACTTGGTAAACGTGGCTTACCTTCCATGGCTCCCTTTGAGTGTCTCCGTTTGAAGTTAGCTGATAAAAATAAAAAAAATATAAGTCTCTCTCTCTCTCTCTCTCTCTCTCTCTCTCTCTCTCTCTCTCTCTCTATGTGTGTGTGTATATATATAGAGAGCGGACTATCTTTTTATTACATAGTTGAAATTATTCTGCTTCAATCTACTTTTCCATTCATGGTAAGAATAATATTCTCATATTCTTAGAGGATTCTCACGATTCTTATATATCACCCTCTCGAGTTTCATTGTTTTCTGAAGGACGAACTTTCTTCCAAGAGTTTAGCTTATTAATACTTAAATGGCCAAACTTTTTTTTTCTCATTTTGAGTCAAGAATTCTCAGCAATGAAGACTAAATTCCTTTCGGTAAACGTACCAGAACGCAGGACGAATTATATATATATATATATATATATATATATATATATATATATATATATATATATATAAAATATATATATATATATATATATACTATATATATATATATATATATATATATAATATATATATATATATATATATATATATATATATACTATGAGTGTGCATGTATGTATATGTGTACATGTATATATAAATACATACATATATATATATATATATATATATATATATATATATATATATATATATATATATATATAATATATGTATGTATATTGTATTTATATATACATGTACACATATACATACATGCACACTCATATATGTATATATATATATATATATATATATATATATATATATATATATATATATATATATATATATATATATATATATATGTGTGTGTGTGTGTGTGTGTGTGTATGTGTGTGTAGCTATATAGGTATATGTATATGTATATATATAATATATATATATATATATATATCTATTTATATATATATATATTATATATATATATATATATATATATATATATATATATATATATATTTATATATATATATATATATATATATATATATATATATATATATATATATATATATATATATATATATATATATATATATATATATATATATATATAATATTCGTCCTGCGTTCTGGTACGTTTACCGAAAGGAATTTAGTCTTCATTGCTGAGAATTCTTGACTCAAAATGAGAAAAAAAATTTTGGCCATTTAAGTATTAATAGCTAAACTCTTGGAAGAAAGTTTCGTCCTTCAGAAAATAATGAAAATCGAGAGGGTGATATATAAGAATCGTGAGAATCCTCTAAGAAATATGAGAATATTATTCTTACCATGAATGGAAAAGTAGATTGAAGCAGAATAATTTCAACTATGTAATAAAAAAGATAGTCTCTATATATATATATACACACACCTTACCTTACAGACCTTACATCTTGTTCGGGTTGCCCCAGGTCCCTCAGTGTGAGGCACCTCTAATGTCTACCAGAGAGTTGCTAGTACATCTTCCGGTATATTTTGCATCTTCCAATCTTGGATGGTCTGGGATGCAGTTTAGATATTTGTCGAGCTTATTCTTAAACACATCTACGCTCACTCCTGATATATTCCTCAGATGAGCTGGCAACGCATTGAATAGACGCTGCATTATCGATGCTGGTGCGTAGTGGATTAATGTCCTGTGTGCTTTCCTTTTATTTTTCCTGGTATAGTTTTGGGTTTTTTGGGCACTATTAATCTACCTCTGCTGCTCTTTCTGATATTTTTAGTTCCATGATATTTTCTGCTATTCCTTCTATCTGTTTCCATGCCTGAATTATCATGTAGCGTTCTCTTCTCCTTTCTAGACTATATAATTTTAAAAAATTGTGAGTCTTTCCCAGTAGTCTAGGTCCTTAACTTCTTCTATTCCTAGCTGTAAAGGACCTTTGTACACTCTCTATTTGTGCAATATCCTTTTGATAGTGTGGGTACCATATCATATTGCAATATTCAAGTGGAACTACGAACATATGTTTTATAAAGCATAATCATGTGTTCAGCTTTTCTTGTTTTGAAGTGCCGTAACAACATTCCCATTTTGCTTTACATTTTGCCAACAGAGTTGCTATTTGATCATTGCATAACATGTTCCTATTCATCATCACACCAAGGTCTTTAACTGCTTCCTTATTTGTGATGGTCTCATTATTAGGTCCCTTATATGCATATAGCTTTCTTTCTCTGTCTCCATAATTTATTGATTCAAATTTATCAGAGTTAAATACCATCCTATTTACCTCTGCCCAATCATATACTTTGTTAAGGTCTGTTTGTAGAGCGTTCCTATCTTCATCACAAGTAATTTCTCTACTTATTCTTGTGTCATTTGCGAAACTACTCACTACCGAATCCTTCACATTATTGTCTATGTCTTCAATCTATAAAACAAACAGTATTGCAGCTAACACCGTACCTTGCGCGGCACACCGGATATTACCTTGACTTCATCCGATTTCTCGTTCGTTTGCAATAACTATCTGTTTTCTGTTGTGTAGAAATTCTTTTAACCATCTTCCTACTTTATCCACGATATTGTGTTTTCTAATTTTCTTCGCTAATATATTATGGTCTACTTTATCAAAAGCTTTTTGCAAAGTCTAAATAAACCACATCT
>NC_087202.1:153551-166775 GCF_015104395.2 Macrobrachium nipponense
ATATATTGTATGTATTTATGTGTGCGTGTGTCTGCATATCCGCTAGTCCGTGTGAGTGAGGGCACGTCCAAAAAAATCTTACGCAAGACGAGAGAGAAAAATGAGATCTCGCATCAAGGAAGTCCCGGGATGGAAGGTGAAAAAGCGGATTATTTTTCCAGCTACAGAAAAACTCGTCAGGATTAAAGGAATTCCTCCGAAAAGGGACGAAAGGGGATAAATAAAGGCAAAAGATTAAAGATAAAGATAAAAATAAAAAATAATATGGATGGAACTGGAGAATGCATTATCGAAAGAAAGAAAAAGTGAAAGTTAGTAGATGTAAAAGTATAGTTCTATAGGGAAGATAACTGTGGTTGAGTATTTTAATTTTTTTTTTATAAGAGTTGAAGGAAGAAGAAAATTTCCTTGTCTAATAGGCAGTTCGAGATATTATTCTTGTGGAGAAATGAATTCAAATAGGATTGAATAATTAATCTCTGTTACTAAAGGCTGTGAATGGCACAAACTTTATTATTATAATTATCTTCTACCTCAGTCATAAAATAACCTATTATTTTATGCAACGTTCCTCATATTTTTTTTTCTGATCTTGATCCATTTTTCTTTTTGATCTTTTTTTGAATTTTGTTTTTTATATTTCTGATTGAAAATTCGTATCCAATTTAAAACAACTCCTTGAACAAGAAATTCCGTGTCTCAAGGTCAAATTAATATCAATCAATCCTCCATGTACAATAGGTTCCTTTTTTAATTTCAGAGATCGCCTTCGGTCCTTCATGAGATCCAACGTCATATACAAATTTACAAGCCCTGGGTGTCCAGGTTCCTACGTTGGATCAACTCGAAGGTTGCTGAGGGTTCGATATTGCAGTCATTTAGGTTTTAGTTTCCGAACAGGACAAAGATTAAAACAACCTGAATTTTCTAATATCAGGAACCATGCGTTTTAATTGTAGAATTGAGCTCCAGAAAGAACAGTTCACAATAATAGATCATCAAACATCCTGATCACTTAACTACCCTCGAGTCATTATACATTACGAAACTTGTTCCTTTCGTTTAAATGGTGATACTTCTTCAACCACTCTATACCTGGCATAGTTAACGTCGTCACCTGCCCATCCCATCGGCCTCCTCAGAAAAAAAAAAAAGCTGTCCTCCTCATATCATTGGCACCGGCATTAACATCAATATTGAAGGAGATCCTGTGATTATATATATATATATATATATATATATATATATATATATATATATATATATATATATATATATATATATATATATTAGGGCTTTTGCCTTGTATGATAAGGCGGCATATGAGGTAATGTTAGACTAGCGATAATCTATACGCTAAGTCGGTTGGTATTGCACTTCCATCTTCAATGGAGTGTCTGGGGTTCTGTAGATCACTTACGAAGGTCGGTATTATCTTTACGACGATGTGTTAAACTCAGGTTCGGTGAGGTTCTTGTAGAAAACACTAAGTATAAAAATAGAATATATTCTTGAAGTTTTACATGCTGAAGATCAGATATGATTGTACAAGTCTTCTAATAACGATAGCTTGATCGCTTCTGCCAATGATGATGGCTAATCCTATTCCTCTACATGATAAAGCTTAGGTAAAGAGGTACAGGTCTTCTAATGACGATAGCTACTCTGTTCTGCCTGTCTACCATCTCTGTTACAAGTTATGAAGGAACAGACAGTAGTTCGAACATATGAACATACTATCAGATGACATAGTTTCATACGAACACACAATCAAATGATGACACGCTACAGATCACGTAGGTCGGTAGTTGTCTCAAGCAGGGAGCTTGGACTAATGTTTTATAAACAATTGAATGACTACAGGTGACGGCATGTTATCTTAGCCTACATAACTTATTTGTATACGTCATCTTTAGCGTCTCTAGTCTGATCACATTCCTGCAAGCAATCTGGTTGACCTCTTTAGTTTTAGACTTTTATATATATGGACTAACATTCCATATTTTTATTATGTAAACCACTTACATCAGCTCGGTCAGCTACCAAAACCACCACTGAATATTACTCAAACTTGACTTGTTGCATTTGACTTATAGGAGTGTGATACCAGACACTATGTGAATATATATATATATATAAAGTAAATAAAAATTCATTGTGTACATGAAATTGATTCAAAGTAATAAAATATAAAACAATGATATTGGTAAATAATAGTGATCACGTGATATATATAATGATACAGTTTTTTCACTTAATCTCTTTAAGATACTTATGCTACAGAAATACTAATGTACTCTGATAATTGCATAGAATGAAGATTAACATGATAAAAATCATATTTTAACTGATAAAAAATTTCATATATGAATTGATAAATTATTAATGTTTATGCTGATCGATTCGTTTGATTTTTATGCTAAATGTTATATATCTGCGGATATTGTTAAGGTAAAATGTAACTGATTGATTATAGGCTACCTGATTTGTTTATACATATGTATATGGATTCATATAATTATGATTAATATATGTGCACTTTAAATAGATTCCTATTGCGTACACGCAGATATATTTAGATTCTGTTATTTATGATCATTTATATAAGAGATTCCTATTGCGTACACGCAAAGATATATTTTCGACTCTGTTATTTTGATCAATGACAGTACAATTTATAGGATACATGACTTTAGAGGTTATACTACTCTTAACTTTCTAGCTTTCGAACAACTTTTCGTCCATTACACAGTTCCAGACAACCACCTTTAGCCAATTGAAACGGCCTTTTTCAATGGTTAAAACCAGGGGAAAATTTGCCTGGGCGGGTCCAACGTTCTATTTTTGCGCTCATACTTATTCTCTGCATCCTAAGCTACACGATTACGTTCGCGATGAATAAAAAAAAAACATCCCCAGCACGAGTCCTTCGCCAGCAAAGTAGAGTTGAATATCCGTTCGGTCGTAATTGTCGGAAGTATGTCCCTTTTTGTAGTCGATTCCGACAGCCGCCGGAGGCGTTCCGCATTAAAACGAGATTAACGACGAGATACGGTGTCGGTCGAAGAAGTCCATGAAATTCCTTTCACATTGTAGGCGGTTGTTACTTGACTGTAGTCATCCGCAGCGACGAACGATTTTTTTGAAGTTGCTATGTGAAACTCTCGTACTGCAGATACTGTAACCGGTTCCATTAATCAGCCTGCAAGGGAAATTATACTTGTCACAAGGGCAAAGTAAATTCAGACGACATCCAAATAAAGGGGAGGGAAGAGAGCCATTTAGACCAGACTTAACCCACATGAATTCGCTGATATTTTGGAATTCAAAAGAGTCCGCTGTACAAACTTTTTATCCATGGCATTAACAATGAGTGAACCTATCCAGGTCTATGATGACTTGTAAAAATATCCATAATTATAAAAAATAAATAGATATCATTACGAATCTCAAAGAAAATTCGATATTACTGGTAGTAAGTTACTAGACAAAAGAAGTGGAAAACGGAGCTAATTGTAAGATTGCCAGCAACATAAGAGTCAAAAGAGAGATTAATCATGATTCTATGTGCCCTAACAAAAGTTTCATATTCAATTTTCTCGTGCGCATCCTCTGAGGTTAACTTTTAAAACATTATTAATAGGTAGGAGATGCAACGAAAAACCCACCTATGTAACTAATTTCTATATAAACTTTGGTTTTTCAAGAAAATGTGACATTTTCCCATGAATGTTTTACTTGAATTGTAATAGGCTAATGTTGCAAGTAAATATTTCATCATATACATATCTTGATACTTCTAAATGTCTATGAGGTTCAGAAAAAAAATTAATTCATTTTGTTGTTATAGAAATTCTATTTGCTATATTGTTCGTTCATTAATTTTAAAATGATTACAAGTCCTTAACTAATTGCATTACACACACGGATAAGAATATGTTATGTGGCCTGTCATGTGACCTATGACCACATGTGAAGTTCATGAACTAAGCATTCCTTTCTCCAGTCAATCTGCTTTTGCAAGCAGGGTGACGACACACAGATGAAGCCTGTGTAAGCAGATTATTGAGGTTAAAAGGAACAAATGCTGATACGGCAATGATGACGTCGTCACTTGGCAGGAGATTGCTCTCAGCCAGCTAAGAGTTACGTTACTTGCTGTAAGAGATACGACTTTAGTATTTTCAAATGATATTTTAGTGTTTTAATTCTCCACCCGCATGAGAAGAATGTCTGAAAAAAAAAAAAAAAACAACGACACCAAAATTGAACAAATATATTAGTTTCATGTTGGCATTATGTTAAATAAATATTCCTTATTCAAACTATATGAAAAAGGTTTCCATACAAATTCTATATATATTATTAGCCCTGTATAAGATTCATATAGGATTATTCCATAGATAACATTTTCACTTCTAGACTTCCTGACTTTAAAATCTCTTTTATTTATTTTATTTATTTTATTTATTATTAAGTTTATTTATTTATTTATTTATTTATTTTTTTTTTCATTGACTACGAATATAAATCACCGGGACAGATAATGTCAGTAGATTTTGGATATGTGTTTGAACTTTTAGCTTATTTGTCATTACTAAAGCGTTAAGTTAGAGTTCAAATCTTTACGCATATATATTTGGATATTTAATTATCTATGGTTACGTTTTGCTTATTGATTTTATCGTGATTCCTTTTTATTATAATTTGTAAACCCTTCCGACTTCTTACGGAGTGTATATTGACTCCACTTGTATCCATATTTATTTTATTTTTTTATATTTATTTATTTATATATTTCTTTTATATATATTTGATAAATTAATGGTTGGCTTGAATATGTGGAAAAAGTGTTCTAGCGGCGTACCGTATAAGGCTACTTGCGGCATCAATTCTATAGATACAAGATATAATGATAAAGGTATTTAAAACCGCGAGAACCGCTATAATTGCAGTTCGGATCCAATATCACGAGTTGTAACTCGTAAGGCATTGACACTTCCTATTTAATTATCAGTTATTCTACCAAACCGATTGACTCTGGGTGTGATAAAATATATTATTGGTTTTCTTAATGGAAAGGAATTCACACAACGTGTTAAGGAGATTATTATTGATTTACACCACCCGAGTCACAGATATTATGTGTTGAATTCCATATTTACTGATTTAGCACTCATAAATATTCCTAACAACGCACTCAATTGCGGTGTTTGTTTTTAGTGCTATTAATTCTATATAACGTGTCAAGGACTATTAACACTAAGAAGTGTTTATTCCCTCTGTCAGACTCGTAATTCTGTTAATAATTCTAAGTATATTCTTTCAAGGATTGATTTGGCACAGGATAGGCCCCTAAAACTGACAGGTGTCTTAGTGTATCTCTTGTTTTCATGACACGTGTTACAATTAGTTATGTGCTTTTATATCTGTAAGCTTGTAGGGCCAGTAAAATAGTGATTTGGCTTTCTGTGACATACTATGGAACCCTGGATGACGGAATGCAACCAGTTTATGACGATTGGTATGAAAGAGATTATTATTACTACCTGGTCGTTAGTCATCTGCTGTGTTCTTCGGTTTTCCTCGTCACGGACCTACATATAATACTACATTTGATTACATTATTCTGATACACATACCCTTAAGTATACTTTTGCTTTAGGGTTTCTGCTCGAAGTGTGTATTGTTTTTGCTTAGCCGCTGACCCTGTTTCCGTTTTTTCGAAGTGTTTTATTGTTTGGTGTTTATTGCTGCTGACTCTGTTTCCGTTCGAAGTGTTTATTGTTTGGGTTATGTCTGTTGACGCTTGCTTTGTTCAGTTTGTAACAGTTCTGCGCTCCGACCCAGATATTCAATGCTCGCGATCTCTTGGTTTAAGGAATTTTCTTGTTTAGATACGGTTTTTAACAATAGGCACGGATATTTCTATATTGTTTAGTCCAATTAATGGTTTTCTTTTGCTGTATGGTGCGGGATTTGCGGGATAATGCGTCAGCTATGATAATTGCTTTCCCAGGTAGATATCTTAAACTTGGCTCCAAAGACCTGAATGATCATTTTGTCACCGAGTTCCTTTTGGACTGTGATTAAAGCCTTTGAAAAACTCGGTAAAGGACTCATGTTCAGTAAAGACTTTATCAGGATAGCCATAGATTATGAACTTAAAATGTACTAGTGAGTTAAAAGATACCTAGCCCTTCCTTGCTATTACTGCATATTTTACTTTCAGAGGGCTTTAGTTTACGTGAATAAAAAGCTATGGAGAAGAACTGTTTATCATATTACTGAAGTAATACCCTCTTACCCCTTGGTCTGAGGCGTCTGTTGCAATAAAAAAAAAAATTCCTTATTTAAATCAGGGATTTTTTAAGTTAGGTAAGCTGCATTTTCCGCTTTTAAGATATCGAACGCCTGTTGATGCTTTTCAGACCATAATAATCTACGTTCTTCTTCGTAAGATCTGTTAAAGGAGCTGTCATGATTGAAGAGTTACATATTTACATACGATTGTAATACCCCACTAAAGCGCGAAAGTGCTGTGTCCCCCTTTTACGTTAATAAGTACCGGAAAGTTATGAATAGCCGACACCTTACCATGGACTACTTTTTAAGACCCTTGACCAGACACATAAAACCTAGATAACATGTTCGGTTTAAAAAACTTTCATTTAGATAAGTTACTCTGAGATTATTTGTCTTTGTCTCTGTAGCACTAGCTCTACTTTATGTGAATGTACTTCTAAGGTATTAGAAAAGATTACAAGATCATCCATATAGGCATGTAGGTTATCCCTAAAAGTCTCCAAACACTATATTATAATTGGGGTGCAACGTAAGCCGGAGGCATACGTAAAAATTGATAATGTCCCCTGAGTGTGCTGAAAACGGTATATGAGGTACATCACTTTGGTAATGGTATCAGGTAAAAGCCTTTAAGTAAGTCCAAGTAGGTGAAAAAAAAATTATTCTAACCTAACAGAGATAAGATGTCGTCGGTACATCGCACTGGAAATTATCGGGAGTCGTTTCCTTGTTTAAGCGACAGTAATCTGCGCAGATACGCCAAGTCCGATCTTTTATGGCATGACGTTTGAGGGAAAAATTAATATGGGCTTATTTGATTTCCTAATGGCTCCTATTACTAACATTTTTCAACTTCGTCATTTATCTCTATTTTGAAATTTCATTGAGAGTCTATGCGAAGGTACGTATATAGCTTTATGTTTGTCCTTAGACCGTAGTTTTGTGTTAAATTACATCCGTTTTTTTTTTTTATTTTTTTTCCAGAGATCACTCGCCAGTGGAGAAACTTCCTGGTATTCAGGTAAAAGAATAAAAAAAAAAAATTCTTCGCTGAATCACCTCTGCTTGAATGACTTTACGGATATTACTTTAGATAGATTATCAGAGAGATTCATCCACGACTGGTTGGGTGCTTTCGTGATTAAAAATTAGCAACAATAAAAAATGCGATATTTATAACTTCGTATCCACGATATGTATACTTTAAGGGCTTTGTTCGCGCAGGAAATCGTTATATTTCAGAGTGTCCGGGAAGGATTAAAATTTCATTTCCCAGCAAAGTCTTTTTACACGCACTAAGACATTCGAGGGTGCATGCTTCTCGAGATTTTGCGTGCAAAGTACAACTGCGGTTGTGGGAGAATTCTGTTGGTCATTTGAACAATGTTACGATTTATGAGAGCAAATGTATAGTTCCTTTATATAAGTTATTATTTGATTAACTGTCTCATTTTTGTTCAAACGGATTTTACTATGTTTGAAGGTTTATAGGATTTTTCCTTTGATAAACACGCCTTATTTTGCAGGATATAAGATAATATTTTGTATACCCCTAGATGGATCTTACAATTACACTACATACAGATCAACGTTTTTTTATAACTACAGAGGTATCTGTAAACGCTTGCTTATCCGGACTTCTCATTAGGGAAGTTCGAACAACAGACGGTGAGTCCGTAAATACTGGTAATTAATTGTACTAAAGGAATAAATAAGATATTCTAATTTTTACGGCGCGTACAGTCGGGCTTAATCCACCACTACTCATAATAACTTATGTATTAAAAAAAAACGAAAACCTGCTCTGATTACTTTATACGGTCGTGTTTCATAGGAAAAACCTCCTTTTTAATTCAAAAAGATATCGGTATGTATGAACCAACATCGCTTTTCCCCCACTCTGCTAGAGTCGCTTATTGTGTGGAATTTGCTATGCTTTGAACACTTCGGCAGTTTTGACTGACCTTGACCGCTTGACTAGGTGACACAGTCACCGAGTTTGCTTGTTTGATTTCTGAACGGGCTACTGTTTCTATTTCTTTTTGTAATAATTAGGATCCTTCTCTTTATTACCATCGGCAACATATTGTGTGTTTTTAGCATTATGTTGCTGGTTACGTATAAAGCAATGAATGACGAACTATTAGGAACTGAGCGATTACTAATAAGACAAGTTATCACTACTGCATACAATATTAACTGTTTGTACTTCATTCTTTGCTCAAATTTGAAATAGTGAGGGATCCTGGTCAGCGCATTTAGCCTGATGAAAGTTTTTTACAGACATGTTATTCCTTGCAATCCAGCCATATTTTTAAAGTTGAGTTGAGTCATTGAGGTTCGATATTTTATATAACTCAAAAACTCAAGGCTAAAACTGCGATCGGGACTTTGCAAAGGAGCATTTATTGTCATGACCCGAAATATGTTACCTCTAATTTATATAGATTTGTACGGGTTGTTCCACTTGTTTTTTGTGTGTTTTCTAATCACTACGGTGCTTAACGACCCTATCCATGCATCTGTATAAATCAGACGTCCACTGCGTAAACGCATATTCACTGTTTAATATGATTTGTTACGTAAGGGATTAATAATCACCCAAAATGATAAAATTAACATAGTATATGATTATGATATTTCAGTAGAACTTCTGGAAACAGACACTCAAAGATAAAAAACTCGCAGTAGCGAAATCTCAATGATGTAGATAATTTCTGTAAAAAAGTAAGATTAAGAATGTCTCGTAACTTCAGCCACAGGAATAACGAAATTCGACCTGCAAAGGAAACACTCAAAGTTACTCCAAATTAATAAAAAATTGTACTTAGCTTGCTTTTGTGGAAGTCACGGTGTTCCGATAACGACACACGGCCTTGGTCCTCCTTCTCTATTTAGCGGATGACCTGGTTTTGGCTTCAGTTTCCCCGTGCGCGTTGTTTCGATGATTCGAGCCCTTGAAAATCCGATGCTGCAGACGCGTTCGGATTGTTTCTTGCAGTGCCGGAAACGCTCACTAACGATGTTTTCTTGAATTATTCTAATGAGAGACGAAGCTTCCGTTGCCGTAGGAAAAGGACACGTCGGTTTTGTTTCTTGAAGTTATTCACTAACGATGATACTAAGTTGCTTGACGAATCTTGTTGTTTTCATGAAGTCGCTCACTAATGATGATACTAGGTTGCTTGAAGAATCTGCTGCTTTCGTCGTCGTTGACTTCATGATTATTATTCTGTTTTTTCTTCGTAGGACGTTGTAGAGTTCTTCTGGTCCGCTGGCCACCAATATTAGGGCTTTTGCCTTGTATGGATAAGGCGCCCTATGAGGTAATGTTAGACTAGCGATAATCTATACGCTAAGTCGGTTGGTATTGCCACTTCCATCTTCAATGGAGTGTCTGGGGTTCTTGTAGATCACTTACGAAAGTCGGTATTATCTTTACGACGATGTGTTAAACTCATGGTTTCGGTGAGGTTTCTTGTAGAAAACACTAAGTATAAAAATAGATATATTCTTGAAGTTTTGTTTACATGCTGAAGATCAGATATGATTGTACAAGTCTTCTAATAACGATAGCTTGATCGCTTCTGCCAATGATGATGGCTAATCCTATTCCTCTACATGATCAAAGCTTAGGTAAAGAGGTACAGGTCTTCTAATGACGATAGCTAACTCTGTTCTGCCTGTCTACCATCTCTGTTACAAGTTATGAAGGAACAGACAGTAGTTCGAACATATGAACATACTATCAGATGACATAGTTTCATACGAACACACAATCAATGAGACACGCTACAGATCACGTAGGCGGTAGTTGTCTCAAGCAGGGAGCTTGGACTAATGTTTATAAACAATTGAATGACTACAGGTGACGGCATGTTATCTTAGCCTACATACTTATTGTATACGTCATCTTTAGCGTCTCTAGTCTGATCACTTCCTGCAAGCAATCTGGTTGACCTCTTTAGTTTTAGACTTTTATATATATGGACTAACATTCCATATTTTTATTATGTAAACACTTACATATATATATGAAATAAAAGGCCCATAAACACTATTTGAACGTTGCAACCATATATTTATTTGGAGCACCTCCTTCCGTGCCTCTGATCACTGGTAAAATATGAAAAGATGATCAGGGACACAGAAGGTAGTGCTCTAAATATATGGTTGCAACGTTCAAATGGTGTTTTATGGGTATTTTATCTTCTTATTATACTGTTGTATCACAGTAAGAGACATCCATATACACATGCACAAACACACATAAACTTCATCGTTATATCAGGTTAAGTTATCAATGTTCATGAAGACTCATTGGGCGTAAATATTAATCAAAAGATTCGTACGTTCCACTAATTATTTTTTATCATCAGAACCCAATCAAGTCGTGATTTATACCGGAATTAACGTCAGCGGCTTCTCTTTCTCACATAAACCCTCATAATTGTTGGTGGCAATTAACCAGTTTTTCACGAAAAGCACTTAAAAGTGTATTATCTTTTCTTTTATTTCAACAGAGATTATATCTTTGTATTGTAAATTTAATTAGTATTATGATCGGATCTCTAAAACAAATTATAAATGGCATAAGTAGCCGAAATCTTTGCCCAAACCGAAAAGCATTTACAAATGTAACTATTCAACGAACCTTTTTTTATTTTTTTAAGCTTAATTTCCTACTACAAACTATGCGTCCGGAATGCAGGCGATTTCGTCAGGCCCAGTTAAATAGTAAAAATGCGCCGAAGTTTCTTGGGCGCTATCAACTATGAACGGCAGCTCACCAGATGTGGGTAGAGTGATTGTGCGTCCCCATTGCTCCGGAAAGCGGTGCCAGATGCACGATCCATGCTAACTTTAACTGACCTGAAATAAAGTATACTAGGGCTAGAGTTTTGCAATTTGGCAAGCGGCTTATTCGTCGATTTAAACGCACGTGGAACTGATTGAAATGTTGGGAACAGCACGAAAATGATATGCCTTGTTGATAGAAAATCTGACTCCATTTCTTGTTATTGCATAAAAAACTGTATCAATCGTGAACATATGTCATTGATTTAGAATTATGCGTAACGGTAGAGATAATATTTGATATCTGTAATGGTAGAATAGGTGTTATCTCAGTTGTTGTTATAGATTGGCAGATGTGCGGAGATTAAACACATGTGGGAGGAGTCAAACAGCCCCGCTAGACAGCTCAGGTCATTTTGGAAATACTATAGCCGCTCGGGGTGACAGCTGCGCTCCTCCTTTTTGAGGATTTCCACCGAAATGTCCCGTCCTCCCATTGAACATATCCTTTCACACATATACCAAAACGTAGAGCATTTTGCGGCCTTTCCGCCAATATATATATATATATATATATATATATATATATATATATATATATATATATATATATATATATATATTATATATATATATATATATATATATATATATATATATATATCATCAGAATATGTATCCTGTACGCTTTAATTATATGTATTTATAGGTGCGAGAAAGCAGTCACAACGGGACTCCGTTCCCTTTTGTGTGCGCGTGACGGACACTACGTTTTCCGTCCGCACAGCCTCCTTAAATGTATCTGTTTCTGATCAATAAATTCAGTAAGAGTTTCTCCTTGTCTCAGAACATTCCACACAACCGGAGTGACTTGAACAGTCCAGTCCTCACAATTCGAATCATATCATCACTTCACAGTTGACACTGTGTTAAACGTGTTCTTACCTTACACCATCACGTGAGGTTGGACCTTGAAAACTCGATGCATATGTGCTGTATAGGTATTTGAACTTTTATTAAGCCACGTAATTGTATTGTCCTCGACAAAATTATAACTACCAAGGATTAAAGATCCTTATACTTATGTGATATTTATTCAGTTATATGTATGTGTATATATATACTATATATACATCTATATATATATATATATATATATATATATATATATATATATATATATATATATATATATATATATATATATATATATATATATATATATATATATATATATATATATATATATATATATATATATTATACATATATATATATATATATATATATATATATATATATATATATATATTATATGTATATATATATATAATAATATATTCTGCATTTGTTGCGTGAATGCTTATTTCTTTTCCTTAGGCTAGTGCATCATGGCTGAAGCTCGTGACGATATCGCTTATCACTTCAGACGATGATATGTCTGATGTTTCTTAAAAAAAAGAGAGAGAGAGAGAGGAGAGAGAGAGAGAGAGAGAAGCATTGCAGCTCCTAAAAAGACTTATTCTCAGAAATGGAAAGGAATGCTGAACGTCAGTGCCCCAGTTTGCTGGTTGGTTGGCCAAATCAGCAAGGTCCACTGTTTCTAAAGATTTAGCCTACTGCAATGTATGTAGGTCTGATATAACTTGTGGTAAATCTGAAATTTAGAGACATTCATCATCTCAAAAGCATAAGAATTTAAGTTTGGAGGTATCGGAAACCAAGTCTCTTGATAGTTTTTTTTTTTCACCAAATGAATTTCTTGACAAAAAAGCTCGGAAATATGAATTACACAGATCTGTGCTTTTCTATCTGAGCACCACTTGTCAGTTTCTTTATGAGCCATTACTGAGTTACTCCAAGTCTGTTTTCTGATTGAACTTTCTCTAAAAAAAGGTAACTTTAGGTAAACAAAGGCTTTGAATATAAATTCGGCAAGTTTTTGGCAAGCAGTTTCTTGATGTTCTGTGTAAAACCTTTCAATTGTTGTAGAGGAAACGACAGATAGGAGCACTAACAAACAAATGTTTGCCATGTACAATATTTTTCTAGATGGAAAGTTTCACAGTTTCGTTTCTGGATATTATAAAAGTTTATGAGAGCAGTGCAAATAGTCTCTTT
>NC_087202.1:167275-196870 GCF_015104395.2 Macrobrachium nipponense
TTTGAAAACTCTTGTAAATGTCATAAAATCTCTTGAAAACCTTTGAAAATATCATGGAAGCTTTGAATAAAAGTGAAAAGCTCCTGAAATCCTTTGTAAAATTCTTCCACAAACTCTTATGTAACCTTTTGTAAATGTTATGAAACTAGTGAAATCCTTAATAAAAATCTTTTGAAATACATTAAAATATTTGAAAATATCCATGAGATTTTGAAATCTTATAAATCATTTGAAAAAACCTCTTAAAGATATTATGAAGACACTTGAAAACCTTTGAAAACCTTATGGAAGCTTTGAATAAAATTGAATATCTCATGAAAGTTTTTTATAATCTTTCAAAACTCTCTGAAACCTTTAGAAAAATCTCATGAAAAACTAGTGAAATCATATAAATAAATTTTGAATATATAATGATATTTGAAAGTAACATAAGACTTCTTGAAAATTAAAAATCATTTCAAAACCTACTGAAAATATTTTGAAAATGTCATAAAGTTAATTGGAAATCATTTGAAAACTTCATTTTAGCTCTGAAGAATATGAACAATTTCATAAAACCTATTGAAAATCTTTCAAATCTCTCCTGAAATGTTTCGAAAATCTATAGAAAGCTTGTGATGTCCCTTAGTATTTAATGCAAATATGTTAGAAATATTTTGAAAATAACACATTATTTCATGAAATCTTAAATTCTTGAAACCTCTTGAAAATATTGTAAAATACTTTGAAAATCATTTGAAAATCCCATGAAAATTTTTAGGAATATCAAAAATCTCATGAACCTATGAAAAATCTTTAAAACATTTTTGAAACCTTTTGAAAATCTCAAAATCTCATGTAAACTACCAAAATCTCTATAAAAATACCATTAAAAAATCTTGAAAATATCATTAGACTTCTTAGAATCTTAAAAAACCTTTGAAACCCGCCTGAAAATCTCTTGAAAATATCAAAAAGACACTTGAAAATCATTTTAAAACCTCATGGAAGCTTTGAGGAATATTGAAAATGAATAAAACCTTTTGAAAATCTTTGAAAAATCTCTTGAAAACTTTTGAAACTCTCCAGAACAAGTAAAATCTCTTTAAAAATTTGAAAACCTCTTGAAAATATCATAAAGTCTTTTGAAAACCTTTGAAAACCTCATTCAAGCTTTGAATAAAATAGAAAATCTCATGAAATGTTTTGAAAATCTTTCAAACTTCTCTAGAAACCACTTGAAAATCTCATAAAACTAGTGAAATCCCTTACAAATCCCTTGAAAATAAATTAAAAATATTTTGAAAATATCATGGATTTCTTGAAATCTTATAAATAATTTAAAAATCTCATGAAAAAAGCATAAAGACACTTGAAAACCTTTGAAAAGATTATGGAAGCTTTGAATAAAATTGAAAATCTCATGAAAACTTTTGAAAATTTATGATAACTCTTGAAACCTTTTGAAAACCTCAGAAACTAGCGGAATCCTTTCAAAATCTCGTGAATATATATTGATAATATTTTTAAAAGAACATAAGAATTCTTGAAAATTTAAAAATAACTTTAAAGCCTCCTGAAAATAACTTGAAAATGTGATAAAGTCACTGGAAAATCATTTGAAAATCTCATGTGAGCTTTGAAGAATAGAAAAAAATCTCATAAAACCCATTGAAAATCTTTCAAGTATCTCACGAAACCTTTTGAAAATCATAAGAAAGCTAATGAAATCCTTTAAGAATTTTCATGCAAGTATGTTACAAATATATTGAAAATATCATATTATTTCATGAAATCTTAAAATCCTTTGAAAACCTCTTGAAAATGTCGTAAAATACACTGAAAATCATTTGAAAACCTCATGGAAGTTTGTAAATCTATAAAAAAAAATCTCATGAACCTATCGAAAATCTTTAAAACTTTTTTGAAACCTTTTGAAAATCTCAAAATTTTTTGTAAACTAGTGAAATCCCTTAAAATCTCTAGAAAATAGCATGAAAATAATTTGAAAACATTAGACTTCTGGAAATTTTAAAAATCCTTTGAAACCCACTTTAAAATCTCTTAAAAATTTCATACAGACACTTGACAATCTTTTTAAAAACTCATGGAGGCTTTGAAGAATATTGAAAATCAATGAAATCTTTTAAATCTCTTAAAACCTTTTGAAAATCTCACGAAACTAGTTAAATAGCTGAAAAATCATTTTGATAATATCTTGAAAATACATTGAAAATATTTTGAAAATAACATTATTTCTTGAATTCTTAAAAATAATTTGAAAATCTCTTGAAAATGGCATAAAAACAATTGAAAACCTTTGAAAACTTCATGAAAGCTTTGAGGAATATTGAAAATCAATGAAACCTTTAGAAAATCTTTTGAAAATTTTCTTGAAACCTTTACAAACTCTTGGCTACTAGTGAAATCTATTAAGAAAGTTTTGAAAATGTGTCGATAATGTCAAGAGACTTCTTGAAATGTTGAAAATCATTTGAAAACTCTTGAAAATGTCATAAAATCTCTTGAAAACCTTTGAAAACATCATGGAAGCTTTGAATAAAATTGAAAAGCTCTTAAAATCCTTTGAAAATTCTTCCAAACTTTTATGTAACCTTTTATAAATGTTATGAAACTAGTGAAATCCCTTAAAAAATCTTTTGAAAATACATTAAAAATATTTTGAAAATATCATGATTTTTTGAAATCTTATAAATCATTTGAAAACCTCTTAAAAATATTATGAAGACACTTGAAAACCTTTGAAAACCTCATGGAAGCTTTGAATAAAATTGAAATTCTTATGAAATTTTTTATAATTTTTCAAAACTCTCTTGAAATCGTTTTAAAACCTCATGAACTAGTGAAATCGCATAAAAAATCTATTGAATATATAATGATAATATTTTGAAAATAACATAACTTCTTGAAAATTTTAAAATCATTTTAAAATCTATTGAAAATATTTTGTAAATGTCATAAAGTTAATGGGAAATCATTTGAAAACTTCATTTTAGCTCCGAAGAATATGACAAATTTCATAAAACCTATTGAAAATCTTTCAAATCTCTCCTGAAATGTTTCGAAAATCTATAGAAAGCTTGTGATGTCCCTTAGTATTTAATGCAAATATGTTAGAAATATCTTGAAAAACATATTATTTTCATGAAATCTTAAAATCCTTGAAAACCTCTTGAAAATGTTGTTAAATACTTTGAAAATCATTTGAAAATCCCATATGAAAATTTTTAGGAATATAAAAAATATTTAAAACATTTTTGAAACCTTTTGAAAATCTCAAAATCTCATGTAAACTACCGAAATCTTTATAAAAATACCATTAAAAAATCTTGAAAATATCATTAGACTTCTTAGAATCTTAAAAAACCTTCGAAACCAGCCTGAAAATCTCTTGAAAATATCATAAAGACACTTGAAAATCATTTTAAAACATCATGGAAGCTTTGAGGAATATTGAAAATAAATTAAACCTTTGGAAAATCTTTGAAAACTTTCTTGAAAACTTTTGAAACTCTCCAGAAAAAGTAAAATCTCTTTAAAAATTTGAAAACCTCTTGAAAATATCATAGTCTTTTGAAAACCTTTGAAAACCTCATTCAAGCTTTGAATAAAATAGAAAATCTCATGAAATGTTTTGAAAATCTTTCAAACTTCTCTAGAAACCACTTGAAAATCTCATGAAACTAGTGAAATGCCTTAAAAATCCCTTGAAAATAAATTAAAAATATTTTGAAAATATCATGGATTTCTTGAAATCTTATAAATAATTTGAAAATCTCTTGAAAATAGCATAAAGACACTTGAACAAATTTGAAAACCTTATGTAAGCTTTGAATAAAATTGAAAATCCCATGAAAACTTTTGAAAATTTATGAAAACTCTTGAAGCCTTTTGAAAATCTCATGAAACTAGCGGAATCCTTTAAAAATCTCTTAAAATATATTTGATTTTATTTTCAAAGAACATAAGAATTCCTGAAAATAAATTTAAAAGTAACTTTAAAGCCTCCTGAAAATATCTTGAAAATGTGATAAAAGGTCACTGAAAATCATTTGAAAATCTTGGGTGAGCTTTATAGAATCAGGAAAAAAATCTCATAAACCCATTGAAAATCTTTCAAATCTCTCACGATACCTTTTGAAATCATAAGAAAGCTAATGAAATTCCTTAGAATTTCATGCAAGTATGTTACAAATATATTGAAAATATCATATTATTTCATGAAATCTTAAAATCCTTTGAAAACCTCTTGAAAATGTCGTAAAATACACTGAAAATCATTTGAAAACCTCATGGAGGTTTGTAAATCTATAAAAAAATCATGAACCTATCGAAAATCTTTAAAACTTTTTTTGAAACCTTTTTGAAAATTTAAAAAATCTTTTGTAAACTAGTGAAATCCCTTAAAATCTCTAGAAATTAGCATGAAAATATTTGAAAACAAAAAAATTAGGACTTCTTGAAATTTTAAAAATCCTTTGAAACCCACTTCAAAATCTCTTGAAAATTTCACACAGACACTTGACAATCTTTTTAAAAACTCATGGAGGCTTTGAAGAATATTGAAAATCAATGAAATCTTTTGAAAATCTTTCAAAACTCTCTTGAAACCCTTTCAAACTCTTTGACACTAATGAAATCCCTTAAAAATCTCTTAAAAGTATGTGAAAATATGTTGATAATATCAAAATACTTCTTGAAATCTTGAAAATCGTTTGAAAACCCTCTTGAAAATATCACAAAGTCTATTGAAAACCTTTGAATACCTCATGGAAGTTTTGCCTAAAATTGAAAATCTCATGAAATATCTTGAAAATCTTTCAAATCTCTCTTGAAACCTTTTGAAAATCCCACGAAACTAGTTAAATAGCTGAAAAATAATTTTGATAAAACCTTGAAAATACATTGAAAATATTTTGAAAAAATCATGACATATCTTGAATCCTTAAAAATAATTTTGAGAATCTCTTGAAAATGGCATAAAACACTTGAAAACCTTTGAAAACTACATGAAAGCTTTGAGGAATATTGAAAATTAATGAAACCTTGTGAAAATCTTTTGAAAATTTTCTTGAAACCTTTTGAAACTCTTGGCTACTAGTAAAATCTCTTAAAAATCTCATAAGAAAATTTTGAAAATGTGTTGATAATTTCGAGACTTCTTGAAATGTTGAAAATCATTTGAAAACTCTTGAAAATGCCATAAAATCTCTTGAAAACCTTTGAAAACATCATGGAAGATTTGAATAAAATTGAAAAGCTCTTGAAATCCTTTGAAAATTCTTCCAAACTCTTATGTAACCTTTTATAAATGTTATGAAACTAGTGAAATCCCTTAAAAATCTTTTGAAAATACATTAAAAATATTTTGAAAATATCATGAGATTTTTTGAAATCTTATAAATCATTTGAAAACCTCTTAAAATATTATGAAGACACTTGAAAACCTTTGAAAACTTTATGGAGGCTTTGAATAAAATTAAAATATCTCATGAAATTTTTTATAATCTTTCAAAACTCTATTAAAACCTTTCAAAAATCTCATGAAACTAGTGAAATCACATAAAAATCTCTTGAATATATAATGATAATATTTTGAAAATAACATAAGACTTCTTGAAAATTTGAAAATCATTTTAAAATCTATTGAAAATATTTTGAAAATGTCATAAAGTTAATTGGAAATCATTTGAAAAACCAACTTCATTCAGCACTGAAGAATATGAAAAAACATTTCATAAAACCTATTGAAATCTTCAAATCTCTCCAAAAATGAAAGTGTTTTGAAAATCTATAGAAAGCTTGTGATGTCCTTTAGTATTTAATGCAAATATGTTAGAAATATCTTGAAAATAACATACTATTTCATGAAATCTTAAAATCCTTTGAAAACTACTTGAAAATGTCGTAAAATACCTTGAAAATCATTTGAAAATCCAATGGAAATTTTTAAGAATATAATAAATCTCATGAACCTATAAAAAATCTTTAAAACATTTTTGAAACCTTTTGAAAATCTCAAAATCTCATGTAAACTACCAAAATCTCTATAAATATACCATTAAAAAATCTTGAAAATATCATTAGCCTTTCTAGAATCTCAAAAATCTTTTGAAACCCGCCTGAAAATCTCCTAAAAATATCATACAGACAATTACAAATCATTTTAAAACCTCATGGAAGCTTTGAGGAATATTAAAAATAAATTAAACCTTTTGAAAATCTTTCAAAACTCTCTTGAAAACAATTTAGAAAATCTCCAGAAAAAGTAAAATCTCTTAAAAAATCGAAAAACTATGTTGATAATATCAGAGACTTTTGAAATCTTGAAAATTGGTTGAAAACCTCTTGAAAATATCATAAAGTCTTTGGAAAACCTTTGAAAACCACATTCAAGCTTTGAATAATATAGAAAATCTCATGAAACGTTTTGAAAATCTTTCAAACTTCTCTTGATACCTCTTGAAAATCTCATGAAACTAGTGAAATCCCTTAAAAATCCCTTGAAAATAAATGAAAATATTTTGAAAATATCATAAGATTTCTTGATATCCTAAAAATAATTTGAAAATCTCTTGAAAATAGCATAAAGACACTGGAAAACCTTTGAAAAGATTATGGAAGCATTGAATAAAATTGAAAAGCTCTTGAAATCTTTTGAAAATGTTTCCAAACTCTTATGTAACCTTTGGTAAATTTTATGAAACTATTGAAAGAAAATCCCTTGAAAAACTCTTTTGAAAACTCATTGAAAATATTTGAAAATATCATGAGATTTCTTAAACTTCAAAAATCATTTGGAAACCTCTTGAAAATATCATGAAGACACTTGAAAACCTTTGAAAACCTTATGTAAGCTTTGAATAAAATTGAAAATCTCATGAAAACTTTTGAAAATTTATGAAAACTCTTGAAACCTTTTGAAAATCTCATGAAACTAGTGGAATCCTTTAAAAATCTCTTGAATAAATAGTGATAATATTTTTAGAAAAACTTAAGAATTCATGAAAATTTAAAAATAACTTTGAAGCCTCCTGAAAATATCTTGAAAATGTCTTAAAGTCACTTAAAATCATTTGAAAATGTCATGTGAGCTTTGAAGAATAGGAAAAAATCTCATAAAACCCATTGAAAATCTTTCAAATCTCTCACGAAACCTTTTGAAAATCATAAGAAAGCTAATGAAATCCTTTAGAATTTCATGCAAGTATGTTACAAATATATTGAAATATCATATTTTTCATGAAATCTTAAAAATCCTTTGAAACTCTCTTGAAAATGTTCATAAAATACACTGAAAAATCATTTGAAAACCTCAATGGAAGTTTTGAAAAGCTATAAAAAATCTCATAAACCTATCAAAAATCTTTAAAACTTTTTTGAAACCTTTTGAAAATCTCAAAATATTTTGTAAACCAGTGAAATCCCTTAAAATCTCTAGAAAATTCCATAAAAATATTTTGAAAACATTAGACTTCTTGAAATTTTAAAAATCCTTTGAAACCCACTTCAAAATCTCTTGAAAATTTCATACAGACACTTGACAATCTTTTTAAAAACTCATGGAGGCTTTGAAGAATATTGAAAATCAATGAAATCTTTTGAAAATCTTTCAAAACTCTCTTGAAACCCTTTCAAACTCTTTGACACTAATGAAATCCCTTAAAAATCTCTTAAAAGTATGTGAAAATGTGTTGATAATATCAAAATACTTCTTGAAATCTTGAAAATCCTTTGAAAACCTCTTGAAAATATCACAAAGTCTATTGAAAACCTTTGAATACCTCATGGGAGTTTTGCATAAAATTGAAAATCTCATGAAATATCTTCAAAATCTTTCAAATCTCTCTTAAAACCTTTTGAAAATCTCACGAAACTAGTTAAATAGCAGAAAAATTATTTTGATACCTTGAAAATACATTGAAAATATTTTGAAAATATCATGACATTTCTTGAATTCTTAAAAATAATTTGAAAATCTCTTGAAAATGGCATAAAAACACTTGAAAACCTTTCAAAACTTCATGAAAGATTTAAGGAATATTGAAAATCAATTAAACCTTTAGAAAATTTTTTGAAAATTTTCTTGAAACCTTTTCAAACTCTTGGCTACTAGTGAAATCTCTTAAGAAAATATTGAAAATGTGTCGATAATGTCAAGAGACTTCTTGAAATTGTTGTAAATCATTTGAAAACTCTTGAAAATGTCATAAAATCTCTTGAAAACCTTTGAAAAAAATCATGGAAGCTTTGAATAAAAAATTGAAAACGCTCTTATGAAAAAAATCCTTTGAAAATTCTTCCAAAACTCTTATGTAACCTTTATAAATTTTGTGATGAAAACTAGTTGGAAATCCCTAAAAAAATCTTTTTGAAAAATACATTAAAAACAAAAAAATTATTTTGAAAATATCATGAGATTTTTTTGAAATCTTATAAATCATTTTGAAAAACCTCTTAAAAATAAAATGAAGACCTCTTGAAAACCAACCTTTGAAAACCAACCTCTCATGGAATGCTTTGAATAAAATTGAAATTCTCATGAAAGTTTTTATAATCTTTCAAAACTCTCTTGAAATCGTTTTAAAACCTCATGAAACTATGAAATCACATAAAAATCTCTAGAATATATGATGATAATATTTTGAAAATAACATAATTTCTTGCAAAAATTTAAAAATCATTTTAAAATCTATTGAAAATATTTTGAAATGTCATAAAGTTAATTGGAATCATTTGAAAACTTCATTTTAGCTCTGAAGAATATGAAAAAATTTCATAAAAAACTATTGAAAATCTTTAAATCTCTCCTGAAATGTTTCGTAAATCTATAGAAAGCTTGTGATGTCCCTTAGTATTTAATGCAAAATATGTTAGAAATATCTTGAAAATAACATATTATTCATGAAATCTTAAAATCCTTTGAAAACCTTTTGAAAATGTTGTAAAATGACTTGTGAAAAATCATTTGAATCCAATGAAAATTTTTAGGAATATCAAAAATCTCTTGAACCTATAAAAAATCTTTAAAACATTTTGAAACCTTTTGAAAAAAAATCTCAAAATCTCATGTAAACTACGAAAATCTCTATAAAAAAATACCATTAAAAAATCTTGAAAATATCATTAGACTTCTTAGAATCTTAAAAAACCTTTGAAACCAGCCTGAAAATCTCTGAAAATATCATAAAGACACTTTAAAATCATTTTAAAACCTCATGGAAGCTTTGAGGAATATTGAAAATAAATCAAACCTTTTGAAAATCTTTCAAAACTCTCTTGAAACCTTTTGAAACTCTCCATAACAAGTAAAATCCTTAAAAAATCTCTTTAAAAAATTTGAAAATGTGTTGATGATATCGAGAGATTTCTTGAAATCTTGAAAATTGGTTGAAAACCTCTTGAAAATATCATAAAGTCTTTTGAAAACCTTTGAAAACCTCATTCAAGCTTTGAATAAAATAGAAAATCTCATGAAATGTTTTGAAAATCTTTCAAACTTCTCTAGAAACCACTTGAAATTCTCATGAAACTAGTGAAATCCCTTAAAAATCCCTTGAAAATAAATTAAAAATATTTTGAAAATATCATGGATTTCTTGAAATCTTATAAATAATTTGAAAATCTCTTGAAAATAGCATAAAGACACTTAAAAAAATTTAAAAACCTTATGTAAGCTTTGAATAAAATTGAAAATCCCATGAAAACTTTTGAAAATTTATGAAAACTCTTGAAGCCTTTTGAAAATCTCATGAAACTAGCGGAATCCTTTAAAAATCTCTTAAAAATATATTGATAATATTTTTCAAAGAACATAAGAATTCCTGAAAATTTAAAAATAACTTTAAGGCCTCATGAAAATATCTTGAAAATGTGATAAAGTCACTTGAAAATCATTTGAAAATCTCATGTGAGCTTTGAAGAATAGGAAAAAAATCTCATAAAACCCATTGAAAATCTTTCAAATCTCTCACGAAACCTTTTGAAAATCATAAGAAAGCTAATGAAATCCTTTAGAATTTCATGCAAGTATGTTACAAATATATTGAAAATATCATATTATTTCATGAAATCTTAAAATCCTTTGAAAACCTCTTGAAAATGTCGTAAAATACCTTGAAAATCATTTGAAAACCTCATGGAGGTTTGTAAATCTATAAAAAAATTTCATGAACCTATCAAAAATCTCAAAATCTTTTGTAAACTAGTGAAATCCCTTAAAATCTCTAGAAATTAGCATGAAAATATTTTGAAAACATTAGACTTCTTGAAATTTTAAAAATCCTTTGAAACCCACTTCAAAATCTCTTGAAAATTTCACACAGACACTTGACAATCATTTTAAAAACTCATGGAGGCTTTGAAGAATATTGAAAATCAATTAAATTTTTTGAAAATCTTTCAAAACTCTCTTGAAACCCTTTCAAACTCTTTGACACTAATGAAATCCCTTAAAAATCTCTTAAAAGTATGTGAAAATATGTTGATAATATCAAAATACTTCTTGAAATCTTGAAAATCGTTTGAAAACCTCTTGAAAATATCACAAAGTCTATTGAAAACCTTTGAATACCTCATGGAAGTTTTGCCTAAAATTGAAAATCTCATGTAATATCTTGAAAATCTTTCAAATCTCTCTTGAAACCTTTTGAAAATCCCACGAAACTAGTTAAATAGCTGAAAAATAATTTTGATAAAACCTTGAGAATACATTGAAAATATTTTGAAAAAATCATGACATTTCTTGAATTTTTAAAAATAATTTTGAGAATCTCTTGAAAATGGCATAAAACACTTGAAAACCTTTGAAAACTTCATGAAAGCTTTAAGGAATATTGAAAATCAATGAAACCTTTAGAAAATCTTTTGAAAATTTTCTTGAAACCTTTTGAAACTCTTGGCTACTATTGAAATCTCTTAAAAAAATAAAAAATATCATAAGAAAATTTTGAAAATGTGTTGATAATTTTGAGACTTCTTGAAATGTTGAAAATCATTTGAAAACTCTTGAAAATGCCATAAAATCTCTTGAAAACCTTTGAAAACATCATGGAAGCTTTGAATAAATGAAAAGCTCTTGATATCCTTTGAAAATTCTTGTCCTCAAAATTTTATGTAACCTTTCATAAATGTTATGAAAACTAGTGAAATCCCTTAAAAAAAACTTTTGAAAATACATTAAAAATATTTTGAAAATATCATGAGATTTTTGAAATCTTATAAATCATTTGAAAAACCTCTTAAGATATTATGAAGACACTTGAAAACCTTTGAAAACCTTATGAAAGCTTTGAATAAAATTGAAAATCTCATGAAATTTTTTAAAATCTTTCAAAACTCTCTTAAAACCTTTTGAAAATCTCATAAAACTAGTGAAATCACCTAAAAATCTCTTGAATATATAATGATAATATTTTGAAAATAACATAAGACTTCTTGAAAATTTTAAAAATCATTTCAAAACCTATTGAAAATATTTTGAAAATGTCATCAAGTTAATTGGAAATCATTTGAAAACTTCATTTTAGCTCTGAAAAATATAAAAAATTTCATTAAACCTATTAAAAATCTTTCAAATCTCCCCTGAAATGTTTTGAAAATCTATAGAAAGCTTGTGATGTCCCTTAGTATTGAATGCAAATATGTTATAAATATCTTGAAAATAACATATTATTTCATGAAATCGTAAAATACCTTGAAAATCATATGAAAATCCAATGAAAATTTTTAAGAATAAAAAAAATCTCATGACCTATAAAAAATATTTAAAACATTTTTGAAACCTTGTGAAAATCTCAAAATCTCATGTAAACTACCAATATCTCTATAAATATACCATTAAAAAATCTTGAAAATATCATTAAACTTCTTAGAATCTTAAAAATCTTTTGAAACCAGCCTGAAAATCTCTTGAAAATATCATACAGACAATTCCAAATCATTTTAAAACCTCATGGAAGCTTTGAGGAATATTAAAAATAAATCAAACTTTTGAAAATCTTTCAAAAACTCTCTTCAAAACTTTTGAAACTCTCCAGAAAAAGTAAAATCTCTTAAAAATTTGAAAATGTGTTGATAATATCAAGAGACTTCTTGAAATCTTGAAAAATTGGTTGAAACCTCTTGAAAATATCATAAAGTCTTTTGAAAACCTTTGAAAACCTCATTCAAGCTTTGAATAAAATAGAAAATCTCATGAAATGTTTTGAAAATCTTTCAAACTTCTCTTGAAACCTCTTGTAAATCTCATGAAACTAGTGAAATCACTTACAAAAATCCCTTGAAAATGAATTGAAAATATTTTGAAAATATCATGAGATTTTTTGAAATCTTAAAAATAATTTGAAAAATCTTTTGAAAATAGCATAAAGACACTTGAAAACCTTTGAAAAGATTTCGGAAGCTTTGAATAAAATTGAAAAGCTCTTAAAATATTTTGAAAATTTTCTCGAAACCTTTTGAAACTCTTGGCTACTAGTGAAATCTCTTAAAAATCTCTTGAGAAAAATTTGAAAATTTGTCGATAATGTCAAGAGACTTATTGAAATGTTGAAAATCATTTGAAAACTCTTGAAAATGTCATGAAATCTCTTGAAAACCTTTGAAAACATCATGGAAGCTTTGAATAAAATTGAAAAGCTCTTGAAATCCTTTGAAAATTCTTCCAACTCTTATGTAACCTTTTATAAATGTTATGAAACTAGTGAAATCCCTTAAAAATCTTTTGAAAATACATTAAAAATATTTTGAAAATATCATGAGATTTTTTGAAATCTTATAAATCATTTTAAAACCTCTTAAAAATATTATGAAGACACTTGAAAACCTTTGAAAACCTCATGGAAGCTTTGAATAAAATTGAAATTCTCATGAAATTTTTTTATAATCTTTCAAAACTCTCTTGAAATCGTTTTTAAAACCTCATGAAACTAGTGCAAATCACATAAAAATCTCTTGAATATAATAATGATAATATTTTGAAAATAACATAACTTCTTGAAAAAAAAAATTTTAAAATCATTTAAAATCTTGTGAAAATATTTTGAAAATGTCATAAAGTTAATTGTAAATCATTTGAAAACTTCATTTTAGCTCTGAAGAATATGTAAAATTTCATAAAACCTATTGAAAATATTTCAAATCTCTCCTGAAATGTTTTGAAAATCTATAGAAAGCTTGTGATGTCCCTTAGTATTTAATGCAAATATGTTAGAAATATCTTGAAAATAACATATCATTTCATGAAATCTTAAAATCCTTTGAAAACCTCTTGAAAATGTTGTAAAATACTTTGAAAATAATTTGAAAATCCCATGAAAATTTAAGGAATATAAAAAATCTCATGAACCTATAAAAAATCTTTAAAAACATTTTTGAAACTTTTGAAATCTCAAAATCTCATGTAAACTACCGAAATCTCTATAAAAATACCATTAAAAAATCTTGAAAATATCATCTTTTCAAAACCTTTGAAAACCTCATTCAAGCTTTGAATAAAATAGAAAATCTCATGAAATGTTTTGAAAATCTTTCAAACTTCTCTAGAAAAACCACTTTTAAAAATCTCAGGAAACTAGTGAAATCCTTAAAAATAACTTGAAAATAAATTAAAAATATTTTGAAAATATCATGGGATTTCTTGAAATCTTAAGAATAATTTGAAAATCTCTTGAAAATAGCATAAAGCCACTTGAAAAAAAATTGAACACCTTATGAAAGCCTGAATAAAATTGAAATATAATGAAAACTTTTGAAAATTTATGAAAACTCTTGAAACCTTTTGAAAATCTCATGAAACTAGCAGAATCCTTTCAACATCTCTTGAATATATATTGATAATATTTTTAAAAGAACATAAGAATTCTTGAAAATTTAAAAATAACTTTAAAGCCTCATGAAAATATCTTGAAAATGTCGTAAAGTTACTGGAAAATCATTTGAAAATCTCATGGACTTTGAAGAATAGGAAAAAATCTCATAAAACCCATTGAAAATCTTTCAAATTCTTTCACGAACCTTTGAAAATCATAAAAAAAGCTATGAAATCCTATAGAATTTCATGCAGTATGTTACAAATATATTGAAATATCATATTATTTCATGAAATCTTAAAATCCTTTGAAAACCTCTTGAAAATGTCGTAATATACCTTGAAAATCATTTGAAAACTTCATGGAGGTTTGTAAATCTATAAAAAAATCTCATGAACTTATCAAAAATCTTTAAAACTTTTTTGAAACCTTTTGAAAATCTCAAAATCTTTTGTAAACTAATGAAATCCCTTAAAATCTCTAGAAAATAGCATGAAAATATTTTGGAAACATTAGACTTCTTGAAATTTTGAAAATCCTTTGAAACCCACTTGAAAATCTCTTGAAAATTTCATACAGACACTTGACAATCTTTTTAAAAACTCATGGAGGCTTTGAAGAATATTAAAATCAATTAAAATCTTTTGAAAAATCTTACAAAACTCTCTTGAAACCCTTTTCAAACTCTTTGACACAAATTGCAAATGAAATCCCTTAAAAATTTCTTAAAAGTATGTGAAAATATGTTGATAATATCAAAATACTTCTTGAATTCTTGAAAATAATTTGAAAACCTCTTGAAAATATCACAAAGTCTATTGAAAACCTTTGAATACCTCATGGAAGTTTTGCATAAAATTTTGAAAATCTCACGAAACTAGTTAAATAGCTGAAAAATAATTTTGATGATACCTTGAAAATACATTGAAAATATTTTGAAAATATCATGACATTTCTTGAATTCTTAAAAATAATTTTGAAAATCTCTTGAAAATGGCATAAAAACACTTGAAAACCTTTGAAAACTTCATGAAAGCTTTGAGGAATATTGAAAATCAATGAAACCTTCAGAAAATCTTTTGAAAATTTTCTTGAAACCTTTTCAAACTCTTGGCTACTAGTGAAATCTCTTAAGAAAATTTTGAAAATGTGTCGATAATGTCAAGAGACTTCTTGAAATGTTGAAAATCATTTGAAAACTCTTGAAAATGTCATAAAATCTCTTGAAAACCTTTGAAAACATCATGGAAGCTTTGAATAAAATTGAAAAGCTCTTGAAATCCTTTGAAAATTCTTCCAAACTCTTATGTAACCTTTTATAAATGTTATGAAACTAGTGAAATCCCTTAAAAATCTTTTGAAAATACATTAAAAATATTTTGAAAATATCATGAGATTTTTTGAAATCTTATAAATTATTTGAAAACCTCTTAAAAATATTATGAAGACACTTGAAAACCTTTGAAAACCTTATGGGAGCTTTGAATAGAATTGAAATCTCATGAAAGTTTTATAATCTTTCAAAACTGCTTAAACTTAAAACCTTTTGAAAACAATCGTCTAAATAAAAAACTAGTGCAAATCACATAAAAATCTCTTGAATATATAATGATAATATTTTGAAAATAACATAAGACTTCTTGAAAATTTAAAAATCATTTTAAAATCTATTGAAAATATTTTGAAAATGTCAAAAAGTTAATTGGAAATCATTTGAAAACTTCATTTGAGCACTGAAGAATATGAAAAATTTCATTAAACCTATTGAAAATCTTTCAAATCTCTCCTGAAATGTTTTGAAAATCTTTAGAAAGCTTGTGATGTCCCTTAGTATTTAATGCAAATATGTTAGAAATATCATGAAAATAATCATACTATTTTTCATGAAATCTTAAATCCTTTGAAAACCTCTTGAAAATGTCGTAAAATACCTTGAAAATCATTTGAAAATCCAATGAAAATAAAAAAAAAATCTCATGAACCTTATAAAAAAATCTTTAATACATTTTTGAAAACCTTTTGAAAATCTCAAAATCTCATGTAAACTACCAAAATCTCTATAAATATACCATTAAAAAATCTTGAAAATATCATTAGACTTCTAAGAATCTTAAAAATCCTTTGAAACACGCCTGAAAATCTCTTGAAAATATCATACAGACACTTGAAAATCAATTTGAAACCTCATGGAAGCTTAGAGTAATATTGGAAATAAATTAAACCTTTTGAAAATCTTTCAAAACTTTCTTGAAAACTTTTGATACTCTCCAGAAAAAGTAAAATCTCTTAAAAAATTCGAAAATATGTTGATAATATTAAGAGACTTCTTGAAATCTTGAAAATTGGTTGAAAACCTCTTGAAAATATCATAAAGTCTTTTGAAAACCTTTGAAAACCTCATTCAAGCTTTGAATAAAATAGAAAATCTCATGAAATGTTTTGAAAATCTTTCAAACTTCTCTAGAAACCTCTTGAAAATCTCATGAAACTAGTGAAATCCCTTAAAAATCCCTTGAAAATAAATTGAAAATATTTTGAAAATATCATAAGATTTCTTGATATCCTAAAAATAATTTTTGAAAATCTCTTGAAAATTTCATAAATACACTTGAAAACCTTTGAAAAGATTATGGAAGCATGAATAAAATAAAATTGAAAAGCTCTTGAAATCTTTTGAAAATTTTCCAAACTCTTATGTAACCTTTGGTAAATTTTATGAAACTAGTAAAATCCCTTAAAAATCTTTTGAAAATCCATTGAAAATATTTGGAAAATATCATGAGATTTTTTGAAACTTCAAAAATCATTTGGAAACCTCTTGAAAATATCATGAAGACACTTGAAAACCTTTGAAAACCTTATGTAAGCTTTGAATAAAATTGAAAATCTCATGAAAACTTTTGAACATTTATGAAAACTCTTGAAACCTTTTGAAAATCTCATGAAACTAGCGGAATCCTTTAAAAATCTCTTGAATAAATAGTGATAATATTTTTAGAAAACATAAGAATTCATGAAAATTTAAAAATAACTTTAAAACCTCCTGAAAATATCTTGAAAATGTCTTAAAGTCACTTGAAAATCATTTGAAAATCTCAAGTGAGCTTTGAAGAATAGGAAAAAATCTCATAAAACCCATTGAAAATCTTTCAAATCTCGAAACCTTTTGAAAATCATATGAAATCTAATGAAATCCTTTAGAATTTTAATTTCATGCAAGTATACGAATATATTGAAAATATCATATTATTTCATGAAATCTTAAAATCCTTTGAAAATCTCTTGAAAATGTCATAAATACACTGAAAATCATTTGAAAACCTCATGGAAGTTTGAGAAGCTATAAAAAATCTCATGAACCGATCAAAAATCTTTAAAACCTTTTTGAAACCTTTTGAAAATCTCAAAATATTTTGTAAACTAGTGAAATCCCTTAAAATCTCTAGAAAATACCATAAAATATTTTGAAAACATTAGACTTCTTGAAATTTTAAAAATCCTTTGAAACCCGATTTAAAATCTCTTGAAAATTTCATACAGACACTTGAAAATCTTTTTAAAAACTCATGGAGGCTTTGAAGAATATTGAAAATCAATGAAATCTTTTGAAAATCTTTCAAAACTCTCTTGAAACCCTTTGAAACTCTGATATTAATGAAATCTCTTAAAAATCTCTTGAAAGTATTTGAAAATGTGTTGAAAATATCAAAAGACTTCTTGAAATCTTGAAAATCGTTTGAAAACCTAATGAAAATACAACAGTCTATTGAAAACCTTTGAATACCTCATGGAAGTTTTGCATAAATTTTAAAATCTCATGAAATGTCTTGAAAATCTATCAAATCTCTCTTGAAACCTTTTGAAAATCTCATAAAACTAGTTAAATACCTGCAGAATCATTTTGATAATACCTTGAAAATACATTGAAAATATTTTGAAAATATCATGACATTTCTTAAAATCTTAAAAATGATTTAAAAATCTCTTGAAAATGCCATAAAGACACTAGAAAACCTTTGAAAACTTCATGAAAGCTTTGAGGAATATTGAAAATCATTGAAACCTTTAGAAAATCTTTTGAAAATTTTCTTGAAACATTTTCAAACTCTTGGCTACTAGTGAAATCTCTTAAAAATCTCTTAAGAAAATTTTGAAAATGTGTCGATAATGTCAAGAGACTTCTTGAAATGTTGAAAATCATTTGAAAAATCTTGAAAATGTCATGAAATCTCTTGAAAACCTTTGAAAACATCATGGAAGCTTTGAATAAAATTGAAATGCTCTTGAAATCCTTTGAAAATTCTTCAGAACTCTTATGTAACCTTTTATAAATGTTATGAAACTAGTGAAATCCCTTAAAAATCTTTTGAAAATACATTAAAAATATTTTGAAAATATCATGATATTTTTGAAATCTTATAAATCATTTGAGAACCTCTTAAAAATATTATGAAGACACTTGAAAACATTTGAAAACCTTATGAAAGCTTTGAATAAAATTGAAAATCTCATGAAAGTTTTTATAATCTGTCAAAACTCTCTTGAAACCTTTTGAAAATCTCATGAAACTAGTGAAATCATATAAATATCTTTTGAATATATAATGATAATATTTTGAAAGTAACATAAGACTTCTTGAAAATTTAAAAATCATTTCAAAACCTATTGAAAATATTTTGAAAATGTCATAAAGTTAATTGGAATTCATTTGAAAACTTCATTTGAGCACTGAAGAATATGAAAAATTTTATTAAACCTATTGAAAATCTTTAAAATCTCCCCTGAAATGTTTTGAAAATCTATAGAAAGCTTGTGATGTCCCTTAGTATTTAATGCAAATATGTTAGAAATATTCTTGAAATAACATATTATTTCATGAAATCTTAAAATCCTTTGAAAACCTCTTGAAAATGTCGTAAAATACCTTGAAAATCATTTGAAAATTCAATGAAAATTTTTAAGAATAAAAAAAATCTCATGAACCTATAAAAATATTTAAAACATTTTTGAAACCTTTTGAAAATCTCAAAATCTCATGTAAACTACCAAAATCTCTAAAAAATATACCATTAAAAAATCTTAAAAATATCATTAAACTTCTTAGAATCTTAAAAATCTTTTGAAACCCGCCTGAAAATCTCTTGAAAATATCATACAGACAATTCCAAATCATTTTAAAACCTCATGGAAGCTTTGAGGAATATTAAAAATAAATCAAACCTTTTGAAAATCTTTCAAAACTCTTTTGAAAACTTTTGAAACTCTCCAGAAAAAGTAAAATCTCTTTAAAAATTTGAAAATTTGTTGATAATATCAAGAGACTTCTTGAAATCTTGAAAATTGGTTGAAAACCACTTGAAAATATTATAAAGTCTTTTGAAAACCTTTGAAAACCTCATTCAGCTTTGGGGGGGGGGGGGGGAATAAAAATAGAAAATCTCATGAAATGTTTTGAAAAATCTTCAAACTTCTCTTGAAAACCCTTTTTGTAAATCTCATGAAACTAGTGAAATCACTTAAAAAAATCCCTTGAAAATAAATTGAAAATATTTTGAAAATATCATGAGATTTTTTGAAATCTTAAAAATAATTTGAAAATCTCTTGAAAATAGCATAAAGACACTGGAAAACCTTTGAAAAGATTATGGAAGCTTTGAATAAAATTGAAAAGCTCTTGAAATCTTTTGAAAATTTTTCCAAACTCTTATGTAACCTTTGGTAAATTTTATGAAACTAGTGAAATCCCTTAAAAATCTTTTGAAAATTCATTGAAAAACTAATTTGGAAAATATCATGAAGGGGGTTGTTTTTTGCAACTTCAAAAATCATTTGGAAACCTCTTGAAAATGTCATGAAGAAACTTGAAAACCTTATGTAAGCTTTGAATAAAATTGAAAATCTCATGAAAACTTTTGAAAATTTATGAAATCTCTTGAAACCTTTTGAAAATCTCATGAAACTAGCAGAATCCTTTAAAAATCTCTTGAATATATATTGATAATATTTTTAAAAGAACATAAGAATTCTTGAAAATTTAAAAATAACTTTAAAGCCTCCTGAAAATATCTTGAATATGTCATAAAGTCACTTGAAAATCATTTGAAAATCTCATGTGGGCTTTGAAGAATAGGGAAAAATCTCATAAAATCCATTGAAAATCTTTCAAATCTCTCACGAAACCTTTTGAAAATCACAAGAAAGCTAATGAAATCCTTTAGAATTTCATGCAAGTATGTTACAAATATATTGAAAATATCATATTATTTCATGAAATCTTAAAATCCTTTGAAAACCTCTTGAAAATGTCGTAAATTACACTGAAAATCATTTGAAAACCTCATGGAACTTTGAAAATCTATAAAAAATCTCATGAACCTATCAAAAATCTTCAAAACTTTTTTGAAACCTTTTGAAAATCTCAAAATCTTTTTTAAACTAGTGAAATCCCTAAAAATCTCTAGAAAACACCATGAAAATATTTTGAAAACATAAGACTTGTTCTTGAAATCTTAAAATCCTTAGAAACCCACTTTAAAATTCTCTTGAAATTTCATACAGACACCTGAAAATCTTTTTAAAACTCATGGAGGCTTTGATGAATATTGAAAATCAATGAAATCTTTTGAAAATCTTTCAAAACTCTTTTGATACCCTTTGAAACTCTCTGATAGTAATGAAATCCCTTAAAAATCTCTTAAAAGTATTTGAAAATGTGTTGATGATATCAAGAGACTTCTTGAAATCTTGAAAATCGTTTGAAAACCTCTTGATAATATCACAAAGTCTATTGAAAACCTTAGAAAACCTTTTGGAAGTTTTCCATATATTGAAAATCTCATGAAATGTCTTGAAAATCTTTCAAATCTCTCTTGAAATCTTTTGAAAATCTCATGAAACTAGTTAAATACTTGAGGAATCATTTTGATAATACCTTGAAAACACATTGAAAATATTTTGAAAATATCATGACATTTCTTGAAATCTTAAAAATAATTGTGAAAATCTCTTGAAAATGGCATAAAGACACTATAAAATCTTTGAAAACTTCATGAAAGCTTTGAGGAATATTGAAAATCAATGAAACCTTTTGAAAATCTTTTGAAAATTTTCTTGAAACCTTTTGAAACTCTTGGCTACTAGTGAAATCTCTTAAAAATCTCTTGAGAAAAATTTGAAAATATGTCGATAATGTCAAGAGACTTCTTGAAATGTTGAAAATTATTTGAAAACTCTTGAAAAATGTATAAAATCTCTTGAAAACCTTTGAAAACATCATGGAAGCTTTGAATAAAATTGAAAAGCTCTTGAAATCCTTTGAAAATTCTTCCAAACTCTTATGTAACCTTTTATAAATTTCATGAAACTAGTGAAATCCCTTAAAAATCTTTTGAAAATACATTAAAAATATTTTGAAAATATGAGATTTTTTGAAATCTTATAAATCATTTGAAAACCTCTTACAAATATTATGAAGACACTTGAAAACCTTTGAAAACCTCATGAAAGCTTTGAATAAAATTGAAATTCTCATGAAATTTTTTATAATCTTTCAAAACTCTCTTGAAATCGTTTTAAAACCTCATGAAACTAGTGAAATCACATAAAAATCTCTTGAATATATAATGATAATATTTTGAAAATAACATAACTTCTTGAAAATTTAAAAATCATTTTAAAATCTAGTGAAAATATTTTGTAAATGTCATAAAGTTAATTGGAAATCATTTGAAAACTTCATTTGAGCTCTGAAGAATATGTTAAAATTTTCATAAAACCTATTGGAAATCTTTCAAAAACTCTCCTGAAATGTTTCGAAATCTATAGAAGCTTGTGATGTCCCTTAGTATTTAATGCAAATATGTTAGAAATATTTTGAAAATAACATATCATTTCATGAAATCTTAAAATCCTTTGAAAACCTCTTGAAAATGTTGTAAAATACTTTGAAAATAATTTGAAAATCCCATGAAAATTTTTAGGAATATCAAAAATCTCATGAACTTATAAAAAATCTTTAAAACATTTTTGAAACTTTTTGAAAATCTCAAAATCTCATGTAAACTACCGAAATCTCTATAAAAATACCATTAAAAAATTTTGAAAATATCATTAGACTTTTTAGAATCTTAAAAAACCTTTGAAACCCGCCTGAAAATCTCTTGAAAATATCATAAAGACACTTAAAAATCATTTTAAAACCTCATGGAAGCTTTGAGGAATATTGAAAATAAATTAAACCTTTTGAAAATCTTTGAAAACTCTCTTGAAAACTTTTGAAACTCTCCAGAACAAGTAAAATCTCTTTAAAAATTTGAAAACCTCTTGAAAATATCATAAAGTCTTTTGAAAAGCTTTGAAAACCTCATTCAAGCTTTGAATAAAATATAAAATCTCATGAAATGTTTTGAAAATCTTTCAAACTTCTCTAGAAACCACTTGAAAATCTCATGAAACTAGTGAAATCCCTTAAAAATCCCTTGAAAATAAATGAAAATATTTTGAAAATATCCTAAGATTTCTTGATATCCTAAAAATAATTTGAAAATCTCTTGAAAATTTCATAAATACACTTGAAAACCTTTGAAAAGATTATGGAAGCATTGAATAAAATTGAAAAGCTCTTGAAATCTTTTGAAAATTTTCCAAACTCTTATGTAACCTTTGGTAAATTTTATGAAACTAGTAAAATCCCTTAAAAATCTTTTGAAAATCCATTGAAAATATTTGGAAAATATCATGAGATTTTTTGAAACTTCAAAAATCATTTGGAAACCTCTTGAAAATATCATGAAAGACACTTTGAAAAACTGTGAAAACCTTATGTAAGCTTTGAATAAAATTGAAAAATCTCATGGAAACTTTTGAAAATTTATGAAAACTCTTGAAGCCTTTTGAAAATCTCATGAAACTAGCGAAATCTTTAAAAATCTCTTGAATAAATAGTGATAATATTTTTAGAAAACATAAGAATTCATGAAAATTTAAAAATAACTTTAAAACCTCCTGAAAATATCTTGAAAATGTCTTAAAGTCACTTGAAAATCATTTGAAAATCTCAAGTGAGCTTTGAAGAATAGGAAAAAATCTCATAAAACCCATTGAAAATCTTTCAAATCTCGAAACCTTTTGAAAATCATATGAAATCTAATGAAATCCTTTAGAATTTCATGCAAGTATGTTACGAATATATTGAAAATATATTATAATGAAATCTTAAATACTTTGAAAATCTCTTGAAAATGTCATAAATTACACTGAAAATCATTTGAAAACCTCCTGGAAGTTTGAGAAGCTATAAAAAATCTCATGAACCTATCAAAAATCTTTAAAACTTTTTTGAAACCTTTTGAAAATCTAAAAATATTTTGTAAACTAGTGAAATCCCTTAAAATCTCTAGAAAATACCATAAAATATTTTGAAAACATTAGACTTCTTGAAATTTTAAAAATCCTTTGAAACCCGATTTAAAATCTCTTGAAAATTTCATACAGACACTTGAAAATCTTTTTAAAAACTCATGGAGGCTTTGAAGAATATTGAAAATCAATGAAATCTTTTGAAAATCTTTCAAAACTCTCTTGAAACCCTTTGAAACTCTGATATTAATGAAATCTCTTAAAAATCTCTTGAAAGTATTTGAAAATGTGTTGAAAATATCAAGAGACTTCTTGAAATCTTGAAAATCGTTTGAAAACCTAATGAAAATACAACAGTCTATTGAAAACCTTTGAATACCTCATGGAAGTTTTGCATAAATTTTAAAATCTCATGAAATGTCTTGAAAATCTATCAAATCTCTCTTGAAACCTTTTGAAAATCTCATAAAACTAGTTAAATACCTGCAGAATCATTTTGATAATACCTTGAAAATACATTGAAAATATTTTGAAAATATCATGACATTTCTTAAAATCTTAAAAATGATTTGAAAATCTCTTGAAAATGCCATAAAGACACTAGAAAACCTTTGAAAACTTCATGAAAGCTTTGAGGAATATTGAAAATCATTGAAACCTTCAGAAAATCTTTTGAAAATTTTCTTGAAACATTTTCAAACTCTCGGCTACTAGTGAAATCTCTTAAAAATCTCATAAGAAATTTTGAAAAGTGTCGATAATGTCAAGAGACTTCTTGAAATGTTGAAAATCATTTGAAAAATCTTGAAAATGTCATGAAATCTCTTGAAAACCTTTGAAAACATCATGGAAGCTTTGAATAAAATTGAATGCTCTTGAAATCCTTTGAAATTCTTCCAAACTCTTATGTAACCTTTTATAAAATGTTATGAAACTAGTGAAATCCCTTAAAAATCTTTGAAAATACATTAAAAATATTTTGAAAATATCTGAGATTTTTTGAAATCTTATAAATAATATGAGAACCTCTTAAAAATATTATGAAGACACTTGAAAACATTTGAAAACCTTATGAAAGCTTTGAATAAAATTGAAAATCTCATGAAAGTTTTTATAATCTGTCAAAACTCTCTTGAAACCTTTTGAAAAAAGTTCTCATGAAAACTAAGTGAAATCATATAAAATATCTTTTGAATCTATAATGATAACATATTTTGAAAGTAACATAAGACTTCTTGAAAATTTAAAAATCATTTCAAAACCTATTGAAAATATTTTGAAAATGTCATAAAGTTAATTGGAATTCATTTGAAAACTTCATTTGAGCACTGAAGAATATGAAAAATTTCATTAAACCTATTGAAAATCTTTAAAATCTCCCCTGAAATGTTTTGAAAATCTATAGAAAGCTTGTGATGTCCCTTAGTATTTAATGCAAATATGTTAGAAATATCTTGAAAATAACATATTATTTCATGAAATCTTAAAATCCTTTGAAAACCTCTTGAAAATGTCGTAAAATACCTTGAAAATCATTTGAAAATTCAATGAAAATTTTTAAGAATAAAAAAATCTCATGAACCTATAAAAATATTTAAAAAACATTTTGAAACCTTTTGAAAATCTCAAAATCTCATGTAAACTACCAAAATCTCTAAAAAATATACCATTAAAAAATCTTAAAAATATCATTAAACTTCTTAGAATCTTAAAAATCTTTTGAAACCCGCCTGAAAATCTCTTGAAAATATCATACAGACAATTCCAAATCATTTTAAAACCTCATGGAAGCTTTGAGGAATATTAAAAATAAATCAAACCTTTTGAAAATCTTTCAAAACTCTCTTGAAAACTTTTGAAACTCTCCAGAAAAAGTAAAATCTCTTTAAAAATGTGAAAATTTGTTGATAACCACTTGAAAATATCATAAAGTCTTTTGAAAACCTTTGAAAACCTCATTCAAGCTTTGAATAAAATAGAAAATCTCATGAAATGTTTTGAAAATCTTTCAAACTTCTCTTGAAACCTTTTGTAAATCTCATGAAACTAGTGAAATCACTTAAAAAAATCCCTTGAAAATAAATTGAAAATATTTTGAAAATATCATGAGATTTTTTGAAATCTTAAAAATAATTTGAAAATCTCTTGAAAATAGCATAAAGACACTGGAAAACCTTTGAAAAGATTATGGAAGCTTTGAATAAAATTGAAAAGCTCTTGAAATCCTTTGAAAATTTTTTCCTAACACTCTTATGTAACCTTTGGTAAATTTTATGAAACTAGTGAAATCCCTTAAAAATCTTTTGAAAATCCATTGAAAATATTTGGAAAATATCATGAGATTTTTGCAACTTCAAAAATCATTTGGAAACCTCTTGAAAATGTCATGAAGAAACTTGAAAACCATGTAAGCTTTGAATAAAATTGAAAATCTCATGAAAACTTTTGAAAATTTATGAAATCTCTTGAAACCTTTTGAAAATCTCATGAAACTAGCAGAATCCTTTAAAATCTCTTGATTATACTGATAATATTTTTAAAAGAACATAAGAATTCTTGAAAATTTAAAAATAACTTTAAAGCCTCCTGAAAATATCTTGAATATGTCATAAAGTCACTTGAAAATCATTTGAAAATCTCATGTGGGCTTTGAAGAATAGGGAAAAATCTCATAAAATCCATTGAAAATCTTCAAATCTCTCACGAAACTTTTGAAAATCACAAGAAGCTAATGAAATCCTTTAGAATTTCATGCAAGTATGTTACAAATAACTTGAAAATTGAAAATTAAGTAATTATTTCATGAAAATCTTAAAATCCTTTGAAAAACCTCTTAGAAAATGTCGTAAAATAATTACACTGAAAAATTCATTTTAAAACCTCATGGAACTTTCTTGAAAATCTATAAAAAATCTCAGTGAAAAACTATTGAAAAATCTTTCAAAAGACTTTTTTGGAAATTACCGCTTTTGAAAATCTCAAAAATCTTTTTTAAACTAGTGAAAATCCCTAAAAAACTCTCCTAGAAAAACAACCATGCAAAATATTTTGAAAACATAAGACTTCTTGAAATCTTAAAATCCTTTGAAACCCGCTTTAAAATAATCTCTTGAAAATTTCATACAGAAACTTGAAAAATCTTTTTAAAAACTCATGGAGGCTTTGAAAAATATGAAAATCAATGAAATCTTTTTGGAAAAATCTTTCAAAATTCTTTTGCAACCCTTTGAAACTCTCTGATAGTAATGAAATCCCTTAAAAATCTCTTAAAAGTATTTGAAAATGTGTTGATGATATCAAGAGACTTCTTGAAATCTTGAAAATTGTTTGAAAACCTCTTGATAATATCACAAAGTCTATTGAAAACCTTAGAAAACCTTATAGAAGTTTTCCATATATTGAAAATCTCATGAAATGTCTTGAAAATCTTTCAAATCTCTCTTGAAATCTTTTGAAAATCTCATGAAACTAGTTAAATACTTGAAGAATCATTTTGATAATACCTTGAAAACACATTGAAAATATTTTGAAAATATCATGACATTTCTTGAAATCTTAAAAATAATTGTGAAAATCTCTTGAAAATGGCATAAAGTTACTATAAAATCTTTGAAAACTTCATGAAAGCTTTGAGGAATATTGAAAATCAATGAAACCTTTTTAAAATCTTTTGAAAATTTTCTTGAAACCTTTTGAAACTCCGGCTACTAGTGAAATCTCTTAAAATCTCTTGAGAAAAATTTGAAAATATGTCGTAATAATGTCAAAGAGCGACTTCTTGAAATGTTGAAAATTATTTGAAAACTCTTGAAAACCTTTGAAAACATCATGGAAGCTTTGAATAAAATTGAAAAGCTATTGAAATACTTTGAAAATTCTTCCAAACTCTTATGTAACCTTTTATAAATGTTATGAAACTAGTGAAATCCCTTAAAAATCTTTTGAAAATACATTAAAAATATTTTGAAAATATCATGAGATTTTTTGAAATCTTATAAATCATTTGAAAACCTCTTACAAATATTATGAAGACACTTGAAAACCTTTGAAAACCTCATGGAAGCTTTGAATAAAATTGAAATTCTCATGAAATTTTTTATAATCTTTCAAAACTCTCTTGAAATCGTTTTAAAACCTCATGAAACTAGTGAAATCACATAAAAATCTCTTGAATATATAATGATAATATTTTGAAAATAACATAACTTCTTGAAAATTTAAAAATCATTTTAAAATCTAGTGAAAATATTTTGTAAATGTCATAAAGTTAATTGGAAATCATTTGAAAACTTCATTTGAGCTCTGAAGAATATGTAAAATTTCATAAAACCTATTGAAAATCTTTCAAAACTCTCCTGAAATGTTTCGAAAATCTATAGAAAGCTTGTGATGTCCTTTAGTATTTAATGCAAATATGTTAGAAATATTTTGAAAATAACATATCATTTCATGAAATCTTAAAATCCTTTGAAAACCTCTTGAAAATGTTGTAAAATACTTTGAAAATAATTTGAAAATCCCATGAAAATTTTTAGGAATATCAAAAATCTCATGAACTTATAAAAAATCTTTAAAACATTTTTGAAACTTTTTGAAAATCTCAAAATCTCATGTAAACTACCGAAATCTCTATAAAAATACCATTAAAAAATTTTGAAAATATCATTAGACTTTTTAGAATCTTAAAAAACCTTTGAAACCCGCCTGAAAATCTCTTGAAAATATCATAAAGACACTTAAAAATCATTTTAAAACCTCATGGAAGCTTTGAGGAATATTGAAAATAAATTAAACCTTTTGAAAATCTTTGAAAACTCTCTTGAAAACTTTTGAAACTCTCCAGAACAAGTAAAATCTCTTTAAAAATTTGAAAACCTCTTGAAAATATCATAAAGTCTTTTGAAAAGCTTTGAAAACCTCATTCAAGCTTTGAATAAAATATAAAATCTCATGAAATGTTTTGAAAATCTTTCAAACTTCTCTAGAAACCACTTGAAAATCTCATGAAACTAGTGAAATCCCTTAAAAATCCCTTGAAAATAAATTAAAAATATTTTGAAAATATCATGGATTTCTTGAAATCTTAAAAATAATTTGAAAATCTCTTGAAAATAGCATAAAGACACTTGAAAAAAATTGAAAACCTTATGTAAGCTTTGAATAAAATTGAAAATCTCATGAAAACTTTTGAAAATTTATGAAAACTCTTGAAACCTATTGAAAATTTCATGAAACTAGTGGAATATTTTAAAAATCTCTTAAATATATATTGATAATATTTTTAAAAGAACATAAGAATTCTTGAAAATTTAAAAATAACTTTAAAGCCTCCTGAAAATATCTTGAAAATGTAATAAAGTCACTTGAAAATCATTTGCAAATCTCATGTGAGCTTTGTAGAATAGGAAAAAATCTCATAAAACCCATTGAAAATATTTCAAAAATCTCACGAAAACTTTTGAAAATCACAAGAAAGCTAATGAAATCCTTTAGAATTTCATGCAAGTATGTTACAAATATATTGAAAATATCATATTATTTCATGAAATCTTAAAATCCTTTGAAAACCTCTTGAAAATGTCGTAAAATACACTGTAAATCATTTGAAAACTTCATGGAAGTTTGAAAATCTATAAAAAATCTCATGAACCGATCAAAAATCTTTAAAACTTTTTTGAAACCATTTGAAAATCTCAAAATCTTTTGTAAACTAGTGAAATCCCTTAAAATCTCTAGAAAATAGCATGAAAATATTTTGAAAACATTAGACTTCTTGAAATTTTAAAAATCCTTTGAAACCCACTTCGAAATCTCTTGAAAATTTCATTCAGACACTTGACAATCTTTTTAAAAACTCATGGAGGCTTTGAAGAATATTGAAAATCAATGAAATCTTTTGGAAATCTTTCAAAACTCTCTTCAATCCCTTTTAAACTCTTTGACACTAATGAAATCCCATAAAAATCTTTTAAAAGTATGTGAAAATGTGTTGATAATATCAAAATACTTCTTGAAATCTTTAAAATCGTTAGAAAACCTCTTGAAAATATCACAAAGTCTATTGAAAACCTTTGAATACCTCATGGAAGTTTTGCATAAAATTGAAAATCTCATGAAATGTCTTGAAAATCTTTCAAATCTCTCTTAAAACCTTATGAAAATCTCACGAAACTAGTTAAAGAGCTGAAAAATCATTTTGATAATACCTTGAAAATACATTGAAAATATTTTGAAAATATCATGACATTTCTTGAATTCTTAAAATTAATTTGAAAATCTCTTGAAAATGGCATAAAACACACTTGAAAAAAACCTTTGAAACTTCATAAATCTTTGAGGAATACTTGAAAATCAATTAAACCTTTAGAAAATCTTTTGGAAATTTTCTTGAAACCTTTTCAAACTCTTGGCTACTAGTGAAATCTCT
>NC_087202.1:197370-230510 GCF_015104395.2 Macrobrachium nipponense
GAATACCTCATGGAAGTTTGCAATAAAACATTGAAAATCTCATGAAATGCATGGGTCTTGAAAATCCTTTCAAATCTACTCTTAAAAAAAAAAACAACCTTTTGGAAAATCTCACACCAAACTAGTTCAATAGACGGAAAAAATCATTTTTATAGATACCTTGACAGATACATTGCAAATATTTTGAAAATATCATGACATTCTTGAATTCTTAAAAATAATTTGAAAATCTCTTGAAAATGCATAAAAACACTTGAAAACCTTCAAAACTCATGAAAGATTTAAGGAATATTGAAAATCAAAATTAAACCTTTAGAAAATTTTTTGAAAAGTTTTCTTGAAACCTTTTCAAACTCTTGGTCTACTAGGTGAAATTCTCTTAAGAAATATTGAAAATGTGCGATAATGTCAAGAGACTTCTTGAAATGTTGTAAATTCATTTGAAAACTCTTGAAAATGTCATAAAATCTCTTGAAAACCTTTTGAAAAAATCATGAAGCTTTGAATAAAATTGAAAAGCTCTTGAAATCCTTTGAAAAAATTCTTCCTAAACTCTTATGTAACCATTTTATAAAATGTTATGAAACTAGTGAAATCCCTCAAAAAATCTTTTGAAAAATACATTAAAAATATTTTGAAAATGAAAATATCATGAGATTTTTGAAATCTTATAAATCATTTTTGAAAACCTCTTAAAAAAAATATTATGAAGACACTTGAAAACCTTTGAAAACCTCCATGGAAGCTTGAATAAAATTGAAATTCTCTGAAAGTTTTTATAATCTTTCAAAACTCTCTTTTGAAATCGTTTAAAACCTCATGAAACTAGTGAAATCACATAAAAATCTCTAGAATATATGATGATAATATTTTGAAAAATAACATAAGACTTCTTGAAAATTTAAAAATTTCAAAAATTTTCAAAATTTTAAAAATCTAGTTGAAAACATATTTGAAAATGTCAAAATAAAAGTTAATTGGTGGAAATCACTTTGAAAACTTCATTTTGAGCTCTGAAGAACATCATGACAAACTTTTCATAAAACCTTTATTGAAAATCTTGAAAAATCTCTCCTGAAATGTTTCGAAAATCTATAGAAAGCTTGTGATGTCCCTTAGTCTTGAATGCAAAATTATGTTATAAATATCTTGAAAATAACATAGTTAATTTTCATGTAAATTTCTTAAAATCCTTTGAAAAATAACCTTTTGAAACAATTTTGTTGTAAAATTACTTTGGAAAATTCAATTTGAAAATCCCAATGAAAAATTTTTTAGGAAATATCAAAAACAATCTCCATGGACCTATAAAAAATCTTTAAAACATTTTTGAAACCAAGAAAAAAATTTTGTTTGAAAATCCTCAAAATCTCCATGGTAAACTACCAAAACTCTCTATAAAATAGATTAAAAAAACCATTTAAAAAATCTTGAAAATATCATTAGACTTCTTAGAATCTTAAAAAAAAAACCTTTGAAAATCATCCCCCCTTGAAAATCTCTTGAAAAATATCATAAAGACACTTTTAAAATCATTTTTAAAAACCTCATCGGAAGCTTTGAGGAATATTGAAAACAATAAATCCAAACCTTTTGAAAACTCTTTCAAAACTCCTTCTTGAAACCTTTTTGAAACTCTCCATAACAGAACAAGTACAATCCTTTAAAAAATCTCTTAAAAAAAATTTTGAAAATGTGTTGAATGATATCGAAGAGATTTTTCTTGCAAATCTTGAAAATTGGTTGAAAATACCCTCCTTGAAAATATCATAAAGTCCTTTTGAAAACCTTTGAAAACCTCATTTCAGAGCTTTGAATAAAATAGAAAATCTCATGAAACTTTGTTTTGAAAATCTTTCAAACTTCTTCCTAGAAACCACCTTGAAAATTCTCATGAAACATGTGAAATCCCTTAAAAATCCCCTGAAATAAATTAAAAATTTTGAAAAAATTTTGAAAATTCATGGATTTCTTGAAATCTTAATAAATATAATTTGAAAAATCCTCTTGAAAACAATAGCATAAAGAACACTTAAAAAAAATTTAAAAACCTTAATGTGAAGCTTTGAATACAATTGAAAATTCCCATGAAAACTTTTGTGTTGAAAATTTATGAAAACTCTTTAAGAACCCTTTTGTGAAAATCTCATGAAACTAGCGGAATCCTTTAAAAATCTCTTAAAAATATATTGATATTAGTTTTTCAAAGACCATAAGAATTCCTGAAAATTTAAAAATGGAACTTTAAAGCCTCATTGAAAATATCTTGAAAAATGTGATAAAGTCACTTGAAAATCATTTGAAAATCTCATGTGAGCTTTGAAGAATATAAGGAAAAATTCTCATAAAACCCAACCCTTGTGAAAAATCTTTCAAAATCTCTCACGAAACCTTTTGAAAAATCATAAGAAAGCTAATGAAAATCCTTTAGAAGTTTCATGTTCAACGTATGTTACCAAATCTATTGCAAAATAATCATATTATTTCATGAAGTAGTGCTTTCAAAATAATCCTTTGAAAACCTCTTGAAAATGTTCCGTAAAATACCTTGAAAATCCATTTTGAAAACCCTCATGGGAGGTTTTGTAAATCTATAAAAAAATTTCATGAACCTATCAAAAACTCTCAAATCTTTTGTAAACTAGTGACCTAATCCCTTAAAATCTCTAGAAATTAGCATGAAAATATTTTTAAAACAATTAGAACTTTCCTTGAAAGATTTTCAAAAAATCCTTTGTGAAACCCCCACTTCAAAATCTTCTTGAAATTTTCACACCGCAGAACACTTGACTAATCATTTAAAAACCCTCATGGAGGGCTTTGAAGAATAATTTGAAATACAATTCATTAAATCTTTTTGGAAAAATCTTTCAAAACTCTCGTGAAACCCTTTCAAACTTTTCTTTGAGATAATGAAATTCTTCTTAAAAATCTCTTAAAAGGTATGTGAAAAGAATATGTTGGATAATATCAAAATACTTCTTGAAAATCTTGAAAACAATCGTTTGTGAAAACCCTCTTGAAAATAATTACAAAGTCTTTATGAAAACCTTTTTGAATACCTTCATGGAAGTTTTTGCCTAAAATTGAAAATCTCATGTAATATCTGAAAATCTTCAAATCTCCTGAAAACCTTTTGAAAATCCCACGAAACTAGTTAATAAGCTTGAAAAAATAATTTTGATAAAACATTGAGACGACATGAAAATATTTTGAAAAAATCATGACATTTCTTGAATTTTTAAATAATTTTGAGAATCTCTTGAAAATGGCATAAAAACACTTGAAAACCTTTGAACAACTTCATGTAAAGCTTTAAGGAATATTGAAAATCAATGAAACCTTTAAACATCTTTAGAAAATTTCTTGAAACTTTGAAAACTCTTGGCTCCTATTGAAATCCTTAAAAATCTCATAAGAAATTTGAAAAGTGTTGATAATTTGAGATTCTTGAAATGTTGAAAATCATTTGACAAACTCTGAAAATGGCCATAAAATCTCTTGAAAACCTTTGAAAACATCATGGAAGCTTTGAATAAAATTGAAAGCTCTTGATATCTTTGAAATTCTTCCAAAATCTTATGTAACCTTTTATAAATGTTATGAAACTAGTGAAATCCCTTAAAAATCTTTTGAAAATACTTAAAAATATTTTTGAAAAATATCATGAGATTTTTTGAAATATTTTTTTTTTATGAATTGATTTTGAAAACCTCTTAAGATATTATGAAGACACTTGAAAACCTTTGAAAACTTATGAAGCTTTGAATAAAATTGAAAATCTCATGAAATTTTTTCAAAAAATCTTTCAAACTCTCTTAAAAAACCTTTTGAAAATCTCATAAAACTGAGTGAAATCACATAAAAATCTCTTGAATATATATGATAATATTTTGAAATTACATGAGACTTCTTGAAAATTGAAAAATCATTTCAAAACCTATTGAAAATATTTTGAAAACAATGTCCATAATAGTTGAATTGGAAATCCATTTGAAAACTTGCAGTTGAGCTCTGAAAACTATTGAAAAATTTATTCATTAAACCTATTAAAAATCTTTATCAAATCTCCCCAGGTAAATGTTTGAAAATCTATAGGAAAGCTTGTGATGTTCCCTTAGTATTGAATGCAAATATAGTTTATAAACAAAATATTTCTTGAAATAAACATATTATTTCATGGAAACATCTTAAAAATCCCTTTTTTTTGGAAAACCAAAACCTCTTGAAAAAATGTCCGGAATAAAATACCTTGAAAAATCATTTGAAAATCCAAATCGAAAATTTTTAAGAATAAAAAAAATCTCCAGTGAACCTATAAAAATAAAAATTTAAATTTCAAAAAATTTTGTGAAACCTTGGTGAAAATCTCAAAATCTCATGTAAACTACCAAAAATCTCTATAAATGATACCATTAAAAAACAAATTCTTAAAAAAATCATTAAAACTTCTTAGAATCTTAAAAATCTTTTGCAAACCCAGCCTGAAAATCTCTTAGAAAATATCATACAGGACAACTTCCCAAATCATTTTAAAACCTCATGGAAGTCTTTGAGGAATGAATTAATAAAACACACATAAATGCAAACCTTCCTTTTGCAAAATCTTTCAAAACTCTCTTCAAAAACTTTTGAAACTCTCCAAAAAAGAAAGTAAAATCCTCTTAAAACAAAATTTTGAAAACAAATGTGTTGATAATATCAAGAGACTTCTTGGAAATCTTGAAAATTGGGTTGAAAATCCTTCTTGAAAAATATCATAAAGTCCTTTTGAAAACCTTTGAAAACCGTCATTCAAGCTTTGAATAACAAAGAAAAGGAGAAAATCTTCATGAAAATGTTTTTGAAAACATCTTTCTTCAAACTTCTCTAGAAACCTCTTGCTAAACTCTCCATGAAACTTAGTGAAATCACGTTACAAAAATCCCCTTTGAAAATGAATTGAAAAATATTTTTGAAAATATCAATGAGATTTTTTGAAATCTTAAAAAATAATTGAAATTTTGAAAATCTTTGAAAATCAGCATTAAAGAACACTTGAAAACCTTAGGAAAAGAATTTCGGGACGCTTTGAATAAAATTGAAAAGACTCTTAAACATCTTTGAAAAATTTTCCTCGAAAACCTTTTCAAACTCCTTGGCTTACTAGTGAAATCTCTTAAAAAATCTCTTGAGAAAAATTTGAAAATTTGTCGATAATGTTAAATTTTTTTTCTCGTTTTTCTTTGTTGCTTCAATTTAGACTTATTTGAAATTGTTGAAAAGTCATTTGAAAACTCTTGAAAATGTCCATGAAATGGAAATCTCTTGAAAACCTTTTGAAAAAATCATGGAAGCTTTGAATAAAATTGAAAAAGCTCTTGAAATCCCTTTGAAAATTCTTCCAACTCTTATGTAACCTTTTATAAATGTTAATGAACTAGTGAAAAATCCCTTAAAAAATCTTTTGAAAATACATTAAAAAATATTTTTGAAAACAATATCATGAGATTTTTTTGAAATCTTATAAATTCATTTTAAAACCTGCTTTAAAAATATTATGAAGACACTTGAAAACCGCTTGAAAACCTCATGGAAGCTTTGAAGAAAATTGAAATTCCTCATGAAATTTTTTATAATCTTTCAAAACTCCTCTTTGAAATCGTTTTAAAAAGACCTCAATGAAACTAGTGAAATCACATAAAACATCCTCTTGAATATATAATGAAATAATTTTATTTGAAAATAACCATACTTCTTGAAAACAATTTTAAATTTATTTTTAAAACCTCGAGTGAAAATATTTTGAAAAATGGTCAAAATAAAGTTTTAATTGTAAATCATTTGAAAACTTCATTTTAGCTCTGAAGAATATGTAAATTTCATAAAACCTATTGAAAAATATGTCAAATCTCTCCTGAAATGTTTTGAAATCTATAGAAAGCTTGTGATGTCCCTTAGTATTGATGCAAATATGTTAGAAATATCTTGAAAATAACATATCATTTCATGAAATCTTAAAATCCTTTGAAAACCTCTTGAAAATGTTGTAAAATACTTTGAAAATAATTTGAAAATCCCATGAAAATTTAAGGAATATGAAAAAATCTCATGAAACCTATAAAAAAATCTTTAAAACATTTTTGAAACTTTTTGAAAATCTCAAAATCTCATGTAAACTACCGAAATCTCTATAAGAATACCATTAAAAAATCTTGAAAACGTCATCTTTTCAAAACCTTTGAAAACCTCATTCAAGCTTTGAATAAAATAGAAAATCTCATGAAATGTTTTGAAAATCTTTCAAACTTCTCTAGAAACCACTTTAAAATCTCAGGAAACTAGTGAAATCCCTTAAAAATCCCTTGAAAATAAATTAAAAATATTTTGAAAATATCATGGATTTCTTGAAATCTTAAAAATAATTTGAAAATCTCTTGAAAATAGCATAAAGCCACTTGAAAAAATTGAACACCTTATGTAAGCTTTGAATAAAATTGAAAATATAATGAAAACTTTTGAAAATTTATGAAAACTCTTGAACCTTTTGAAAATCTCATGAAACTAGCAGAACCCTCCTTTCAAAACATCTCTTGAATATATATGATAATATTTTTTAAAAGAACATAAAGAAATTCTTGAAAATTTAAAAAATAACTTTAAAGCCTCATGAAAATATCTTGAAAATGTCGTAAAGTTACTGGAAAATCATTTGAAAATCTCATGTGAGCTTTGAAGAATAGGAAAAAATCTCATAAAACCCATTGAAAATCTTTCAAATCTCTCACGAAACCTTTTGAAAATCATAAAAAAGCTAATGAAATCCTTTAGAATTTCATGCAAGTATGTTACAAATATATTGAAAAATATCATAATTTTTCATGAAATCTTAAAATCCTTTGAAACTCTCTTGAAAATGTTATAAAATACACTGAAAATCATTTGAAAACCTCATGGAATTTTGAAAAGCTATAAAAATCTCATAAACCTATCAAAATCTTTAAAACTTTTTTGAAACCTTTTGAAAATCTCAAATATTTTGTAAACCAGTGTAATCCCTTAAAATCTCTAGAAAATTCCATAAAAATATTTTGAAACATTAGACTTCTTGAAATTTTAAAATCCTTTGAAACCCACTCAAATCTCTTGAAAATTTCATACAGACACTTGACAATCTTTTTAAAAACTCATGGAGCTTTGAAGAATATTGAAAAATCAATGAAATCTTTTGAAAATCTTTCAAAACTCTCTTGAAACCCTTCAAATTCTTTGACACTAATGAAATCCCTTAAAAATCTCTTAAAAGTATGTGAAAATGTGTTGATAATATCAAAAATACTTCTTGAAATCTTGAAAATCCTTTGAAAACTCTTGAAAATATCACAAAGTCTATTGAAAACCCTTTGAATACCTCATGGAAGTTTTGCATAAAATTGAAAAATCTCATGAAATGTCTTGAAATCTTTCAATCTCTCTTAAAACCTTTTGAAAATCTCACGAAAACTATTAAATAGCTGAAAAATCATTTTGATAATACCTTAAAATACTAAATTGAAAAATATTTTGAAAATATCATGACATTTCTTGATTCTTAAAAATAATTTGTAAAATCTCTTGAAAATGGCATAAAAAACACTTGAAAACCTTTCAAAACTTCATGACAAGATTTAAGGATATTGAAAATCAATTAACCTTAGAAAATTTTTTGAAAATTTTCTTGAAAACCCTTTCAACTCTGGCTACTAGTGAAATCTCTTAAGAAAATATTGAAAATGTGTCGATAATGTCAAAGAGACTTCTTGAAATGTTGTAAATCATTTGAAAACTCTGAAAATGTCATAAAATCTCTTGAAACCTTTGAAAAAATCATGAGGCTTTGAATAAAATTGAAAAGCTCTTGAAATCCTTTGAAATCTTCCAAACTCTTAGTAACCGTTTTATAAATGTTTATGAAACTAGTGAAATCCCTAAAAAATCTTTTGAAAATACATTAAAAATATTTTGAAAATATCATGAGATTTTTTGAAATCTTATAAATCATTTTTGAAACCTCTTAAAAATATTATGAAACGACACTTGAAAACCTTTGAAAACCTCATGGGAAGCTTTGAATAAAATTGAAAATTCTCATGAAAGTTTTATAATCTTTCAAAACTCTCTTTGAATCGTTTAAAAGAACCTCATGAACTAGTGAATCACATAAAAATCTCTAGAATATATGATGATAATATTTTGAAAATAACATAAACGACCTTCTTGAAAATTTAAAAACATGAAAATCAATTTTAAAATCTATTGAAAATATTTTGAAATGTCATAAAGTTAATTGGAAATCATTTGAAAACTTCATTTGAGCTCTGAAGAATATGACAAATTTCATAAAACCTATTGAAAACAAAATCTTTCAAATCTCTCCTGAAATGTTTCGAAAATCTATAGAAAGCTTGTGATGTCTCTTAGTATTTAATGCAAATATGTTATAAATATCTTGAAAATAACATATTATTTCATGAAATCTTAAAATCCTTTAAAAACCTTTTGAAAATGTTGTAAAAACTACTATGAAAATCATTTGAAAATCCAATTACCAATTTGAAAATTTTAGGAATATCAAAAAATCTCATGAACCTATAAAAAATCTTTAAAACAACATTTTTGCAAACCTTTTGAAAATTTCTCAATTCTCATGTAAACTACCAAAATCGTCTATAAAAATAATACCATTAAAAAATCAATCTTGAAATTGAAAAATCATTAGACTTCTTAGAATCTTAAAAACCACCTTTGAAATCAGCCTGAAAATCCTCTTGAAAATTATCATAAAGACACTTTAAATCATTTAAAACCTCATGGAAGCTTTGAGGAATGATTGAAAATAAATTCAAACTTTTGAAAAATCTTTCAAAAACTCTCTTGAACCTTTGAAACTCTTCCATAACAAGTTAAAATCCCTTAAAAAACTCTTCTTTAAAAAATTGAAAATGGGTGTTGATGATATCGAGAGATTTCTTGAAATTATCTTGAAAAAATTGGTTGGAAACCCTCGTTGAAAATATCATAAAGTTCTTTTGAAAGACCGTTTGAAAAAACCCTCGTTCAACGCGTTTGAATAAAATAGGAAATCTCATGAAATGTTTTGAAAAATCTTTTCAAAACTTCCTCTAGAAAACCACTTGAAATTCTCATGAAAACTGTGAAATCCCTTAAAAAATCCCCTGAAATAAATTCAAAAAGATTTTGAAAAATATCCATGGATTTATCTTGGAAATTTTTTCTTATAAACTATTTGGAAAATCTCTTGAAAACAATAGCATAAATAACGAACCTTAAAAAAATTTAAAAAAAACCTATGTAAGCTTTGAATAAAAGTTGAAAAATCCCATGCAAAACTTTTTGAAAATTTTATGAAAAACTCTTGGAATCCTTTTTGAAAAATCTCATGAAACTTAGCGGAATCCTTTTAAAAATCTCTTTAAAAAATATTGATTGAATTATTTTTTTTTCAAATGAACATTAATAATTCCTGAAATTTAAAATTTAAAAAACTTTTAAAGCCTCAATGAAAATTATCTTGAAAATGTGATAAAAGTCACTTGAAAATCATTTGAAAATCTCATGTGAGCTTTGAAGAATAGGAAAAAAATCTCATAAAAAAAACCCCCGCAAAAATTTTTTGAAAATCTTTCAAATCTCTCAACGAAACCTTTTTGAAAATCATAATCAAAGGCTAATGAAAATCCCTTTAGAATTTCATGCAAGTATGTTACAAATGATATTGAAAATATCATATTATTTTCATGAACTCTTAAAATGCCTTTGAAAAAACCTCTTGAAAATGTTTCGTAAAATACCTTGAAAATGCATTTGAAAAACCTCATGGCGGTTTTGGTAAATTCTATAAAAAAAATTTCATGAACCTATCAAAAATCTCCAAAATCTTTTAAAGCTAGTGAAATCCTCTTCTCTTAGAAAGTTAGCATGGAAAATATTTTTGTGAAAAACACTTAGACTTCTTGAAAATTTTAAAAATCCTTTGAAACCCTACCCTTCAAAATCTCTTGAAACTTTCAACACAGGGACACTTCGGACAATCACTTTTTAAAAACTCATGGAGGCTTTTGAAGAATATTGAAAATCAATTAAATCTTTGAAAAATCTTCAAAACTCTCTTGAAAAAACCCTTCAAACTCTTTGGACACTAATGAAATCCCTTAAAAATCTTCTTAAAAGTATGTGAAAATATGGTTGAAATATATCAAAATACTTCTTGAAATCTTCTGAAAAATCAATTTGAAAACCTTCTGAAAATATTACAAAGTCTAATTGAAAATACCTTTGAATCAACCTCATGGAAAGTTTTTTGGCCTAAAATTGAAAATCCTTCATGGTAATATCTTGAAAATCTTTCAAATCTCCTCTTGAAACCTTTTGGAAAATCCCACGAAACTAGTTTGTTAAATAGCTGAAAAATAATTTTGAATAAAACCTTGAGAATACATTGAAAAATATTTGAAAAAAATCAATGACCCATTTCTTGAATTTTTTAAAATAATTTTGAGAATCTCGTTGAAAAATTCGGCATAAAAACAGCTTGAAAAACCATTTGAAACCTTCTTATGAAAAGCTTTAAGGAATATTGAAAAAATCAATGAAACCTTTATAGAAAAATCGTTTTGGAAAATTTTCTTGAAACCTTTTTGAAACTCGTTGGCTACTAATTGAAATGTCTTAAAAAATCCTCTTGAAAATTTTGTGAAATGACAATTTGAAATTTTTGATAATTTTGAGACTTCTTGAAATTTTGTTGAAAATAATTTGCAAAACTTTCTTGAAAAATGGCCATAAAAATCTCTTGAAAACCTTTTGAAAACTCATGGGAAGCTTTGAATAAAATTGAAAAAGCTCTTGATAATCCTTTGAAAATTGTCCAAAATTTCTTATGTAAACCTTTTATAAATTTGTATGAAACTCGTGAAATCCCTTAAAAATATTTCTTTTGAAAATACATTAAAAATATTTTTGAAAATATTCATGAGATTTTTTTGAAATCTTATAAATTATTTGAAAAACCTTCTTAAGATATTATGGACGGACACTTGAAAACCTTTGAAAACCAAACCTTATGAAAAGCTTTTGAATAAAATTGAAAATCCTCATTGAAATTTTTTAAAATCTTTCAAAAACTCTCTTAAAACCTTTTGAAAACTCTCAAAACTTAAAAGTAGGAAATCACATAAAAAATTCTCTTGAATTCAAGATACTGATTAATATTTGAAAATCAACATAAGACTTCTTGAAATTCTAAAAATCATATTCAAAACCTATTGAAAAACTATTTTGAAAAATGTCATTTAAAGTTAATTGGTAAATGGAAATTCCATTTGAAAACTTCAATTTGAGTCTCTGAAAAATATGAAAAATTTCATTAAAACCTAGTTAAAAAATCTTTTCAAAATCTCCCTGAAATGTTTTGAAAAATTCTATAGAAAGCTTGTGATGTCCCTTAGTATTGAATGCAAATATGTTATAAATATCTTGAAAATAACATATTATTCATGAATCTTAAAAATCCTTTGAAAACCTCTTGAAAATGTCGTAAAATACCTTGAAAATCTTTTGAAAATCCAATGAAAATTTTTAAGAATAAAAAAAATCTCATGAACCTATAAAAATATTTAAAACATTTTTGAAACCTGTGAAAATCTCAAAATATCATGTAAACTACCAAAAATCTCTATAATATACCATTAAAAAATCTTAAAAAATATCATTAAACTTCTTAGAATCTAAAATCTTTGAAACCAGCCTGAAAATCTCTTGAAAATATCATACAGACAATTCCAAATCATTTTAAAACCTCATGGAAGCTTTGAGGAATATTAAACATAAATCAAACCTTTTGAAAATCTTCAAACTCTCTTCAAAAGCTTTTGAAACTCTCCAGAAAAAGTAAAATCTCTTAAAAAATTTGAAAATGGGTTGTTGGATAATATCAAGAGACTTCTTGAAATCTTGAAAATTGGTTGAAAATCTCTTGAAAATATCATAAAGTCTTTTGAAAACCTTTGAAAACCTCATTCAAGCTTTGAATGAAATAGAAAATCTCATGAAATGTTTGAAAATCTTTCAAACTTCTCTAGAAACCTCTTGTAAATCCTCATGAAACTAGTGAAATCACTTCAAAAATCCAAAAATCTTGAAAATGAATTGAAAATATTTTGAAAATATCATGAGATTTTGAAATCTTAAAATAATTTGAAAATCTTTTGAAAATAGCATAAAGACACTTGAAAACCTTTGAAAAGATTTCGGAAGCTTTGAATAAAATGAAAAGCTCTTAATATCTTTTGAAAAATTTTCTCGAAACCTTTTGAAACTCTTGGCTAACTAGTGAAATCTCTTAAAAAATCTCTTGAGAAAAATTTGAAATTTGTCGATAATGTCAAGAGACTTATTGAAATGTTGAAATTCATTTGAAAACTCCTGAAATGTCATAAAATCTCTTGAAAACCTTTGAAAACATCATGGAAGCTTTGAATAAAATTTGAAAACAAAGCTCTTGAAATCCTTTGAAATTCTTCCAACTCTTATGTTAACCTTTTATAAATGTTATGAAAAACTAGTGAAATCCCTTAAATCTTTTGAAAAGAAATACATTAAAAATATTTTTGAAAATATCATGAGATTTTTTGAAATCTTATAAATATTTTAAAACCTCTTAAAAAATATTATGAAGACACTTGAAACCTTTTGAAAACCTCATGGAAGCTTTGAAGAAAATTGAAAAAATTCTCATGAAATTTTTTATAATCTTTCAAAAAACTCTCTTTGAAATCGTTTTAAAACCTCATGAAACTAGGTGAAATAAAACACATAAAAATCTCTTGAATATAATATGATAATATTTTGAAAATAACATAACTTCTTGAAAAATTTTAAAACTCATTTTAACAAAATCTAGTGAAAACTATTTTGAAAATGTCATAAAGTTAATTGTAAATCATTTGAAAACTTCATTTTAGCTCTGAAGAATATGTAAAATTTCATAAAACCTATTGAAAATATGTCAAATCTCTCCTGAAATGTTTTGAAAATCTATAGAAAGCTTGTGATGTCCCTTAGTATTTGATGCAAATATGTTAGAAATATCTTGAAAATAACATATCATTTCATGAAATCTTAAACTCCTTTGAACCTCTTGAAAATGTTGTAAAATACTTTGAAAATTAATTTGAAAATCCCATGAAAATTTAAGGAATATAAAAAAATCTCATGAACCTATAAAAAATCTTTAAAACATTTTTGGAAACTTTTTGAAAATCTCAAAATCTCATGTAAAACTACCGAAATCTCTATAAAAATACCATTAAAAAATCTTGAAAAATATCATCTTTTCAAAAACCTTTGAAAACCTCATTCAAGCTTTGAATAAAATAGAAAATCTCATGAAATGTTTGAAAATCTTTCAACTTCTCTAGAACCACTTTTAAAATCTCAGGAAACTAGTGAAATCCCTTAAAAACATCCCCTTGAAAATTAAAAAATTAAAAATATTTTTGAAAATATCATGGATTTTCTTGAAATCTTAAAATAATTTTGAAAATCTCTTGAAAATACATAAAGCCGCTTGAAAAAAATTGAACACCTTATGTAAGCAGCTTTGAATAAAATTGAAAATATAATGAAAACTTTTGAAAAAAGTTTATGAAACTCTTGAAATTGCCAAACCTTTGAAATCTCATGAAACTAGCGGAATCCTTTCAAAATCTCTTGAATATATATTGATAATATTTTTAAAAGAACATAAGAATTCTTGATAATTTAAAAATAACTTTAAAGCCTCATGAAAATATCTTGAAAATGTCGTAAAGTTACTGGAAAATCATTGAAGATCTCATGTGAGCTTTGAAGAATAGGAAAATCTCATAAAACCCATTGAAAATCTTTCAAATCTCCCACGAAACCTTTTGAAAATCATAAGAAAGCTAATGAAATCCTTTAGAATTTCATGCAAGTATGTTACAAATATATTGAAAATATCATATTTTTTCATGAAATCTTAAAATCCTTTGAAACTCTCTGAAAATGTTATAAAATACACTGAAAATCATTTGAAAACCTCATGGAATTTTGAAAAAGCTATAAAAATCTCATAAACCTATCAAAAATCTTAAAAACTTTTTGAAACCTTTTGAAAATCTCAAAATATTTTGGTAAACCAGTGTAATCCCTTAAAATCTCTAGAAAATTCCATAAAAATATTTTTGAAAACATTAGACTTCTTGAAATTTTAAAAATCCTTTGAAACCCACTTCAAAATCTCTTGAAAATTTCATACAGACACTTGACAATCTTTTTAAAAACTCATGGAGGCTTTGAAGAATATTGAAAATCAATGAAATCTTTTGAAAATCTTTCAAAACTCTCTTGAAACCCTTTCAAATTCTTTGACACTAATGAAATCCCTTAAAAATCTCTTAAAAGTATGTGAAAATGTGTTGATAATATCAAAATACTTCTTGAAATCTTGAAAATCCTTTGAAAACCTCTTGAAAACAAATATCACACAGTCTATTTGAAAACCTTTGAATACCTCATGGAAGTTTTGCAAAAATAAAATTGAAAATCTCATGAAATGTCTTGAAAATTTTCAAATTTCTCTCTGTTAAAACCTTTTGAAAATCTCACGAAACTAGTTAAATAGCTGAAAAATCATTTTGATAATACCTTGAAAATACATTGAAAATATTTTTGAAAAATATCATGACATTTCTTTGAAATTCTTAAAATAATTGAAAAATCTCTTGAAAATGGCATAAAACACTTGAAAAGCCTTTCAACTTCATGAAAGATTTAAGGAATATTGAAAATCAATTAAAACCTTTAGAAAATTTTTGAAAAATTTTCTTGAACCTTTTCAAACTCTTGGCTACTAGTGAAATCTCTTAAGAAAATATTGAAAATGTAAGCGATAATGTCAAGAGCTTCTTGAATGTTGTAAATCATTTGAAAACTCTTGAAAAAATGTCATAAAATCTCTTGAAAAACCCTTTGAAAAAATCATGGAAGCTTTGAATAAAATTGAAAAGCTCTTGAAATCCTTTGAAAATTTCTTCCAAACCCTCTTATGGTAACCTTTTATAAATGTTAATGAAACTAGTGAAATCCCTAAAAAACAAATCTTTTGAAAACAAAATAACAATTAAAAAGAAATATTTTGAAAATATCATGCAGATTTTTTTTGAAATCTTAATAAATCATTTTGAAACCTCTTAAAAATCTTATTGAAGACCTTGAAAACCTTGAAAACCTTTAAACCTCATGGAACGCTTTGAATAAAATTGAAATTCTCATGAAAGTTTTATAATCTTTCAAAACTCTCTTGAAATCGTTTTTAAAACCTCATGAAAACTAGTGCAAATCAACATAAAAATCTCTAGAATGATATGATTGATAATATTTTGGAAAACTAACATAAGACTTCTTGAAAATTTTAAAAAAACAAAATCATTTTGAAAATCTATTGAAAAATATTTTTGAAAATTGTCATTAAAGTTTAATTGGAAATTCATTTTGAAAACTTCTTTTATTTGAGCTCTGAAGAATATGACAAATTTCATAAAAAAACCATATTGAAAATCTTTCCAAATCTCTCCTGAAATGTTTCGAAAATCTATAGAAAGGCTTGTGATGTCCCTTAGTAACTTTGAATGCAAATATTTGTTATAAAATATCTTGAAAAAATAACATATTCTTCATGGAAATCTTAAAAATCCTTTGAAAACCTTTTGAAAATGTTTGTTAAAATAACTTTGAAAATCATTTTGAAAATTCCAATGAAAATTTTTAGGAATTATCCAAAAAATGCTTCATCTGAACCTATAAAAGAAAAAATCTTTAAAACCACCAATTTTTGAACCCTTTTCTGAAAATCTCAAAATCTCATGTAAACTACCAAAATCTCTATAAAAATTACCATTAAAAAATCTTGAAAATTATCATTAGGACTTCTTAGAAGAATCTTAAAAAAACAAACCTTTGAAATCAGCCTGAAAAAGATCTCTTGAAAAACTATCATTAAACGACCAAAACAATTTAAAAATCATTTTTAAAACCGCTCATGGAAGCTTTCTTGAGGAATATGTGAAAATAAATCAAACCTTTGTTTGAAAATCTTTCAAAACTCTCTTGAAACCTTTTTGAAACTCTCCATAACAAGTAAAATCCTTCCGTAAAAAATCTCTTTAAAAAACAAAATTTTGAAAATGTTGTTGATGATATCGAAGAGATTTCTTGAAATCTTGAAAATTGGTTGAAACCCTCTTTTGAAAATGATCATAAAGTCTTTTGAAAACCGTTTGAAAACCTCATTCAAGCTTTGAATAAAAATAGAAAATCTCATGAAATGTTTTGGGGGGGGGGGGGAAAAAAAAAAAAAAAAAAATCTTTTTTTCCAAAAAAAAAAAAAAAAACTTCTCTCCAGAAACCCACTTGAAATTCTCATGAAACATTTGTGAAATCCCTTTAAAAATTCCCCTGAAAATAAACATTAAAAAATTTTGATTTTGAAAATATCATGGATTTCCTTGAAATCAATTCTTAAATAAAAATTTGAAAATTCTTTTTTCTTGAAAATAGCATAAAGTCACTTGAAAAAAGTTTGAAAACCTTATGTAAGCTTTGATAAAATTGGAAATCTCATGAACTTTTTGAAAATTTTTATTTGAAAAACTCTTGAAACATATTGAAAATTTCATGAAACTAGTGGAATATTTTAAAAATCTCTTAAATATATATTGATAATATTTTTAAAAGAACATAAGAATTCTTGAAAATTTAAAAATAACTTTAAAGCCTCCTGAAAATATCTTGAAAACGTCATAAAGTCACTTGAAAATCATTTGCAAATCTCATGTGAGCTTTGTAGAATAGTGAAAAATCTCATAAAACCCATTGAAAATATTTCAAATCTCTCACGAAAACTTTTGAAAATCATAAGAAAGCTAATGAAATCCTTTAGAATTTCATGCAAGTATGTTACAAAAAAATATTTGAAAAACATCAATATTATTTCATGAAATCTTAAAAAAAAATCCTTTGAAAACCTCTTGAAAAATTTGTCGTAAACACACTGTAAATCATTTGAAAAAACTTCATGGAAGTTGAAAAAAAAAAAAATCTATAAAAAAAAATCTCATGAACCGATCAAAAATCTTTAAAACTTTTTTGAAACCTTTTGAAAATCTCAAAATCTTTTGTAAACTAGTGAAATCCCTTAAAATCTCTAGAAAATAGCATGAAAATATTTTGAAAACATTAGACTTCTTGAAATTTTAAAAATCCTTTGAAACCCACTTCAAAATCTCTTGAAAATTTCATTCAGACACTTGACAATCTTTTTAAAAACTCATGGAGGCTTTGAAGAATATTGAAAATCAATGAAATCTTTTGAAAATCTTTCAAAACTCTCTTGAAACCCTTTTAAACTCTTTGACACTAATGAAATCCCATAAAAATCTTTTAAAAGTATGTGAAAATGTGTTGATAATATCAAAATACTTCTTGAAATCTTAAAAATCGTTAGAAAACCTCTTGAAAATATCACAAAGTCTATTGAAAACCTTTGAATACCTCATGGAAGTTTTGCATAAAATTGAAAATCTCATGAAATGTCTTGAAAATCTTTCAAATCTCTCTTAAAACCTTATGAAAATCTCATGAAACTAGTTAAATAGCTGAAAAATCATTTTTATAATACCTTGAAAATACATTGAAAATATTTTGAAAATATCATGACATTTCTTGAATTCTTAAAATTAATTTGAAAATCTCTTGAAAATGGCATAAAAACACTTGAAAACCTTTGAAAACTTCATGAAAGCTTTGAGGAATATTGAAAATCAATTAAACCTTTGGAAAATCTTTTGAAAATTTTCTTGAAACCTTTTCAAACTCTTGGCTACTAGTGAAATCTCTTAAGAAAATTTTGAAAATGTGTCGATAATGTCAAGAGACTTCTTGAAATGTTGAAAATCATTTGAAAACTCTTGAAAAATGTCATAAATCTCTCTTGAAAACCTTTGAAAACATCATGGAAGCTTTGAATAAAATTGAAAAGCTCTTGAAATCCTTTGAAAATTCTTCCAAACTCTTATGTAACCTTTTATAAATGTTATGAAACTAAAGAAATCCCTTAAAAATCTTTTGAAAATACATTAAAAATATTTTGAAAATATCATGAGATTTTTGAAATCTTATAAATCATTTGAAAACCTCTTACAAATATTATGAAGACACTTGAAAACCTTTGAAAACCTTATGAAAGCTTTGAATAAAATTGAAAATCTCATGAAATTTTTATAATCTTCCAAAACTCTCTTAAAACCTTTTGAAAATCTCATAAAACTAGTGAAATCACATAAAATCTCTTTAAATATATAATGATAATATTTTGAAAATAACATAAGACTTCTTGAAAATTTTAAAAATCCATTTTAAAATCTATTGAAAAAAATATTTTTGAAAATGTCAAAAAGTTAATTGGAAATCATTTGAAACTTCATTTGAGCACTGAGGAATATGAAAAATTTCATTAAACCTATTGAAAATCTTTCAAATCTCTCCTGAAATTTTTTGAAAATCTTTAGAAAGCTTGTGATGTCCTTTAGTATTTAATGCAAATATGTTAGAAATATCTTGAAAATAACATACTATTTCATGAAATCTTAAAATCCTTTGAAAACCTCTTGAAAATGTCGTAAAATACCTTGAAAATCATTTGAAAATCCAATGAAAATTTTTTAGAAAAAAAAATCTCATGAACCTATAAAAAATCTTTTAAAAAACATTTTTTGAAACCTTTGAAAATCTCAAAATCTTATGTAAACTACCAAAATCTATATAAATATACCATTAAAAAATCGTTGAAAATATCATTAGACTTCTAAGAATCTTAAAAATCCTTTGAAACCCGCCTGAAAATCTCTTGAAAATATCATACAGACATTCCAAATCATTTTAAAACCTCATGGAAGCTTAGAGGAATATTGGAAATAAATTAAACCTTTTGAAAATCTTTCAAAACTTTCTTGAAAACTTTTGATACTCTCCAGAAAAAGTAAAATCTCTTAAAAAATTCGAAAATATGTTGATAATATTAAGAGACTTCTTGAAATCTTCAAAATTGATTGAAAACCTCTTGAAAATATCATAAAGTCTTTTGAAAACCTTTGAAAACCTCATTCAAGCTTTGAATAAAATAGAAAATCTCATGAAATGTTTTGAAAATCTTTCAAACTTCTCTAGAAACCTCTTGAAAATCTCATGAAACTAGTGAAATCCCTTAAAAATCCCTTGAAAATAAATGAAAATATTTTGAAAATATCCTAAGATTTCTTGATATCCTAAAAATAATTTGAAAATCTCTTGAAAATTTCATAAATACACTTGAAAACCTTTGAAAAGATTATGGAAGCATTGAATAAAATTGAAAAGCTCTTGAAATCTTTTGAAAATTTTCCAAACTCTTATGTAACCTTTGGTAAATTTTATGAAACTAGTAAAATCCCTTAAAAATCTTTGAAAATCCATTGAAAATATTTGGAAAATATCATGATATTTTTTGAAACTTCAAAAATCATTTGGAAACCTCTTGAAAATATCATGAAGACACTTGAAAACCTTTGAAAACCTTATGTAAGCTTTGAATAAAATTGAAAATCTCATGGAAACTTTTGAAAATTTATGAAAACTCTTGAAACCTTTTGAAAATCTCATGAAACTAGCGGAATCCTTTAAAAATCTCTTGAATAAATAGTGATAATATTTTTAGAAAACATAAGAATTCATGAAAATTTAAAAATAACTTTAAAACCTCCTGAAAATATCTTGAAAATGTCTTAAAGTCACTTGAAAATCATTTGAAAATCTCAAGTGAGCTTTGAAGAATAGGAAAAAATCTCATAAAACCCATTGAAAATCTTTCAAATCTCGAAACCTTTTGAAAATCATATGAAATCTAATGAAATCCTTTAGAATTTCATGCAAGTATGTTACGAATATATTGAAAATATATTATTTCATGAAATCTTAAAATCCTTTGAAAATCTCTTGAAAATGTCATAAATTACACTGAAAATCATTTGAAAACCTCCTGGAAGTTTGAGAAGCTATAAAAAATCTCATGAACCTATCAAAAATCTTTAAAACTTTTTTGAAACCTTTTGAAAATCTAAAAATATTTTGTAAACTAGTGAAATCCCTTAAAATCTCTAGAAAATACCATAAAATATTTTGAAAACATTAGCCTTCTGAAATTTTAAAAATCCTTTGAAACCCGATTTAAAATCTCTTGAAATTTCATACAGACACTTGACAATCTTTTAAAAACTCATGGAGCTTTGAAGAATATTGAAAATCAATGAAATCTTTTGAAAATCTTTCAAAACTCTCTTGAAACCCTTTGAAACTCTGATATTAATGAAATCTCTTAAAAATCTCTTGAAAGTATTTGAAAATGTGTTGAAAATATCAAGAGACTTCTTGAAATCTTGAAAATCGTTTTGAAACCTAATGAAAATACAACAGTCTATTCAAAACCTTTGGAAGTTTTGCATAAATTTTAAAATCTCATGAAATGTCTTGAAAATCTATCAAATCTCTCTTGAAACCTTTTGAAAATCTCATAAAACTAGTTAAATAGCTGAAAAATCATTTTGATAATACCTTGAAAATACATTGAAATATTTTGAAAATATCATGACATTTCTTAAAATCTTAAAAATGATTTTAAAATCTCTTGAAAATGCCGTAAAGACACTAGAAAACCTTTGAAAACTTCATGAAAGCTTTGAGGAATATTGAAAATCATTGAAACCTTTAGAAAATCTTTTGAAAATTTTCTTTAAACTTTTTCAAACTCTTGGCTACTAGTGAAATCTCTTAAAAATCTCATAAGAAAATTTTGAAAATGTGTCGATAATGTCAAGAGACTTCTTGAAATGTTGAAAATCATTTGAAATCTTGAAAATGTCATGAATCTCTTGAAAACCTTTGAAAACATCACGGAAGCTTTGAATAAAAATTGAAATGCTCTTGAAATCCTTTTTGAAAAAATTCTTCCAAACTCTTATGTAACCTTTTATAAATGTTATGAAACTAGTGAAATCCCTTAAAAATCTTTTGAAAATACATTAAAAATATTTTGAAAATATCATGATATTTTTGAAATCTTATAAATAATTTGAGAACCTCTTAAAAATATTATGAAGACACTTGAAAACATTTGAAAACCTTATGAAAGCTTTGAATAAAATTGAAAATCTCATGAAAGTTTTTATAATCTGTCAAAACTCTCTTGAAACCTTTTGAAAATCTCATGAAACTATGAAATCATATAATATCTTTTGAATATATAATGATAATATTTTGAAAGTAACATAAGACTTCTTGAAAATTTAAAAATCATTTCAAAACCTATTGAAAATATTTTGAAAATGTCATAAAGTTAATTGGAATTCATTTGAAAACTTCATTTGAGCACTGAAGAATATGAAAAATTTCATTAAACCTATTGAAAATCTTTAAAATCTCCCCTGAAATGTTTTGAAAATCTATAGAAAGCTTGTGATGTCCCTTAGTATTTAATGCAAATATGTTAGAAACTATCTTGAATAACATATTATTTCATGAAATCTTAAAATCCTTTGAAAACCTCTTGAAAATGTCGTAAAATACCTTGAAAATCATTTGAAAATTCAATGAAAATTTTTAAGAATAAAAAAATCTCATGAACCTATAAAAATATTTAAAACATTTTTGAAACCTTTTGAAAATCTCAAAATCTCATGTAAACTACCAAAATCTCTAAAAAATATACCATTAAAAAATCTTAAAAATATCATTAAACTTCTTAGAATCTTAAAAATCTTTTGAAACCCGCCTGAAAATCTCTTGAAAATATCATACAGACAATTCCAAATCATTTTCTTTAAAACCTCATGGAAGCTTTGAGGAATATTGAAAATAAATCAAACCTTTTGAAAATCTTTCAAAACTCTCTTGAAAAAAACTTTTGAAACTCTCCAGAAAAAGTAAAATCTCTTAAAAAATGTGAAAATTTGTTGATAACCACTTGAAAATATCATAAAGTCTTTTGAAAACCTTTGAAAACCTCATTCAAGCTTTGAATAAAATAGAAAATCTCATGAAATGTTTTGAAAATCTTTCAAACTTCTCTTGAAACCTTTTGTAAATCTCATGAAACTAGTGAAATCACTTAAAAAATCCCTTGAAAATAAATTGAAAATATTTTGAAAATATCATGAGATTTTTGAAATCTTAAAATATTTGAAAAAGAAAATCTCTTGAAAAAATAGCATAAAGACACTGGAAAACCTTTGAAAAGATTATGGAAGTTTTCTTTGAATAAATAAATTGAAAAGCTCTTGAAATCTTTGAAAATTTTTCCAAACTCTTATGTAACCTTTGGTAAATTTTATGAAACTAGTGAAATCCCTTAAAAATCTTTTGAAAATCCATTGAAAATATTTATTTGGAAAATATGAGATTTTTGCAACTTCAAAAATCATTTTGAAACCTCTTGAAAATAATCATGAAGAAACTTGAAAACCATGTAAGCTTTGAATAAAAAATTGAAAATCTCATGAAACTTTTGAAAAATTTGTTTATGAAATCTCTTGAAACCGTTTTGAAAATCTTATGAAACTAGCAGAATCCTTTAAAAATCTCTTGAATATATATTGATAATATTTTTAAAAGAACATAAGAATTCTTGAAAATTTAAAAATTTAACTTTAAAGCTCCTGAAAATATCTTGAATATGTCATAAGGTCACTTGAAAATCATTTGAAAATCTCATGTGGTCTTTGAAGAATAGGGAAAAATCTCATAAAATCCACCAATTGAAAATCTTTCAATCTCTCACGAAACCTTTTGAAATCACAAGAAAGCTAATGAAATCCTTTAGAATTTCATGCAAGTATGTTACAAATATATTGAAAATATCATATTATTTCATGAAATCTTAAAAATCTTTTGAAAACCTCTTGAAAATGTCGTAAATTACACTGAAAATCATTTGAAAACTCATGGAACTTTGAAAATCTATAAAAAATTCTCATGAACCTATCAAAAATCTTCAAAACTTTTTTGAAACCTTTTTTGAAATCTCAAAATCTTTTTTAAACTAGGTGAAAATCCCTAAATCTCCTTAGAAAAAAGATGAAAATATTTTGGAAAATATTTTGAAAACATTAAAACTTCTTGAATCCTTAAATCCTTTTACCTTTGAAAAACCCGCTTTAAAACAATCCTCTTGAAAATTTCCATACAGACACTTGAAAATCTTTTGTAAAAACTCATCGGAGGCTTTGAAAAAGAATATTGGAAAATCAATGAAAATCTTTTGAAAATTCCTTTTTCCAAAACTCTTTTGCAACCCTTTGAAACTCTCTGATAGTAATGAAATCCCTTAAAAATCTCTTAAAAGTATTTGAAAATGTGTTGATGATATCAAGAGACTTCTTGAAATCTTGAAAATTGTTTGAAAACCTCTTGATAATATCACAAAGTCTATTGAAAACCTTAGAAAACCTTATAGAAGTTTTCCATATATTGAAAATCTCATGAAATGTCTTGAAAATCTTTCAAATCTCTCTTGAAATCTTTTGAAAATCTCATGAAACTAGTTAAATACTTGAAGAATCATTTTGATAATACCTTGAAAACACATTGAAAATATTTTGAAAATATCATGACATTTCTTGAAATCTTAAAAATAATTGTGAAAATCTCTTGAAAATGGCATAAAGACACTATAAAATCTTTGAAAACTTCATGAAAGCTTTGAGGAATATTGAAAATCAATGAAACCTTTTGAAAATCTTTTGAAAATTTTCTTGAAACCTTTTGAAACTCTTGGCTACTAGTGAAATCTCTTAAAAATCTCTTGAGAAAAATTTGAAAATATGTCGATAATGTCAAGAGACTTCTTGAAATGTTGAAAATTATTTGAAAACTCTTGAAAACATTTGAAAACATCATGGAAGCTTTGAATAAAATTGAAAAGCTATTGAAATACTTTGAAAATTCTTCCAAACTCTTATGTAACCTTTTATAAATGTTATGAAACTAGTGAAATCCCTTAAAAATCTTTTGAAAATACATTAAAAATATTTTGAAAATATCATGAGATTTTTTTAAATCTTATAAATCATTTGAAAATCTCTTACAAATATTATGAAGACACTTGAAAACCTTTTGAAAACCTCATGGAAGCTTTTGAATAAAATTGAAATTCTCATGAAATTTTTTATAATCTTTCAAAAACTCTCTTGAAATCGTTTTAAAACCTCCTGAAACTAGTGAAATCACCATAAAAAATCTCTTGAACTATATAATGATGAATATTTTGAAAATAAAAACATAAACTTCTTGAAAAATTTAAAAAGTCATTTTAAAATCTAGTGAAAATATTTTGTAAAGTCATAAAAGTTAATTGGAAATATTTGAAAAACTTGCATTTGAGCTCTGAAGGAATATTGTAAAATTTTAACTAAAAACCTATTGAAAATCTTTCGAAAAACTCTTCTGGAAATGTTTCGAAAATCTATAGAAAAGCTTTGATGTCCGTTAGTATTATGCAAATATGTTAGAACAATATTTTGAAAATAAATATCATTCAGGAAATCTTAAAATCCTTGAAAACCTCTTGAAAATTGTTGTAAAAATACTGTGAAAATAATTGAAAATCCATGAACATTTTAGGCTATCAAAAATATCATGAACTTATTTAAAAAATCCTATAAAACCATTTTGAAAACTTTTTGAGGAAATTAAAAAATCTATGTACACTCCCAAAATCTCTAATAAAAATTACCATTAAAAAATTTTGAAAATATCATTAGACTTTTTAGAATCTTAAAAAACCTTTGAAACCCGCCTGAAAATCTCTTGAAAATATCATAAAGACACTTAAAAATCATTTTAAAACCTCATGGAAGCTTTGAGGAATATTGAAAATAAATTAAACCTTTTGAAAATCTTTGAAAACTCTTTCTTGAAAACTTTTGAAACTCTCTAAGAACCAGAACAAGTAAAATCTCTTTAAAATTTGAAAACCTCTTGAAAATATCATAAAGTCTTTTGAAAAGCTTTGAAACCTCATTCAAGCTTTGAATAAAAAATATAAATCTCATGAAATGTTTTGAAAATCCTTCAAACTTCTCTAGAAACCACTTGAAAATCTCATGAAACTAGTGAAATCCCTTAAAAATCCCTTGAAAATAAATTAAAAATATTTTGAAAATATCATGGATTTCTTGAAATCTTAAAAATAATTTGAAAATCTCTTGAAAATAGCATAAAGACACTTGAAAAAATTGAAAAATAAACCTATGTAACGCTTTGAATAAAATTGAAAAATTTACATGGAAAAACTTTTTGAAAAATTTTATGAAAAAACTCTTGGAAACCGCTATTGAAAATTTCATGAAATGAAAAACTAGTGGAACAATATTTTAAAAATCTCTTAAATATATATTGATAATATTTTTAAAAGAACATAAGAATTCTTGAAAATTTAAAAATAACTTTAAAGCCTCCTGAAAATATCTTGAAAATGTAATAAAGTCACTTGAAAATCATTTGCAAATCTCATGTGAGCTTTGTAGAATAGGAAAAAATCTCATAAAACCCATTGGAAATATTTCAAATCTCTCACGAAAACTTTGAAAATCACAGAAAGCTAATGAAATCCTTTAGAATTTCATGCAAGTATGTTACAAATATATTGAAATATCATATTATTTCATGAAATCTTAACCTTAAACGCCGACTGGGAGTATTTTACGTCGAGATAAATTGTCTGTCGGGTGCGACTTGGACGTATTTTACGTCGACATACAAAAGTTTTTTTTTTAAAATTCGCGGAAAAATACTTATAGGCCTACCAGCCTAAAACTTTTGAATCACGCGCCTTGGGGGATGCTGGGAGTCCACGGATCAAGGCCTTGTTTTGTTTTGAAGCGTGACCCAGGTGCGCATGCTGCGATATCCCTTCTTCTCGCTCCAGCCAGCATCAGTAGGCGCACATCCGAGAGGCGATCTTTCGAAAAGTGTGTGTTTTTCGGGGACTTGTGCGAGACTTTGAGCATTTGTATTGCTACAGGACATTCGTAGATATGTCTCAACGACGTGTGAACCGTGAAAGGCGCGTTTTACCCGTCGGAAGGGATCTGTTAAGGCGAGTTTTGGACATGGATGCTGGCGAAGGGGCCGCAAGCACCCAGCATGACCCCGCGCCTCTCAAGGGCCGTTCTCTGTGCGGCCCCAAGTGTGGCTGAAAGTGTGTCCGGGAACACATCGTTTGCCTTTGGTTACCCCTAGAAAGCATGTGGGCGTCCTTAGGGGCATTCGTAGGCATTGGGATTGGGCCTCTCCAACCAAGGGACATAGACGAATATCTTTCGGAGCTTGATCGGGAACATGTCGCAAGTCCTCATTTTGATGGCGGATGGTCATCGAGTGATGAGGACATCAGTCCCGATGAAAGTGAGGATGAATATTTGCCCCAAATGTCCGTTCGAGGCTCACATCCCGAAAGTGAGCTCGAATTCAGTGCATACGAGGGGGAATCTGAGGGAGGGGGAGGGGGAGGGTGGGGATACGGGCTCAAGTTTTATCGCAGAGGACGATACAGAAAGTGAGGGCCTAAGTGAGGGTGAGGGCCAACGGGGGGGGGTAGTGTGCATCGTGCCGCACCCGTGCGCTGTGCGCCGCGCACGGGCACGTTAGAAGGTCGGCTCGTCGCGCCAGCCAAGGTGAAGGTCGGTCGTCGGAGAGTGACGAGGGTGGACGGAGGACCCCACCCCTCCTAACATGCACCCCTTCACGGCAAACCCCTGGGATGACCGTACCAGTACCCCTGACTGTTTTGGGATTTCATCCAGCTTTTCCTGACGCGGGAATTGCTGGAATACCTGGTACACACGAGACGGTGGACTACGCTCGGTACTGCCGATATGAGCTGAAGACGACCTTGTCGTATTCCTGGCGGGGTTGCAACCTCATTGACATGGCACATTTTTTGGGGGGGGCTCCACATTTATTTTGGTTTGACACCTGCTATCGCGACGTCCAGGCAATATTGGAAGAGAAGTTATTTTTTATATATGCCGAATGTGCCTGGCGTTATGTCCCGTGATAATTTCCTGGCGATGGACAGGTACTTCAACGCCTTCAACCGAAGGGCCATACCCCGGAATAACAGTGATCGCCTCATTTTGAGTGCGTACAGTGTTGGATTATATCCGTGATGCGGTGTAGTAATCTCGTGATTCCTGGAAAGAACCTGTCTTTGGATGAGGGATGATGCCTTACAAAGGACGTCTTAGTATAAAAGTGTATAACCCCAAGCAAGCCAAAGAAATATGGTGTGAAATTCTTTCTCATTACCGAGGCCAACACTGGATACGTTTGTGGACTTTCAGTGTATACCGGGGTATTCTCCACGCTGCGTGACACTGTATTCAACCTTGTGGGACGTTTCCGTAACCAGGGATATCACCTGTTATGGATAATTATTATAATCGGTATCCCTGGCCCAGGAACTGTATGAAGCAGGTGTTCACGTCAGTGTACCCTCGGTTGGTGGTGCGTGGGGCCCGAAAATGTCCTCAAGAGGTTCGCTAGTCATCCGCAACACCTGGCAAGAGGAGAGACAGAGTGGCGGCGGAAGGGCGCTGTCTTCGTCATCTGTTGAAGGGTGTCCGACTCGTCCCCATGGTTACGACGAGTCATGAACCCATCCAAGAAGAGATCGTACAGCGGAAGAAGACACGTCGACAGGGCCGAGTTGTGTTTGTTTGAGGGCGTTTCGTACCTGACGGGGTCCTACTGTCATTGGGCACTACAACAGGCACATGGGAGGAGTTGATCTCTTTGATCAGCTCATCCAGTACTATCCCTTCGCCAGGAGAACCAGAAGGTGGACACAGAAGCTCCTCAAATACATCCTTCAGTTGGCCCTCCAAAATGCCTACATAACTGTACTGTGGGTACCGCGGTGACAATCTTCCGAGGTTGACCCACGCACAGTTCCTAGAGGTAGCCGGGAATGCCCTCATCAACTTCGATCCCGATGAGTGGCCTTCCAAAATAACTGACCCCCTGCCCGAGCTGCAGATCTGCCCCTAGAGAAAGGGTCAGATAGGATGGGCCAACGATTCGCTCCGACCTGCCGCCGCCCCTGCTGCCGCCGTCCCTGCTGACGACGCCCCTGCTGACGACGCCCCTGCTGACGACGCCCCATGCTGCCGCCGCCCCTGCTGCCGCCGCCCCTGCTGACGACGCCCCTGCTGTCGCCGCCCCGGCCCTGCTGACGACACCCCTGCTGTCGCCGCCCCTGCTGACGAGCCCCTGCTGACGACGCCCCGCGAGCCCCTCTTGCTGCCGGCCCCGCCATCACCGTTCTCGTCGGGTAGTGGACCCTTGCGTGTCGGCTGCAGCCAGGGGAAAACCACTACATTGACGGCCTTTAGAAGGGCGAAGGCAGAAACGGTGCCGGGTGGGGGTGCCATAATGAAATGGCAGAAGGGAGATACACCCGGTTCTTCTGTCGTCTCCTGCAAAGTTGCCTCTTTTGCAGGTATAGGGGGAGTGTGACCGAAAGTATCACACTAAGGTCATGTATTGGAGCGCGCCCCCCTAAACCGACAGCGGAGGGCCGCACGGGGAGGCCGCCGGGTCCATCAGCAGTAAGGGCGCGCCGTTCTCCCTCCTCCCCACTGTACCTCGTCATGTCCGCGTGGAAAAAATGCAGACTCTTCAATGGAGGAGGGGTGGAGAAAACAAGAATAGAACGAAGAGTCAGGATTACGAGTGAGTATTCTGCATTTATTTTATATTTAGTTTTATATTTTATTACAATTTTTTATATATCTGATGTGCATGATAAAATAATAATAAGACATTTCATTGTATGCGAAAAGAGAAGTGTCACCTGCATTCCTTTTATTTATGTATTGGTACCAGAATCGAAGAATGTAATATATATTTTAACGTATAAAAAAATTAATATATATATAATATATATATAATATAAATATATTAGATATATATATATATATATTATATATATATATATATATATATATATAATATAATATAATAATATATATATAATATATCTATCTATATACATATATATATATATATATAATATATGACTATCTATATATATATATATATATATCTATATATATATATCTATATCTATATATAATATAATATATATATATAGATAGATATAATATAATAATATATATATAATAATATTTAATAATTTTTATTTATTTTATATATATTACAAATATTATTTTGGGGGCGGGGATAATTTTTTTCAATTACTTTACAGTCTAGTAATATTCAATCACTTACCTTCACTTTAAAACAAAATTGCAAGTCTCTAGAACAATATCTCCGATTTATGGTGAATATTTGAAAAAAAAATATTTTTATTCCGTCCGCGCGCCGATTCTCCGGCCGAAAATCTCGGAAAACGCGTAGGTCACATTCTCCTAATATTTGTACCTTTTCATATTACGCTTATTTTATAGTTTTTATATTTATGGAAATGTGCGCAAAAACATGCACAATATAACGAAAAAATATTGGAAGGTTGTAGCATTTATCATTTTTGAAATATTTGCATATAAAGTACGATAAGTTACGAAAAAAAAACTACTGATCGGTCAACTTTGACTCAACCGAAAAGGTCAAAAAAAACGCATTTATAACATAAAAATCTTACAGTCTAGTAATATTCAATCATTTATCTTCATTTTAAAACATATTGCAAGTCCTCTAGAACAATATCTCGATTTATGGTGAATTTTTGAAAAACATATTTTTTTTCCCCTCCGCGCGACGATTTTCGGCCGAAAATCTCGGAAACGCGTAGGTCACATTCTCCTAATATTTGAGCCTTTTCATATTACGCTTTTTTTAAAGGTTTATATATGGAAATGTGCGCAAAAACATGCACAATAACAAAAATATTGGAAGGTTGTAGCATTTATCATTTTTGAAATATTTGCATATAAAGTACGATAAGTACGAAAAAAACTACGATCGGTCAACTTTGACTCAACCGAAAAGGTAAAAAAACGCATATATAACATAAAAATCTTACAGTCTCGTAATATTCAATCATTTATCTTCATTTTAAAAAACATATTGCAAGTCTCTAGAACAATATCTCGATTTATGGTGAATATTTGATATTTTTCCTTCCTCCGCGCGCCGATTCTCGGCCGAAAATCTCGGAAACGCGTAGGTCACATTCTCCTAATATTTGTGCCTTTTCATATTACGCTTTTTTTATAGTTTTATATATGAAAATGTGCGCAAAAACATGCACAATATAAAAAAAATTATTGGAAGGTTGTAGCATTATCATTTTGAAATATTTGCATATAAAGTACGATAAGTACGAAAAAAACTACGATCGGTCAACTTTGACTCAACCGAAAAGGTCAAAAAACGCATTTATAACATAAAAAATCTTACAGTCTAGTAATATTCAATCATTTATCTTCATTTTAAAAACATATTGCAAGTCTCTAGAACAATATCTCGATTTCTGGTTGGAATTTTTGAAAAAAATATTTTTTTTTCCCCTCCGCGCGGACGATTTTCGGCCGAAAATCTCGGAAACGCGTAGGTCACATTCTCCTAATATTTGAGCCTTTTCATATTACGCTTTTTTTAAAGGTTTATATATGGAAATGTGCGCAAAAACATGCACAATATAACAAAAATTATTGGAAGGTTGTAGCATTTATCATTTTTGAAATATTTGCATATAAAGTACGATAAGTACGACTACGATCGGTCAACTTTGACTCAACCGAAAAGGTCAAAAAAACGCTTATAACATAAAATCTTACAGTCTAGTAATATTCAATCATTTATCTTCATTTTAAAACATATTGCAAGTCTCTAGAACAATATCTCGATTTATGGTGAATATTTGAAAAAATATTTTTATTCGTCCGCGCGCCGATTCTCGGCCGAAAATCTCGGAAACGCGTAGGTCACATTCTCCTAATATTTGTGCCTTTTCATATTACGCTTTTTTTATAGTTTTATATATGAAAATGTGCGCAAAAACATGCACAATATAACAAAAATTATTGGAAGGTTGTAGCATTTATCATTTTTGAAATATTTGCATATAAAGTACGATAAGTACGAAAAAAAAAACTACGATCGGTCAACTTTGACTCAACCGAAAACGGTCAAAAACGCATTTATAACATAAAAATCTTACAGTCTAGTAATATACAATCATATCTTTATTTTAAACATATTGCAAGTCTCTAGAACAATATCTCGATTTATGGTGAATATTTGAAAAAAAATATATTTATTCCGTCCGCGCGCCTATTCTCGGCCGAAAATCTCAGAAACGCGTAGGTCACATTTTCCTAATTTTATTTGAGGCTTTCATATTACGCTTTTTTTAAAGTTTTATATATGAAAATGTGCGCAAAAACATGCACAATATAACAAAAACAAAAATTATTGGAAGGTTGTAGCATTTCTCATTTTTTTTATATTTGCATATAAAAAAAAAACTTTTAACAAATTCGACATTCGGTCAACTTTAACTCGTTCGAAATGGTAAAAACTGCATTTGTAAGCTAAAACTCTTACAGTATCGTAATATCAATCATTTTCCTTCATTTTGAAACAAATTGCAAGTCTCTATAACAATATTTCGATTTATGGTGAATTTATTAAAAAATTATTTTTTTACATCCGCGCGCTACGAATTCATGCATCATTTTGTGATAATATTTTCTCTGTGTTGCTTTTATTGTTTTAACAATATGTTATATATCAAAATGATCGCAATTTAGTGCACATTACAACGAAAAAAAAAGCAACTTGTTACTCAACGTTTGGTTCGCACAGCGCGATTTGAATACAATTATATATGAAATTTCGTTTTGCGCTATCATATATCGCATTATTTATATATGATAATGATAATATTTTTCATTTCTGATGGTTGCATACTAAACTTCAAGCAATGAGAAAAAAAGGAGCCAAAAATGAACTCTTAATCTTGAAAACTAAGCGCGCTGTGATTTTTTGAAAAAAATATTTTTTCCGCTTACGCGCTCACTCTCAAACCCCTCCGGCATACGGGAGTCATTTTTTTTATTTACGGCTCCGGCGTTTAAGGTTAAAATCCTTTGAAAACCTCTTGAAAATGTTCGTAAAATACACTGGAAATCATTGAAAACTTCATGAAGTTTGAAAATCTATAAAAATCTCATGAAACCGATCAAAAATCTTTAAAACTTTTTTGAAACCTTTTGAAAAATCTCAAATCTTTTGTAAACTAGTGAAATCCCTTAAAAATCTCTAGAAAATAGCATGAAAATATTTTGAAAACATTAGACTTCTTGAAATTTTAAAAATCCTTTGAAACCCACTTCGAAATCTCTTGAAAATTTCATTCAGACACTTGACAATCTTTTTAAAAACTCATGGAGGCTTTGAAGAATATTGAAAATCAATGAAATCTTTTGGAAATCTTTCAAAACTCTCTTCAATCCCTTTTAAACTCTTTGACACTAATGAAATCCCATAAAAATCTTTTAAAAGTATGTGAAAATGTGTTGATAATATCAAAATACTTCTTGAAATCTTTAAAATCGTTAGAAAACCTCTTGAAAATATCACAAAGTCTATTGAAAACCTTTGAATACCTCATGGAAGTTTTGCATAAAATTGAAAATCTCATGAAATGTCTTGAAAATCTTTCAAATCTCTCTTAAAACCTTATGAAAATCTCACGAAACTAGTTAAAGAGCTGAAAAATCATTTTGATAATACCTTGAAAATACATTGAAAATATTTTGAAAATATCATGACATTTCTTTGAATTCTTAAATTAATTTGAAAATCTCTTGAAAATGGCATAAAAACACTTGTGAAAAAACCTTTGAAAAAACTTCATGAAAGCGTTTGAGGAATATTGAAAATCAAGTTAAACCTTTAGAAAATCTTTTGAAAAATTTTTTCTTGAAAAAACCTTTTCAAACTCTTTGGCTACTAGTGAAATCTCT
>NC_087202.1:231010-246963 GCF_015104395.2 Macrobrachium nipponense
GAGATTTTCAAGAGGTTTCTAGAAAGTTTGGAAAGATTTTCAAAACATTTTATGAGATTTTCTATTTATTCAAAGCTTGAATGAGGTTTTCAAAGGTTTTCAAAAGACATTATGATATTTTCAAGTGGTTTTCAACCAATTTTCAAGATTTCAAGAAGTCTCTTGATATTATCAACACATTTTCAAATTTTTTAAGAGATTTTACTTTTTCTGGAGAGTTTCAAAAGTTTTCAAGATAGTTTTGAAAGATTTTCAAAAGGTTTGATTTATTTTTAATAATCCTCAAAGCTTCCATGAGGTTTTAAAATGATTTGGAATTGTCTGTATGATATTTTCAAGAGATTTTCATGCGGGTTTCAAAGGATTTTTAAGATTCTAAGAAGTCTAATAATATTATCAATATTTTTTAATAGTATATTTTTAGAGAATTTAGTAGTTTACATGAGATTTTGAGATTTTCAAAAGGTTTCAAAAATGTTTTAAATATTTTTATAGGTTCATGAGATTTTTTTTATTCTTAAAAATTTTCATATGATTTTCAAATGATTTTCAAGGTATTTTACGACATTTTCAAGAGGTTTTCAAAGGATTTTAAGATTTCATGAAATAATTTGTTATTTTCAAGATATTTATAACATATTTGCATTAAATACTAAGGGACATCACAAGCTTTCTATTGATTTTCAAAAAGTCTTATGTTACTTTCAAGTCTTATGTTATTTTCAAAATATTATCATTATATATTCAAAATATATTTATATGATTTAACTAGTTTCATGAGATTTTCAAAAGGTTTCAAGAGAGTTTTGAAAGATTATAAAAAATTTCATGAGATTTTCAATTTTATTCAAAGCTTCCATAAGGTTTTCAAAGGTTTTCAAGTGTCTTCATAATATTTTTAAGAGGTTTTCAAATGATTTATAAGATTTCAAAAATCTCATGATATTTTCAAAATATTTTTAATGTATTTTCAAAAGATTTTTAAGTGATTTCACTAGTTTCATAACATTTATAAAAGGTTACATAAGAGTTTGGAAGAATTTTCAAATGATTTCAAGAGCTTTCCAATTTTATTCAAAGCTTCCATGATGTTTTCAAAGTTTTTCAAGAGATTTTATGACATTTTCAAGAGTCTTCAAATGATTTTCAACATTTCAAGAAGTCTTTTGACATTATCGACACATTTTCAAAATTTTCTTATGAGATTTTCAAGAGATTTCACTAGTAGCCAAGAGTATGAAAAGGTTTCAAGAAAACAAAATTTTCAAAGCTTTTCTAAAGGTTTCATGATTTTCAATATTCCTCAAAGCTTTCATGAAGATTTCAAAGGTTTTCTAGTGTCTTTATGCCATTTTCAAGAGATTTTCAAATCATTTTTAAGATTTCAAGAAATGTCATGATATTTTCAAAATATTTTCAATGTATATTCAAGGTATTATCGAAATGATTCTGCAGGTATTTAACTAGTTTCATGAGATTTTCAAAAGGTTTCAAAGAGAGATTTTCAAGATATTTCATGAGATTTTAAAATTTATGCAAAACTTCCATGATGGTAATTCAAAGGTTTTCAATAGACTTTGTTGTATTTTTATTAGGTTTTCAAACGATTTTCAAGATTTCAAGAAGTCTCTTGATATTTTCAACACATTTTAAAATACTTTTAAGAGATTTCTAAGAGATTTCATTAATATCAGAGTTTGAAAAGAGAGTTTTGAAAGATTTTCAAAAGATTTCATTGATTTTCATATTCTTCAAAGCCTCCATGAGTTTTTAAAAAGATTTTCAAGTGTCTGTATGAAATTTACAAGAGATTTTAAAGCGGGTTTCAAAGGATTTTTAAAATTTCAAGAAGTCTAATGTTTTCAAAATATTTTTATGGTATTTTCTAGAGATATTAGGGATTTCACTAGTTTTTACAAAAGATTTTTGAGATTTTCAAAAGGTTTTCAAAAAGTTTTAAAGATTTTTGATAGGTTCATGAGATTTTTTTATAGCTTTTCAACTTCCATGAGGTTTTCAAATGAATTTTCAGTGTATTTTATGATATTTTCAAGAGATTTTCAAAAGATTTTAGATTTCATGAATATATGATATTTTCATATATTTGTAACATACTTGCATGAAATTCTAAAGGATTTCATTAGCTTTCTTATGATTTTCAAAAGGTTTCGTGAGAGATTTGAAAGATTTTCAATGGGTTTTTTGAGATTTTTTCCTATTCTTCAAAGCTCACATGAGATTTTCAAATGATTTTCAAGTGACTTTAAGAGATTTTCAAGATATTTTCAGGAGGTTTTAAAGTTATTTTTAAATTTTCAAGAATTCTTATATTTTTCTAAAAATATTATCAGTATTTATTCAAGAGATTTTTAAAGGATTCCGCTAGTTTCATGAGATTTTTAAAAGGTTTCAAGAGTTTTCATAAATGTTCAAAAGTTTTCATGATTGATTCAATTTTAAGGTTTTTTCAAAGTTACATAAGGTTTTCAAAGGGGGTGGTTTTCAAGAGTCTTCATGATATTTTCAAGAGGTTTCCAAATTATTTTTGAAGTTTCAAAAAATCTCATGATATTTTCCAAATATTTTCAATGGATTTTAAAAAGATTTTTAAGGGATTTCACTATTTTCATAAAATTTACCAAAGGTTACATAAGATTTTGGAAAAATTTTCAAAAGATTTCAAGAGCTTTTCAATTTTATTCAATGCTTCCATAATCTTTTCAAAGGTTTTCAAGTGTATTTATGCTATTTTCAAGAGATTTTCAAATTATTTTTAGGATATCAAGAAATCTTATGATATTTTCAAAATATGTTTATTTATTTTCAAGGGATTTTTAAGGGATTTCACTAGTTTCATGAGATTTTCAAGAGGTTTTTGGAGAAGTTTGAAAGATTTTCAAAACATTTCATGAGATTTTCTATTTTATTCAAAGCTTGATTGAGGTTTTCAAAGGTTTTCAAAAGACTTTATGATATTTTCAAGAGGTTTTCAACCAATTTTCAAGATTTCATGAAGTCTCTTGATATTATCAACATATTTTCGAATTTTTTAAGAGATTTTACTTTTTCTGGAGAGTTTCAAAAGTTTTCAAGAGAGTTTTGAAAGATTTTCAAAAAGTTTAATTTATTTCCAATATTCCTCTAAGCTTCCATGAGGTTTCAAAATGATTTTAAAGTGTCTGTATGATATTTTCAAGAGATTTTAAGGCGGGTTTCAAAGGATTTTTAAGATTCTAAGAAGTCTGATGATATTTTCAAGATTTTTTAATGGTATATTTATAGAGATTTTGGTAGTTTACATGAGATTTTGAGATTTTCAAAAGGTTTCAAAAATGTTTTTAAAAGATTTTTTCATAGGTTCATGAGATATTCTTAAAAATTTTCATTGGATTTTATAAAATGATTTTCAAGTATTTTACGAGATTCAAGAGGTTTTCAAAGGATTTTTAAGATTTCATGAAATAATGTTCTTTTCACGATATTTCTAACATATTTACATTAAATACTAAACGGACATCACAGCTTTCTAAAGATTTCTTTTCAAAACATTTCAGGAGAGATTTGAAAGATTTTCAATAGGTTTTATGAAATTTTTCATATTCTTCAGTGCTGAAATGAAGTTTTCAAATGATTTCCAATTAACTTTATGACATTTTCAAAATATTTTCAATAGATTTTAAAATGATTTTTAAATTTTCAAGATGTCCTATGCTATTTCAAAATATTAGCATTTATATATTCAAAAAATTTTTCATGTGATTTCACTAGTTTCTTGAGATTTTTAAAAGGTTTCAAGAGACTTTTGAAATATTATAAAAAATGTCATGAGATTTTCAATTTTATTCAAAGCTTCCATAAGGTTTTAAAAGGTTTTCAAATGCTTCATTAATATTTTTCAAGGAGGTTTTCAAAATATTTTTAAAGCATTTTCAAAAGATTTTTAAGGGATTTCACTAGTTTCACATCTTTTTTTTTTTAAAAGGTATATAAGAGTCTGGAAGAATTTTCAAAGATTTCAAGAGCTTTTCAATTTTTATTCAAGCTTCCCATGATGTTTTCAAAGGTTTTTCAAGAGATTTTTATGACATTTTCAGCGTTTTCAAATGATTTTTCAACATTTCAAGAAGTCTCGACATTATCAACACATTTTCAAAATTTTCTTAAGAGATTTCACTAGTAGCCAAGAGTTTGAAAAGGTTTCAAGAAAATTTTCAAAAGATTTTCTAAATATTTCATTGATTTTCAATGTTCCTCAAAGCTTTCATGAAGTTTTCAAAGGTTTTCAAGTGTTTTTATGCCATTTTCAAGAGATTTTCAAAATTATTTTTAAGAATTCAAGAAATGTCATGATATTTTCAAAATATTTTCAATGTATTTTCAAGGTATTATCTAAATGATTTTTCAGCTATTTAACTAGTTTCGTGAGATTTTCAAAAGGTTTCAAGAGAGATTTGAAAGATTTTCAAGATATTTCATGAGATTTTCAATTTTATGCAAAACTTCCATGAGGTATTCAAAGGTTTTCAATAGACTTTGTTGTATTTTTGAAAGGTTTTCAAACGATTTTTTCAGATTTCAAGAAGTATTTTGATATTTTTCAACACATTCTTTTTCACATACTTTTTAAAGATTTTTATGGGATTTCATTAGTGTCAAAGAGTTTAAAAGGGTTTCAAGAGAGTTTTGAAAGATTTTCAAAAGATTTCATTGATTTTCAATATTCTTCAAAGCCTCCATGAGTTTTTAAAAAGATTGTCAAGTGTCTGTATGAAATTTTCAAGAGATTTTGAAGTGGGTTTCAAAGGATTTTTAAAATTTCAAGAAGTCTAATGTTTTCAAAATATTTTCATGCTATTTTCTAGAGATTTTAAGGGATTTCACTAGTTTACAAAAGATTTTGAGATTTTCAAAAGGTTTCAAAAAAGTTTTAAAGATTTTTGATCGGTTCATGAGATTTTTTATAGATTTTCAAACTTCCATGAAGTTTTCAAATGATTTACAGTGTATTTTACGACATTTTCAAGAGGTTTTCAAAGGATTTTAAGATTTCATGAAATAATATGATATTTTCAATATATTTGTAACATACTTGCATGAAATTCTAAAGGATTTCATTAGCTTTCTTATGATTTTGCCAAAAAAAAAAAAAAGTTTTGCGTGGAGATTTGGAAATTTGAAATTTTTTCCAATGGGTTTTATGAGTATTTTTCCCTATTCCAGAAAGCTCACATGAGATTTGCAAATGATTTTCAAGTGACTTTATGACGTTTTCAAGATATTTTCAGGAGGCTTTAAAGTTATTTTCAAATTTTCAAGAATTCTTATGTTCTTTTAAAAATATGATCAGTATATATTTAAGAGATTTTTAAAATTTTTAAAATATTCCACTAGTTTCATGAAATTTTCAATAGGTTTCAAGAGTTTTCATAAATTTTCAAAAGTTTTCATGAGATTTTCAATTTTATTCAAAGCTTACATAAGGTTTTCAAATTTTTTCAAGTGTCTTTATGCTATTTTCAAGAGATTTTCAAATTTTTTTAAGATTTCAAGAAATCCATGATATTTTCAAAATATTTTAAATTTATTTTCAAGGATTTTTAAGGGATTTCACTAGTTTCATGAGATTTTCAAGTGTTTCTAGAGAAGTTTTGAAAGATTTTCAAACATTTCATGAGATTTTTATATTTTATTCAAAGCTTGAATGAGGTTTTCAAGCTTTTCAAAGACTTTATGATATTTTCAAGAGGTTTTTCAAATTTTTAAAGAGATTTTACTTGTTCTGGAGAGTTTCAAAAGTTTTCAAGAGAGTTTTTCTTTGAAAGATTTTCAAAAGGTTTAATTTATTTTCAATATTCCTCAAAGCTTCCATGAGGTTTTAAAATGATTTTTAAGTGTTTTTATGATATTTTCAAGAGATTTTGTTTTTCAGGCGGGTTTCAAAGGTTTTTTAAGATTCTAAAAAGTCTAATGATATTTTCAAAATTTTTTAATGGTATTTTTATAGAGATTTCGGTAGTTTACATGAGATTTTGAGATTTTCAAAAAGTTTCAAAAATGTTTTAAAGATTTTTTATAAGTTCATGAGATTTTTGATATTCCTAAAAATTTTCATGGGATTTTCAAATTATTTTCAAAGTATTTTACAACATTTTCAAGAGGTTTTCAAAGGATTTTTAAGATTTCATGAAGTATGATTATGTTTTTTTCAAAATATTTCTAACATATTTGCATTAAATACTAAGGGACATCACAAGCTTTCTATAGATTTTCGAAACATTTCAGGAGAGTTTTGAAAGATTTTCAATAGGTTTTATGAAATTTTACATATTCTTCAGAGCTCAAATGAAGTTTTCAAATGATTTCCAATTAACTTTATGACATTTACAAATATTTTCACTAGATCTTAAATGATTTTTAAATTTTCAAGAAGTTATGTTATTTTCAAAATATTATCATTATATATTCAAGAGATTTTTATGTGATTTCACTAGTTTCATGAGGTTTTAAAACGATTTCAAGAGAGTTTTGAAAGATTATAAAAAATTTCATGAGAATTTCAATTTTATTCAAAGCTTTCATGAGGTTTTCAAAGGTTTTCAAGTGTCTTCATAATATTGTAAGAGGTTTTCAAATGATTTATAAGATTTCAAAAAATCTCATATTTTCAAAATATTTTTAATGTATTTTCAAAAGATTTTTAAGGGATTTCACTAGTTTCATGAAATTTATAAAAGGTTACATAAGAGTTTGGAAGAATTTTCAAAGGATTTCAAGAGCTTTTCAATTTTATTCAAAGCTTCCATGATGTTTTCAAAGGTTTTCAAGAGATTTTATGACATTTTCAAGAGTTTTCAAATAATTTTCAACATTTCAAGAAGTCTCTTGACATTATCGACATATTTTCAAATTTTTCTCAAGAGATTTTTAAGAGATTTCACTAGTAGCCAAGAGTTTCAAAGGTTTCAAGAAAATTTTCAAAAGATTTTCAAAAGGTTTCATTGATTTTCAATATTCCTCAAAGCTTTCATGAAGTTTTCAAAGATTTTATAGTGTCTTTATGCCATTTTCAAGAGATTTTCACAATTATTTTTAAGATTTCAAGAAATGTCATGATATTTTCAAAATATTTTCAATGTGTTTTCAAGGTATTATCAAAATGATTCTTCAAGTATTTAACTAGTTTCATGAGATTTTCAAAAGATTTCAAGAGAGATTTGAAAGATTTTCAAGACATTTCATGAGATTTTCAATATATGGAAAACTTCTATAAGGTTTTCTAAGGTTTTCAATAGACTTTGTGATATTATCAAGAGGTTTTCAAACAATTTTCAAGATTTCAAGAAGTCTCTTGATATCATCAACACATTTTCAAATACTTTTAAGAGATTTTTAAGGGATTTCATTACTATCAGAGAGTTTCAAAGGGTATCAAAAGAGTTTTGAAAGATTTTCAAAAGATTTCATTGATTTTCAATATTCTTCAAAGCCTCCATGAGTTTTTAAAAAGATTTTCAAGTGTCTGTATGAAATTTTCAAGAGATTTTAAAGTGGGTTTCAAAGGATTTTTAAGATTTCAAGAAGTCTTATGTTTTCAAAATATTTTCATGGTGTTTTCTAGAGATTTTTAGGGATTTCACTAGTTTAAAAAAGATTTTGAGATTTTCAAAAGGTTTCAAAAAAGTTTTGAAGATTTTTGATAGGTTCATGAGATTTTTTATAGATTTTCAAAGTTCCATGAGGTTTTCAAATGATTTTCAGTGTAATTTACGACATTTTCAAGAGGTTTTCAAAGGATTTTAAGATTTCATGAAATAATATGATATTTTCAATATATTTGTAACATACTTGCATGAAATTCTAAAGGATTTCATTAGCTTTCTTGTGATTTTCAAAAGGTTTCGTGAGAGATTTGAAAGATTTTCAATGGATTTTATGAGATTTTTCCCTATTCTTCAAAGCCCACATGAGATTTTCAAATGATTTTCAAGTGACTTTATGACATATTCAAGATATTTTCAGGAGGCTTTAAAGTTATTTTTAAATTTTCAAGAATTCTTATGTTCTTTTAAAAATATTATCAATATATATTCAAGAGATTTTTAAAGGATTCTGCTAGTTTCATGAGATTTTCAAAAGGTTTCAAGAGTTTTCATAAATTTTCAAAAGTTTTCATGAGATTTTCAATTTTATTCAAAGCTTACATAAGGTTTTCAAGTTTCTTCATGACATTTTCAAGAGGTTTCCAAATGATTTTTGAAGTTGCAAAAATCTCATGATATTTTCCAAATATTTTCAATGGATTTTTCAGAAGATTTTTAAGGATTTCACTAGTTTTCATAAAAATTTACCAAAGGTTACATAAGAGTTTGGAAAAATTTTCAAAGATTTCAAGAGCTTTTCAATTTTATTCAAAGGCTTCCATAATCTTTTCAAGGTTTTTCCAGTGTCTTTATGCTATTTCAGAGATTTTTCAAATTATTTTTAAAGATTTCAAAAAATCTCATGATTTTTTCAAAATATTTTCAATTTATTTTCAAGGGATTTTTTTAAGTGATTTCACTAGTTTCATGAGATTTACAAAAGGTTTCAAGAGAAGTTTGAAAGATTTTCAAAACATTTCATGAGATTTTCTATTTTATTCAAAGCTTGAATGAGGTTTTCAAAGGTTTTCAAAAGACTTTATGATATTTTCAAGTGGTTTTCAACCAATTTTCAAGATTTCAAGAAGTCTCTTGATATTATCAACAAATTTTCAAATTTTAAAGAGTCCTTTACTTTTTATGGAGAGTTTCAAAAGTTTCAAAAGAGAGTTTAAAAGATTTTCAAAAGGTTTGATTTATTTTTAATATTCCTCAAAGCTTCCATGAGGTTTTAAATGATTTGGAAGGGGGGGGGATCTGGGTATGATATTTTCAAGAGATTTTCAGGCGGGTTTCAAAAGATTTTTAATATTCTAAAAGAATTTAATGATATTTTTAAGATTTTTTAATGGTATTTTTATAAAGAGTTCGTAGTTTACATGAGATTTTGAGATTTTCAAAAGGTTTCAAACAAAATGTTTTTAAATATTTTTATAGGGTTCATGAATTTTTTTTTATTCTTAAAAATTTTCATTGAGTTTTCAAATGATTTTCAAGGTATTTTCTACATTTTCAAGAGGTTTTCAAAGGATTTTAAGATTTCATGAAATAATATGTTATTTTCAAGATATTTCTAACATATTTGCATTAAATACTAAGGGACATCACAAGCTTTCTATAGTTTTCAAAACATTCAGGGGAGATTTTAAAGATTTTCAATAGGTTTAATGAAATTTTTCATATTCTTCAGTGCTCAAATGAAGTTTTCAAATGAATTCCAATTAACTTTATGACATTTTCAAAATATTTTCAATAGGTTTTGAAATGATTTTGTTTTTTAAAATTTTCAAGAAGTCTTGATGTTACTTTTCAAAATATTATCATTATATATTCAAAAGATATTTATATGATTTCACTAGTTTCATGAGATTTTCAAAAAGGTTTTTCAAGAGAGTTTTGACAGATTATAAAAACTTTCATGTAGATTTTTTCAATTTTATTCAAAGCTTTCATAAGGTTTTCAAATGTTTTCAAGTGTCTTCATAATATTTTTAAGAGGTTCTCAAATGATTTATAAGATTTCAAAAATATCATGATATTTTCAAAATATTTTTAATGTATTTTCAAAAGATTTTTAAGGGATTTCACTAGTTTCATAACATTTATAAAAGGTTACATAAGAGTTTGGAAGAATTTTCAAAGGATTTCAAGAGCATTTCAATTTTATTCAAAGCTTCCATGATGTTTTCAAAGGTTTTCAAGAGATTTCATGACATTTTCAAGATTTTTCAAATGATTTCAACATTTCAAGAAGTCTCTTGACATTATCGACACATTTTCAAAATTTTCTTATGAGATTTTTAAGAGATTTCACTAGTAGCCAAGAGTTTGAAAATGTTTCAAGAAAATTTTCAAAAGATTTTCTAAAGGTTTCAATGATTTTCAATATTCCTCAAAGCTTTCATGAAGTTTTCAAAGGTTTTCTAGTGTCTTTATGGCATTTTCAAGAGATTTTTAAATCATTTTTAAGATTTTAAGAAATGTCATGATATTTTCAAAATATTTTCAATGTATTTTCAAGGTATTATCAAAATGATTCTGCAGGTATTTAACTAGTTTTATGAGATTTTCAAAAGGTTTCAAGAGAGATTTGATAGATTTTCAAGACATTTCATGAGATTTTAAAATTTATGCAAAACTTCCATGAGGTATTCAAAGGTTTTCAATAGACTGTTGTATTTTCATTAGGTTTTCAAACGCATTTTCAAGATTTCAGAAGTCTTTTGATATTTCAACAACATTTTTCAAATACTTTCAAGAGATTTTTAAGAGATTTCATTAATATCAGAGTTTCAAAGGGTTTCAAGAGAGTTTTGAAAGATTTTCAAAAGATTTCATTGATTTTCAATATTCTTCAAAGCCTCCATGAGTTTTTAAAAAGATTTTCAAGTGTCTGTATGAAATTTTCAAGAGATTTTAAATCGGGTTTCAAAGGATTTTTAAAATTTCAAGAAGTCTAATGTTTTCAAAATATTTTATGGTATTTTCTAGAGATTTTAAGGGATTTCACTAGTTTACAAAATATTTTTAGATTTTCAAAAGGTTTCAAAAAAGGTTTAAAGATTTTTTGATCGGTTCATGAGATTTTTTATAGCTTCTTAAACTTCCATGAGGTTTTCAAATGATTTTCAGTGTATTTTATGACATTTTCAAGAGATTTTTCAAAGGATTTTTAAGATTTCATGAAATAATATGATATTTTCAATATATTCGTAACATACTTGCATGAAATTCTAAAGGATTTCATTAGATTTCATATGATTTTCAAAAGGTTTCGAGATTTGAAAGATTTTCAATGGGTTTTATGAGATTTTTTCCTATTCTTCAAAGCTCACTTGAGATTTTCAAATGATTTTCAAGTGACTTTAAGACATTTTCAAGATATTTTCAGGAGGTTTTAAAGTTATTTTTAAATTTTCATGAATTCTTATGTTTTCTAAAAATAATTATCACTATTTATTCAAGAGATTTTTAAAGGATTTTCCGCTAGTTTCATGAGATTTTCAAAAGGTTTCAAGAGTTTCAATAAATGTTCAAAACAAAAGTTTCCATGAGATTTTCAATTTTATTCAAAGCTTACATAAGGTTTTCAAAGGTTTTCAAGTGTCTTCATGATATTTTCAAGAGGTTTCCAAATGATTTTTGAAGTTTCAAAAAATCTCATGATATTTTCCAAATATTTTCAATGGATTTTCAAAAGATTTTTAAGGGATTTTACTAGTTTCATAAAATTTACCAAAGGTTTCATAAGAGTTTTGGAAAATTTTCAAAAGATTTCAAGAAGCTTTTCAATTTTATTCAATGCTTCCATAATCTTTTCAAAGGTTTTCAAGTGTATTTATGAAATTTTCAAGAGATTTTCAAATTATTTTTAGGATATCAAGAAATCTTAGGATATTTTCAAAATATTTTCATTTATTTTCAAGGGATTTTTAAGGGATTTCACTAGTTTCATGAGATTTTCAAGAGGTTTCTAGAGAAGTTTGAAAGATTTTCAAAACATTTCATGAGATTTTCTATTTTATTCAAAGCTTGAATGAGGTTTTCAAAGGTTTTCAAAAGACTTTATGATATTTTCAAGAGGTTTTCAACCAATTTTCAAGATTTCAAGAAGTCTCTTAATATTATCACATATTTTTTTCGAATTTTTTAAGAGATTTTACTTTTTCTGGAGAGTATCAAAAGTTTTCAAGAAAGTTTTGAAAGATTTTCAAAAGGTTTAATTTATTTCCAATATTACTCTAAGCTTCCATGAGGTTTCAAAATGATTTTCAAGTGTCTGTATGATATTTTCAAGAGATTTTCAGGCGAGTTTCAAAGGATTTTTAAGATTCTTAGAAGTCTAATGATATTTTCAAGATTTTTTAATGGTATATTTATAGAGATTTTGGTAGTTTACATGAGATTTTTAGATTTTCAAAAGGTTTCAAAAATGTTTTAAAGATTTTTTATAGGTTCATGAGATTTTTTTTTATTTTCATTGGATTTTCAAATGATTTTCAAGGTATTTTACGACATTTTCAAGAGGTTTTCAAAGGATTTTAAGATTTCATGAAATAATATGTTTTTTCAAGATATTTCTAACATATTTGCATTAAATACTAAGGGACATCACAAGCTTTCTATAGATTTTCGAAACATTTCAGGAGAGATTTGAAAGATTTTCAATAGGTTTTATGAAATTTGTCATATTCTTCGGAGCTAAAATGAAGTTTTCAAATGATTTCCCATTAACTTTATGACATTTACAAAATATTTTCAATAGATTTTAAAATGATTTTAAAATTTTCAAGAAGTTATGTTATTTTCAAATATTATCATTATATATTTCAATAGATTTTTTTATGCGATTTCACTAGTTCATGAGGTTTTAAAACGATTTCAAGAGAGTTTTGAAAAATTATAAAAAATTTCATAAGAATTTCAATTTTATTCAAAGCTTCCATGAGGTTTTCAAAGGTTTTCAAGTGTCTTCATAATATTTTTAAGAGGTTTTCAAATGATTTATAAGATTTCAAAAAATCTCATGATATTTTCAAAATATTTTTAATGTATTTTCAAAAGATTTTTAAGGGATTTCACTAGTTTCATAACATTTATAAAAGGTTACATAAAAGTTTGGAAGAATTTTCAAAGGATTTTAAGAGCTTTTCAATTTTATTCAAAGCTTCCATGATGTTTTCAAAGGTTTTCAAGAGATTTTATGACATTTTCAAGAGTTTTCAAATGATTTTCAACATTTCAAGAAGTCTCTTGACATTATCGACACATTTTCAAAACTTTCTTAATAGATTTCACTAGTAGCCAAGAGTTTGTAAAGGTTTCAAGAAAATTTTCAAAAGATTTTCTAAAGGTTTCATTGATTTTCAATATTCCTCAAAGCTTTCATGAAGTTTTCAAAGGTTTTCAATTGTTTTTATGCCATTTTCAAGAGATTTTCAAATTATTTTTAAGAATTCAAGAAATAATTTATTTTCAAAATATTTTCAATGTATTTTCAGGATATTATCAAAATGATTTTTCAGCTATTTAACTAGTTTTCGTGAGATTTTTCAAGGTTTTTTTAAGAGATTTAAAAGATTTCATTGATTTTCAATATTCTTCAAAGCCTCCATGAGTTTTTAAAAAGATTGTCAAGTGTCTGTATGAAATTTTTAAGAGATTTTAAAGTGGGTTTCAAAGGATTTTTAAAATTTCCAGAAGTCTAATGTTTTCAAATTATTTTCATGCTATTTTCTAGAGATTTTAAGGGATTTCACTAGTTTACAAAAAATTTGAGATTTTCAAAAGGTTTTCAAAAAAGTTTAAAGATTTTCAATAGGTTCATGAGATTTTTTTTTTTATAGATTTACAAACTTCCATGAGGTTTTCAAATGATTTTCAGTGTATTTTACGACATTTTCAAGAGGTTTTCAAAGGATTTTAAGATTTCATGAAATAATATGATATTTTCAATATATTTGTAACATACTTGCATGAAATTCTAAAGGATTTCATTAGCTTCTTTCGTTTTTTTTATGATTTTATTTTCAAAAAGGTTTCGTGAGATACTTGAAAGATTTTCAATGGGTTTTTATGAGATTTTTTTTCTATTCTTCAAAGCTCACATGAGATTTTCAAATGATTTTCCAGTGACTTTATCAACATTTTCAGTTATTTTCAGGAGGCTTTAAAGTTATTTTTAAATTTTCAAGAATTCTTATGTTTCTTTTAAAAATATTATCAATATATTCACGAGATTTTTTAAAGGATTCCGCTAGTTTCTGAGGTTTTCAAAAAGGTTTCAAGAGTTATCATAAATTTTCAAAGTTTTCATGAGATTTTCAATTTTATTCAAAGCTTCCATAATCTTTTCAAAGGTTTTCAAGTGTCTTTATGCTTTTTTCATGAGATTTTTAAATTATTTATAAGATTTCAAGAAATCCATGATATTTTCAAATATTTTTTATTTTATTATTTTCAAGGGATTTGTAAGGGATTTCACTAGTTTTATGAGATTTTCAAGTGGTTTCTAGAGAAGTTAGAAAGATTTTCAAACATTTTCCATGAGAATTTTCTATTGTTTTTATTCAAAGCTTGAATGATGGTTTTTTCAAAGGTTTTCAAAAGACTTTATGATATTTTCAAGAGGTTTTCAAATTTTTAAAGAGATTTTACTTGTTCTGGAGAGTTTCAAAAGTTTTCAAGAGATTTTTCAAAGATTTTCAAAAGGTTTTATTCATTTTCAATATTCCTCAAAGCTTCCATGAGGTTTTAAAATGATTTTTTCAGTGTCTTTTTGATATTTTCAAGAGATTTTCAGGCGGTTCAAAAAAGGTTTTTTTTTAAGATTCTAAGAAGTCTAATGATATTTTCAAGATTTTTTAATGGTATTTTTATGGAGATTTTGGTAGTTACATGAGATTTTTGAGATTTTCAAGGTTTCAAAAATGTTTAAAGATTTTTCATAGGTTCATGAGATTTTTGATATTCCTAAAAATTTTCATGGGATTTTCAAATGATTTTCAAAGTATTTTACAATATTTTCAAGAGGTTTTCAAAGAATTTTAAGATTTCATGAAATAATGTGTTATTTTCAAAATATTTCTAACATATTTGCATTAAATACTAAGGGACATCACAAGCTTTCTATAGATTTTCGAAACATTTCAGGAGAGATTTGAAAGATTTTCAATAGGTTTTATGAATTTTTCATATTCTTCAGAGCTAAAATGAAGTTTTCAAATGATTTCAAATTAACTTCATGACATTTTCAAAATATTTCCACTAGATTTTAAAATGATTTAAAATTTTCAAGAAGTTATGTTTATTTTCAAAATATTATCATCATATATTCTAGAGATTTTTATGTGATTTCCACTAGGTTTCATGGAGGTTTTTAAAACGATTTCAAGAGAGTTTTGAAAGATTATAAAAACTTTCATGAGAATTTCAATTTTATTCAAAGCTTCCATGAGGTTTTCAAAGGTTTTCAAGTGTCTTCATAATATTTGTAAGAGGTTTTCAAAGGATTTATAAGATTTCAAAAAATCTCATGATATTTTCAAAATATTTTTTAATGTATTTTCAAAAGATTTTTTAAGGATTTCACTAGTTTCATAACATTATAAAAGGTTACATAAGAGTTTAGAAGAATTTTCAAAGGATTCAGAGCTTTTCAATTTTATTCAAAGCTTCCAATGATGTTTTTCAAAGGTATTTTCCAAGAGATTTTATGACATTTTTCAAGAAGTTTTTCAATGAAATATTTTCACATTTCAAGAAGTCTCCTTGATCATTATCGCACACTTTTCAAAACTTTCTTAAGAGATTTCACTAGTAGCCAAGAGTTTGAAAAGGTTTCAAGAAAATTTTCAAAAAATTTTCCAATGATTTAATTGATTTTCAATATTCCTCAAAGCTTTCATGAAGTTTTGAAAGGTTTTCAAGTGTTTTTATGCCATTTTCAGAGATTTTCATTATTTTTAAGAATTCAAGAAATGTCATGATATTTTCAAAATATTTCAATGTATTTTCAAGGTAATATCAAAATGATTTTTCAGCTATTTAACTAGTTTTCATGAGATTTTCAAAAGATTTTAAGAGAGATTTGACAGATTTTCAAGACATTTCATGAGATTTTCAATTTTATGCAAAACTTCCATGAGGTATTCAAAGGTTTTCAATAGACTTTGTGATATTTTCAAGAGGTTTTCAAAGGATTTTCAAGATTTCAAGAAGTATTTTGATATTATCAACACATTTCACATACTTTTTTCACATACTTTTAAGAGATTTTTAGGGGATTTCATTATGTCAAAGAGTTTGAAAGGG
>NC_087202.1:247463-270961 GCF_015104395.2 Macrobrachium nipponense
CGAACGCTACAGACCCCAACATCTCATACGTCCAATGTTAAAAGAGAGACCAGGAAGTTCACCAACTCTCTTCGATGAAGCTAAGGCCATTAAAAAACTGTTTTGAGGGTTAAATTTCTGTCTGTTGAATCCTATATGGGTTCATATGGACCTCAAGTGAGACTGCTAAGTACCAGAGTAAAGTTCCAATTAGGAGGTTTAAGATCTCTTGCAGAACAGGACAGCTTGAAACTTCTGAGAAGCATAAAACACTTCCAACGAAGATGAAAGGTCTAAAATCAGAGTAGTTTCTTCCTATGGAAAAAAATGAATAAGTCCACTAATTGTTGAACAGAAGCTCTGACTGGAGAGAAAGGCTGTAGATAATCTTCTGAGATAGCCTGACATCTCTGTACTACTTGCTTTGCAAGAAAAGACTCTCGCTCACAAGAGACACTGGATAGTCTCCAGCCATGAACAGATAGGGACCCTACCGATTGGTGAAACCTCTCGATGTGGAATTGGCAAAGGTTGTGCCATGGGAGAATCTCCCTCTTAGCCCCAGCCAATAATGCAAAGAGATCGGGAAACCATTCGGCTAGTAGTGCAGAGATCGGGAAACCATTTGGCCAGTAATACAGAGATCGGGAAACCATTCTGCATGCGACACTCTGTCCCCAGAACTTGAACCAAACAACTCAGCTTGTCCACCACCATGTTTTCTTACCTGGAATGTATCTATCTGAAAGATCCACAAGCTGAGAGACTGCCCACTGGTGGAATTGTACTGTCAATTTGTGGAGCTGACATGACAAATAAATGTTCCTTATTTTTTCACTTTAACATTAGATCTTTTTATATGATTTACCATTTCAATTCTAATGGCTTCCCTTAGAATTTTAAGTGTACCTGATCACAGAAAAGCAGCTTTCTTAAGCAAGTCGTAAAAACATAAATTAGTACAAGGGCATACCAGATTATATCTCATTCTTCATTATAAATATTCTTCAAGGATTAGATCAATTACCTACATCACAGTGTTTGTCTCAATTTGATTGCAAAATACGACTATGTATGTAGACCAAATAATGTTACTACAACTGCTCACTACAATAATTGTCAGAGCACAAAATTAAGATGAAGTCTGTAATAATGGAGCTTGGAAATACTCCTACCTTCCTGCAAAGCACAGTTAACATGATCATGTACCAACGAACAGTGAAATAGCACCACAACCACAAAAATGGCAAAAACTGACTGACATAAATAAGTTTCTCTGAAATAAATCTATAAAATCCAAACTCTTACCTGTGAAGAAACAGGAAGCAGTTTTGGTATGGCATACTCTCAACTGGTGGAACTGCAAAGAGTTCCTAGTGGAAATTAGTGGCCTTCAGTGTCTTGGCGAGACTATAGTAACTGATGATTCACTGTATCAAGATATGTGAGGAACAGTTTTCCTTGTGAATCCCTTTCCCTAGTTCGGATGAAGTACAGTATACCATTATCTGGCATTCTGTAAATGTTTTATATTACTGGTGACAATTATGAAACATGGATTTTACTCTACCTTTTCATACTTCAAAGTCACATAAGGTACAGTACAATGATCTTACTTTACCTGAGAAGGATTAAACTTACTTGTTCACCCTATCTGCAACTGTCTTATCGTCTTATCATAAATGCTTTTACTTCAGATTTCCATTTCACTAGGTCACAAATGGAACGAATTTCCTAATTTTTCTTTGTCTTGTACAATTCTTTCTGAAAATATCTAGTTTAGATTTTCATTTATGCACCTTTTCCATGAGTTCCTAGTACTTTTTGTAAATTTTCATCCACTTCTTTCCACATCAACTACTATTCTAACTTTTCCTCCTCCTCTGTCATCACATGCAAAATCTGTCTCAATGCTTCTTGCTGTTCTTGCTGCTGGACACCTATAAGGTGTTCAGTGTATGAGACAGCTTTTACCAGATCATTCCAGCTGGGTCTATGGCTATTTCATACTTTATGAATCTGAGTGCGAATTTATGGACATATAATCTGTTGAGTTTGAGAAGGGATGTGGCACTAGCCATAGTAGCCCTTTCAGTAATGTGGATTCCTTATTGTCACTATGGAATGGTGGTCTTTTAGAATCTCAATTGCTGTTGCCGAAAGATGTGCTGGAGGTAGCTATTGATAGATGTCAGACAGATACAAACAATAGGCTAGCTCAGCACAAAGTAAGTATGTACATCTGCTGTGAGTCTCAACCTAATATTGGGAGGCAGACCCAATGGCCTACACTGAAGATGATGTGAGACCTGCTCCTGCACCTATACTCAAAACTCATCCTTTTTGGCCAGTGAGGCGTTAGTCGAGAATACAGGGGATTTTCCCCACCGTTGCCAGGTCTACCCAGGTACTTCCGCTCCACCCCTTTCTTTCTCTCTTTCTCTCTCTCTCTCAGACTAATCTTTGTTATTTTGACTTTGTTTCCACACCACCATGAAGGTAAAAGTCAAGGCGCATATTTTTTTTATAGAGGTCTCCCCAGTAGGCCTAATCCTCTCCATGTTGTTTAATCAGGAGATTCGTCGTCTGAGCTGTCCTCGATCTTAATGACAAATGACTATATAAATTGCTCACTGATATATCTTGCTTTGCATCTTGTTCTTGAAGTTTCTCAGCGTGTTTTATTGCCTGCTTTCCAGTTTTCCGCTGTCAAAGTGTTTAAAGCATCTATGACTAAATGCTTAAGTTCAGCAACTTTGAATGTATTCCTCTTGGATATGTAAGTTTTTACTTCCGCCATATAAGCTCTATTGGGTTGTATTGACAGTGGTATGGGGGTAGTCGTACAACTTTATGTCCTGCTTCTGAAGCAAGGGTGTCAATCAACTAAGTTTTTTCCCATTATTCATTTTTTTTGCAAGTTCAGAGAGCTCCACTTTCAGCATGTCATCACATAGATGTGCACCCTTCTTAATAGGCCAGTCCCTTATTGCTTCCTTTCTCCAAGATTTTGTTGGGTTTTTTCAAGCACATCGAGTGGTATGATGCGTTTGTCCATCACAATTACAGACTTCGGGGGGATGTTGGGTAACAACTGGGTTTTAACCATTGCTCGAAAACTGCAGCATTCATCTGCTTGTGATAATCACCATCATTTTTTGCTTGGAAAAATAATTCAGCATTCTCAACAAAGCCTTCTTTTGTTCCTGCATGAAGAATGATGAGGCGATTTCCTTTTACCATAGGCGGCTTTACTCCTGTTGCTTGTTTGGAGGCCGTGTCAGTCCTACATTTTCCAACAAATTTTGATTGACCAAGGTTTCGTCAAGTAAAACGAAGTTTTCAAAGGACTGTCTGACTTGCCGCATCTCTCTCAAAAATCTTGTGTGAGCAAGAGCAACATCATTTCGTTCCATAAGGAACTTACGGCCATCAACTTGAGAAATTCGGAAGCCAATCTGCAATAGGACTCTTCAAAGTGATTCAACACTACCTTTGTAAGATATTTTCTCCTTCAGCTCTTCCGTGACTTTGTTGAGAGAAGGGATTTCACTACTCTCGTAAAATGCCAATACAGTTCTTCTTAGGATACATATCAAAGTCATCAAAATTAGTAACCGTTCCAGGCTGAGTTTTGTGTGAATGGAAGACAGGTTTCTTGTGTTCAGCTTCTAACCACCATTCTTGGTTTGCTTTGCTGCAAATCCTTCTAACAGTCCTTTCACTTGCTTTGGTGGCTTTGGCTGTCCGAGCAACAGATTGAGTGAATGGTAACAAAAGTGCACTGCTGGCCTTTTCATCTAAAAAGTACCGATTTACATTGTAAATTATTTCCTTTGCTTGACTATGCAGGCGGGGCAGCGAGGAGTGGGAGATGTATCCATGTTGCGTCAGAGACGGAGAGAGGTGGCTACAGAGCAAAATAATAGTACAGTGGTGGTCAATTCTCAGACAAACATTTTTAATATTAATTCTCCCATCAAAAACTTAGTAATTCTTAAACAAATGAAGCTTTATTATAAGACAGAGTAATTACCATATATTTAGTTAGTATAAAAAATATCAAACACATTTCTTCGTCACTGTCGTGGCATATATATTTATAGAATTGTGGCAACTGTGCGGAAAATCCAGGCCTACCGCGACCAACGCCCCAGTGGCCAAAAAAGGATGAGTTTGACTATAAACCTCCTCAACTGATCTCTTCAATGAAGAAGCCTGCACAATATGGCCCCTTCAGATCAGGGCTACACGAGGAAGGGAAATAGGGGTAGAGGTAGAGGTACGAGATGATAGAGTGGGCACTTCTCCTGGCTCATTGCCACCAGTGGGTTATGCCTGGCAAGCCATTGGGCTATGAGGCAGAGTTATGGGGCAGAGCCATGGGTAGTAGATGTCCTTTGGGTAGGTTATCTACTCCCATTCAACTTCACTCCGCCTCTTTCAGAGCGACCTATCCTGCACCTGTCTTACGATCTAGAACTAGAGCTAGGAAAAGGGTTATGGGAATCCATGATAGGGTTACAGGGATCCATAATAAGTCAACTCTTTGTCACAAGCACACAAATCACTCACATTAAAGACAGAAGACAACATGGGCAAAAAGGAACCAGCTTTAGGGAGGAGAAAGAACAAGATGTCAAAAGCAGTAAGAAGAAAAGCGAGACATCATAAGGCACAATTTGGGTCAGCAGCTGTCCCACCTAACTCTTGACAGAGGAAAGATGCTACCAGTTCCTTGCATATACAATTCTATTGAATTTTTTACGAGTTTCCAGGTGACACTAGATGTTTTTTTTGCTATCAATTAGTGAGGTATTATTTAACGTTTATCCAGGTTTTTGCTTTTACTTTTTTTACTGCTTTCTTCATCCCTGATTCAAAGGCAGGGTCCAAAATATAAAAGAAATGTTCTACAAACCTGCCCTTTTAATACTACAACAAAGTGCTTCACCTCCTTGTCTTCCCCATTTACTAGTCTTATAAGTTTTGGAAATTTAAATCTCATTCTCCATTTATATTCTGCAAAGACGAACACCTCTTGTGATAAAATCTTATGCTCAGTACACACTAATATACCACGTTCTTTCTTCTATTTCTTTTCATGCTAGAAAAAGGTCCTGATCTTTAGCTGTTAAATGGTGAACCTGATCAACTTGAGTTTTGCATCACTTGTCCTCATTTTAGAGACCAAATGCAAATAGGATCTGCAAATGTGTGTGCGTGATTTGCAAGTCTGAGGTGGATGGAATTTTCCATGTACATCTTCTTACTCTGTGAGACTTATATGTTTTAGTTACTCAATATATGGGTGTCTTCATTCATCCTTCTGAAACACTTTTCTTGCAACTCTTCATCTTCCATGTCCTTTCTTGACTGAACTGAATCAAAGGTAATTTACTTACCGATTAACATTAAGCAATACAAGCAACCATATCTCATTCTCTTGGCTATAATAAAATATCCTTATAAATTTTCTGATACAGACAGATTTGCCTATGATTCCTATAGCTATGAGAGATCCATTCTTGTTTTAAGCTGCCTTATAATCTCCTCATTTGACTCACTGAAAATCAGCAATCCTTAGAATGCATTCTCCAGACTTGTGTTTATTTCTACTGCCAAGTTTTGGAAACCTCTACGGTAACTACTACTTCATAAACCATGAGAAATATTTTGTAATTTATCCAACAACGTCAACCATAAAATACAAGTTTCAAGAAAATCAAAACATGCATCAACTCGTAAAAATTGTATTTTTCAAGTAAGTACAGCTTTTAAATAATATGAAATAAAAACTTTCACATCTAACCAGTACCATTATCACTTCTTCTTTTTCTTCTTATCTTTCGAATTCAATGTGGCTGGATCGATACCTTGCGCTAATGCGAGCTGATTCTTGAGGTCAAGAAGCTTAGCAACTCAGCTGCTATTGCTTCTTTTGAGGTTCCTTCTTTTCCTTTAAGTTCTCGTACATGGTTGCCCTGCAATATAATGAAACGATGTGAATAGTGCGTCTAAAATCAGCTGAGAAAGACACGTTTTTCTAGTGTTTTAATTTTGCTTCAGTGGGCCTTTTCATTTCATAGCGCTTCAATCTTCACTTAAATATTTTATGTAATCATACACTTCATGGATACTAGGACTCACCCATTCTAATACCTGAACAACTGTTTATCATGCACAAAACAGTAATGAATTATGGTGCAAATATGGGAATATAAACAAGGCATACCTTCACTATCCACCCTGAACCCAAAAACACAGAGTAAATTGCAAAGAAATACATATGGTCTAATAAAGTTAAAAAATGAGACTTTAAAACTGACCTGCTCTGTGACTAAAGCTTGCAGACGATCAACTTCTGCTGGGTTAGATGCAGCTGGTGCCTCAGGTTTGCTAGAAGGGGCTGGTGCACTGGACTCTTTCTTCCCTGTGTTTCCACCTTTTTTCTTCTTGTCCTTACCAGATGAAGCTGTTTCTTCTCCCTTCATTGCTGCCAGCTCTTCTTTCAACTTGAGGAGCGTAGCTACCGCAGCAGCAATGGTATCTTTACCAGCTGTGCCACTGGTTTTCAGTTCACGCACTTTGTTGCCCTAGGGATGAATGTTAACGTAGTTTATTATGTACAGATATATAACCATAAAATAAGAATCTGAAAACATGAAATCTTGTACAAAAATTCTACTATTTTCTTTCCTTCCTTATGACAAGCTAGGAGGGAAAAGCTTATCCAATTAACTTACAGAATTTTCATTCATTTATGCTTTGTTCAGATACTGCACATAATAATTTGAAAGGGGATAGAAAATTTACACAAAGATTTCAACTCATACAAAAAGTTCCTTTTTAACCTCTGGTCCTCAATTCCCTTATTGGTCAACTTCAGAACCTAAATTCTCATATGTACTTTTATTGCAAAGTTTTGCAGAAAATCTTACACAAGATTCCATTCTTAAATCTAAGTGCAAAAATACCATCCAACTTTCAGCTACAAATATAATTTCCAAAAAAAGAAAGTATATACAGAGTTCCCTCGTATTTGTGGCGGATGCCTACCAGACCCGCCCCCAAAGAATAGCTAAAACCTGCGAATAGTTGAAACCGAACCCATGCTTAAAACTGCCTATTTTGTTAGGTAAAAAACTCAAGAAAAAACCACTAAAAATACTTACACCTGGTTTTTTTAATAGTTTTATAACAAAGTGCATTTTAAGATGAATTTGTGGATATTTCTTATAGAAAAATTTGTGGATATTTCTCATAGAAAAATACCGCGAATACACAAATTTCAAGCGAATAATGGGGGTATATGTTCCAGAGGGAAATCCGCGAATACACTCGAGTCTGCGAATCTGGAGTCCACAAATACGTGGGGTTCACTGTACTGAAGTTTTTTTTACATCCAAGCCATTTACTGTTACCAATAACAACCACACTAGGGAAAACATCTGGAACAAAAAAGTAAACCTTAAAATGAAGGTTCGGTTTATCATCCCTACCTGTTCAGCAACGCGAGCTTCCATTTTAGCCACCTCTGCTGGATCAGCTACTTTTTTTTCTGGAGACTGACCTCTGAACTCTTCAAATAGTTTCTTGCTGGTGTCATCATCAAGCTGTGTGATGAGTGGCTTTGGTTCTTGAATAGCATGACCAGCAGGTAAAAAACATGAGAAGGCTGATGGAAGGCTGTTCAGTACTGAGGGATTATTTAGATATGACTTGATCTTCTTCGAGGTATCTGGCATGTATGGTTCCAAAATTATACTGACAAGAGCTGCAATATTAGCTGCTATGGCAATGACAGTAGCACCTCGCTTTTTATCCTCCTCTGTCCGGTCTGGTTTAATGAGTTTATATGGTTCATTTTCCTGGATATACTGATTACCAATCTTTGTGATGGCGAGAATACTCCTCAAGCCATCACGCTGACGATTAGCACACATTGCAGAATAGTACTGCTCTAATTCAATATTTATCGCAGCCATAATTTGATAATCTGACTCTGTTGGATGGGCTTCTGGTATAGCTCTGTTGAAGAACTTGAACACAAAGGACAGAGACCGATGAACAAAATTCCCCAAGTTATTCAACAGCTCACTGTTGTTTTTTAACTGGAAATCAACCCATGAAAAGGTTGTATCTTGTGACTCAGGCCTTACGAAAAGTAAGTAGAACCTAAAAATATCACTTGGAATGCCTGTGTTGATAGCTTGATCACCAAACACACCAACTCCTCTACTCTTGGAGAATTTCCCGTCTTCATAATTGAGGAATTCTGTGGCGAGAATGTTGGACACCATTGTCCAATTCTGTTTTGTACCAATCAACACAGAAGGAAATACAACACATGGAAAGGAACATTGTCTTTGGCCATGAACTCATAATATTTCACTTGACTTGGATTCTTCCACCATTTCTCCCATTCACTGGTGTAATTTGCAGTGATACTCACATATCCAATAGGGGCATCAAACCATACATAGAAGACCTTGTCCTTAAAACCATCTAATGGAACTGGTGTTCCCATTTCAAATCTCTGGTGATACAACGTGACTTCAGTCCATCCCTGCACCAGCTCTCACAAATAACTTTTGCATTGTTACTCCAGTTCTTTGATGACATACCAAGCCAAGGCGAATAACCTTTTTCAATCTTTGGTAAATCCAAGAAGAGATGATTTGATGACTTTACACTTGGTGGACTAGAACATAACTTACACCTGGGCTTTATGAGTTCCACAGCATTGATGAGTTTCCCACAACTATCGCACTGGTCACCTCGTGCATCCTCATAGCCACAGCCTATGTGGGGGCAAGTGTGGGGGAAGCCTTCCACAAATCTGTCTGCAAGAAATCTGTTACATTTTCCACAATGAAGCTGCTCCACAGAATCTTGGCTTATCATGCCATTCCTCTGAAGATCCCAAAATATATCTTGGGTTATCTTGGTCTGGAGGTCGGTGGTAGTTCGGCCAAAATAGTCAAACTGAATGTTAAACCATTTATACACCTCAGAGTGAACTGTAAAATATTTATCACAAATTTGCTTAGGTGTCAAACCTTCAGCAATTGCTTTTGTTTCAGTAGCAGTGCCATACTCATCAGTGCCGCAGATATAGAGAACATTGTCTCCTCTCAAACGACAGAATCTAGCAAAGCAGTCACCAGAGAGCACACAACCAATAATATTCCCAAGGTGTGGAACATTATTGACATATGGTAACGAAGCAGTTATAAGTATATTGGTTTCTCCATCAACAGGCAAAACTGGTACTTTCTTAACTGAAGCACTAGTTCCTCTAGGTGGGTTCTGCCATGATGTTTTAGCTGCTGAGATCTGCTCTAAAGATATAGCAACACGCTTTGCCTGGAAAGAATTCCTTCAGGTAGAAATTAAGTATGTCTCACAAAAAACTTAAAAGCTAATTTCAAAAGGACAAATCTTAATAGTAAAATGCCCATGCATAAGCAGTATGGTACCTACACTTATACATGATTTAAATTCCAGAAATCTCTTTTAAGGAAAACATAATATTTTCATATAGCAGAATGTTGGTACATATTTCTAAACAACTCAAATTTTATTTAACTACGAACATTTGTTGATCCTGCCATATCAATGGAACGAAATTTTCCCTCACACTTTTCAAATCATGTAATAATTAAACAATACATGGCCGTATACTTCTTATTACACTAGTTATCAAAATTATTCAACTAACTACTATAGACTGGATAATATAAATCCACTCAGCAAACATAGTACAAAATAACATAAAGCAAGATCAATTTAATCATTATAACCTACACCTTGAAACAGTTTCTTGACATGTTATCTGGGAGACACTAATTAAAATGTGGTAACTTTTCAGTACTACAATTAAGACAACAAAGTTACCTGGTCAGCAGGAGTTTCAGGAGCTCCCGTTTTACTAGGGGATGAAGGTTCCCCCTTGAAAAGATTCAAGGTACAGTTTGATGGACTTGGTGGAGTAGGTAACTGCAAAACCCATGGTTTTAAAGTAAATTCACCACTACCATACCACAGGTGCACACTTTTCTGAAAGAAAATGATAACAACAGCTTAAGTCTGGTGGCTCTTATGCAACAAAATTCAACCTATGTCTCAAATACCTAATTATCCACAACCAGTCCAGAACTCAAATTCAATTGAAAAGGATTGAGTGTTTAAAACTCCCCTATGTCTAGCGAAGACCTGCATGACCTCTCTCAAAGTTACTTGGCATTGGTATTAAGCATTAAAACCTGTCTTCCATGATATCCAAGAGTTGTGCTATGTGACAGAAATCCAGATTTGCAAACAAATATCTAAGAGGTTTGTAATTAAGCATTTATCCTCTTTAACTCCAAGAAAGTTTACGTTGTGGAGAATGCCATGACAGACAAGATAGAATGAGTAGGGTAATAATGACTGAAAACACAACTACAGTATTGAAATCTATCAGGCTGACAGATCACAAAAGATGATAGTACACATGCTCTCATTTTACTTACAGTGTATAGCATAATAAACACTCTGTCATAATCTTACTTGAGTGACCTTTTCAAACAGCATTAATCTTTGGCTTATTATGCCACATTCTCACATGATCTTAAAGAGTTAAGATCTCATGATAACTTCTTCGTACTAAAATAGTATATTTTAACCTGCTCCTTTGAGTCTTCGTATAACAGTATATGATGTACATTTACACATTTTTCAAAACCAGAAAGGCAGCCACACCTTTCACTCTCTGGTCTAGACTTATAGGCCAATGTTATTTGCTTGTGTATCCATTTTTTCTGCATTAGTTTGAAAGAATTAATTTACTCTATTGGTAATCTTGGGTTCTACCCTAGTCTAGAACACTAGTTGAAAAATCTATTTCAAAAGGTAAAAGGCCAACAGCCATCATACAATTCCTTATGGATTTAAGCCTATAAATGCATATTTTGTCCTAAAAGGTGTAAATAACTCCACTGAACATGTGCCACAAGATTTGAAAATAGTACATTATTATGCTGGGAAACTGGAATCAACCATCAACACAAATTGCTGTAAACTCCCTACCTTAAAATGCTCCACTTCTTGTAGAGTATTCAGGAAGGCCACCAACAAAGGAAATTCTTCAAGGAGACTACGACTTGATGCTTCCCATAACAATGGTAACAGTGAAGAGAACAAAACAATCGAAGCTCCATTTCCTTGCTGAAAAATATAAGTAAAATCCAAATCTCTTCCTCACAACAATTAAAAAAGGCAGTTGCTACACAAGCCATAGGTACCAGTAATGCATTTGTGAAATTGTAGGAAATACAATGACTATAAAATTTTAAAACCATGAAAGTACACTACTGTAACTAGAAAATTACTTTTGCTTCATCTGCTTTTTAGTGATTAGCTCTTTATCAACTATTGAAAACTTAAAATTACTAATAACTATGGTATCAAAACTTATTGAAAAAAATCCTACCTCACACTTTAACTGATTTCCATTTCCAAGTTTTGCCAATAAACCCTGCAGACTGCTACGTAAGGTCTTATCTTCCCGGCCGCTGGCAACAGATGCCAAATATGGTAAGAGAATGGGCTGCAACAAAAAAATAAACACTCATAATTCTTTTGCAGTAATGATGAAACATCAATCAACCTTTAAGAGACAAAAAATTCATGTCTAACCACTGGCCATCTGTAATTATGCTTTGATATAATCAGTTTTTTAATTACTATCAGCCTGGATATACATACAACACATTCTCCATAAGTTCTCTCACACTAATGATACAAAATTCTTGAACAAAATGAAACTGCCTATCACAGGAAGAGTAAAGTACAAAAAAAAAAATTTTGCATATGCAAGATGTTAGATTATACAGCAAAACATATATATGTATACAGGTAATGAGATAATTATTAAACATACAAACCTTAAGCTCTGTTGCTTCCCACTGTAGCAGTTCCTCGATTTCATTATTGCCAAGATTGGATGTGTGCACTAAATATAGAACAGCACTGTTAGCGTGCAAATGTGCAACTGTGTTCCCTTCAGTTACTTCAAAAATGATTGGAGTTGTACCTGTTGAAAGAAGATTATGTATAAGCCATCCACAAAAACATATCCAAATTATTTTAGTTTTTCAATCACATAAAAAGGGCGCATTAAAATAGAATAACTCTGACATAACACAGAGCTCTTCTGCAGCACATTTTGTTTTCAAAAGTTTACTAACCACAAGTTTAATGTTTTTTTTTTATCTCACTAATCATTTCTAGTATACAGTATCTCACTATGGATAAAACTTTTGCAGTTGAAGGGACAAAAGTAACAGAAGGTTCAACAGAATGGCTACTTTTGAGTTCTGATGCATATTAATTAGAAATTAGACAAAGTGATACTGTACAAATGTGATGTCATGAGTGTATAGATACATTCTTTCAAACAGTAAATATTACAATGGGATTAAATAGTATCATATAAGATGAGTGGGTGTAATTGGGATACTCAGAAGGTGAGAGATACTGGCTGCACACAGGATTTTCAAATGCAAAACATCATTAATGTCTAAAGTTTTCCTATTTGAAACTTAAAATCTTCCTACTCTGGGTAATAGTGTATTCTACATCAACATACAATTGTATACAATAAGGTAAGTTTAATATAAAAGTATGCATAACTTTAATAATTTGTTTAGTGTGTCCTTTAACGTACTAGCAGACCAGACAATAAGTTTTCTAAATAACCATATCTAGTGTGTTCTGGTTTACAAGAGAAATTATAAATACCCATGAATGAACATTACGTGAAATTAGAGCCTGCACGCACACCTAACCTAACTTAGCTTACATAGTATGTACAGAACTATAGTAGATTCCACCTAGCTTTGCAGCTAAGCCCTGCCCACTGCAAGCCAGCAATTGGCTAGTTCTCGAAGGGGGAATGACATCACACTAGTTAACAGTCCAAATGATTACCAGAATGGATTTGACTGCGTTTGATGATGTTGAGCTTCATGCATGAATCATGACACCTCAGATCTCAGTTCTCGGAGTTGTGAATTATACAACTGATATCTCCGATAAAAAGTATATAAAGTTATACATCATTATGAAAATCTTGGATCATTGTGTCCGAGCATCTTTATTTTTTTATCAAGCGCAGCCTAAATACACACACACACCTTGTATTTTTTCTTTTAAATTGGTGTTGGCCTGCAAAAGTGATTTGATATAGACTGCATTTACTGAAATGATGCATAGACTTATTTGCAGCCAGTTCCAATGTTAGGGTATTATGTCTATGAAGCCAGTTCTGATGTTAGGGTATTAATTCATCATAATCCTGCATTTGTCAAATTGTTAATATTATTGGGAGATTAGGCCTACATGTCATTTCTTATATTTTGAGGCAATGGCAGGGCATAGTCCCCCACCACATCAAGTCAATTGTTTATTGCAAATAGTTTTCTATCTGTATCTGTTGGAAATAGTTTTTCTACCTGTATCTGTTGGAAATAGTTTTCTACCTGCATCTGTTGGAAATAGTTTTTCTACCTGTATCTGTTGGATATAGGGTTGCTTTTAATTAGTACAGCAGTTTCAACTCCAAGATATGTAACGAATATGCATAAAGTGGAATGTACTTGTATATTCAAGTGCACATACACATACAAGCGTGGATGGCCATAGTAACTGTAATGACACTTATACCACAGAGAACAAAAGTAAAACTTGTGGGCACACAGCCGATGACACACACAGATCAATCTTGGGATTGTCTCAGCCTTACAAGCAACTATCAAACTGCTCTCAATGAGCTAGTAATATATTGAAAAATATATTTACTAAAGGGGTAACAATAATGTGGTGAGTAAATATAAGGCTGCTGTAGTATTTCTGTGAAAATGAAAGCTATGGTCGGAAAGCATTATAAGATACTTAATGAAATAGGAAAAATATATGATAGCTGAAAAGTTATGTATGAGATGATCCAAACCAGCCTGTGAGTAGCCCATGAATCAATCAATCTCTCTCTCTCTCTCTCTCTCTCTCTCCTCTCTCTCTCTCTATCTCTCTCTCTCTCTCATCCTCTCTCTCTCTCATAATATATCTATATATATATATATATATATATATATATATATATATATGTATATATATATATCATATATATATATAGTATATATATATATATATATATATATATATATATATATATATATATATATATCCTATATATATTTATTTATTCATAAAGATCTTGATAACATATACTCAATGCAAATCACTAAATTTCAACTAACAATGATGGGCAGATAATACTTTACAACAGTATTTTATAAATAGGTCTATGTTTATTCTACAATGAAAAAATTTTGAAAACACTACAAGCTCCATAACAGCAACAACAAAAACAAGAATAACCACAACAAGAACCACAATGAAATGGCTGAATATAAGATAGGCCTATAATCTAAACATAATAAGCTGCGTAAACCGACAAAAAGATATAGGGCATTATAGGTCTGTGACATTTTTTATGATCCTGTTATTTTGAAAGGAGATAATGTCCTTAGGAAAATTCTCACCAAATTATATCCAATACATATATGACTCATATAGCCTATCATACTGTAACTTTAAGTTAAACATAGGCATATTCTGGATTTGTAGAGTGCAGTCACTGCTTGTCATCCCTCCGAACGTGTAAACGATTCCAATGAAACTGATTTTATGACAACAAAAACAAAATAAAAATTCCTAAATCAATATGAAATACCAGCCTGCATAACACTGAGAAAGTCTTATTGTTTAAATTTACAATGGTGAACATGCTTGACAATATCTGACGGTAATTACCATTGTCCAAAGATTCAACCCCACCGATTCGATTCCCCAAGTAACTTCTGTATTCAGGTGAACCTCATTTATGAAACAACATTGCAGCACTGCGGAACACTCCTGACTTCATTCATATTTCCCAGTTTTTTTACCATTTTTAAGATGTGTACTATTATGATTTTATTTCAGGGGATAATATAAGGTTTCCTTTTGATAATCAGAACATATTAGTTCAATAAAACGACCATTGCAAAATAAATGATGTAAAAAGCCACAAATTAATCAACTTTTGGAAACTAGTGCCAACCAATCACCTTCAAGGAATAGTCGTGACGTAATCAGTGGGCAGGGCTTAGCTGGAAGACTATGTGGACTTTGTTATAGTAGACTGGGGTGATAGGTTTGTTCACTTAAATTAAGCCAGCTTTTTCCCCAAACAGGGCCTTGCCCTAAAATGGCCTATAAATGTAGGTAAGGTGTTCAAGGAGATAAGAGGTCTGACGTGGACTTCTGGACTTTCAAACCAGCAAAGACTCCTTCCTTAATTGACATAACTCCTTAACTGGCAGTCTTATATAGTACAAGTACATATCAAGAGATATGCAGAAGTGCCTTAAAACATACAGTAAGCATCCAGAAAAATATTAGAAAAGAATTTCTACTCTGGCTATTCATTATTGGCATTCATTACAGTTGACCTGGTATTTACGGGGGGATGCATACCACAAACCCCTCACAAATATATACTTAAAATACCGTAAAAATGCCTATAACTGCCTATTTTGATAGTTCAAACACACACAAACAAAAAATGTTTATACCCAAGTATTTTAATAGTTCTATCACAAAAAGTGAAAATACAGTAATTAGTGAATACGTATTTCTCAGTGAAAAATACTGCAAGTATGCGAATCTTCCGCAAATAACGTGTATATATGTTCTGTAGAAAAATCTGCGAATCAGTGAGTCCATGAATCTGGAACTGCGAATAGGCAGGGGTTGGCTGTATCCACATATAAACTATATTCTAATTTTCCATTACTAAAAAATATCTAGGCATTTCCATATAAATACATATGTGTGCATCAAAGACAACTGACCAAGAATCCCTTTCACACAGGCTAGGCTTTACCCTTTCTTAATAATCAATAAAGAAAAATTAATTTTCTACCACTGATACCATTATATACAGGTTAAGTAAGCACAGACTAATCAAATCTATCATGTTTGAAACCTACTAATATCATATTCATAATCTCTATGGTAACAATATTCTTTTCTAATTCACAAATAATATCTACCTAATAGGAACAAAGTAGTGTTTTGATAAGATAAAAGCAAACATAAAAATTTGCAATGATTCATGTGTTAAAATCTAACATGGGTAGTAGTATTTCTTAGGCCTATAGACTACCATTGAATTACAAAGGATAAAACAGCCATTAGGCAATCAAACTATAGGCAGTCCCTGGGTTACGAAGGGGTTCCGTTCTCAAGACGCGTCATAAGCTGAAAATCGTCAAAAATCCTAAGAAAACCTTCTTTTAATGTATTGGGTGCATTAAAAACTATGTAAACTGCATTCTTATTGCATTTTTCATAAAAAAAAACTTCAATTACTGATTATTTTGCATTTTTGGTGTCATATTTCTTCTGCCAGATGAGCTTTGTAGCCACCGTAACTGTGGAAATAATTTCTGATGAATACAATTGAAAAGCTCCTTAACCTCGGAATGGCATAACCCGAACCTGTCGTAACTCAGGGACTGCCTGTATAAGTTAATGATGGGGAAGAGGGTCATTTACTCCCACTTCCATAGTTAAATATATAACTATGCACCTCAATTTCCATTAGGCTAAGTCTGCATATATATATATAATGTGTATATCTTTACAAAACAATCACTTGGAATTTGCACTATCAACGTAGCCTGGGCTACCTACAGGAATATAAAATCGATTACCCACAGATTTGGTTATGTTATGTTTGCGTTTAAATAATTTTACAAAATGGCCCAGCCATATTTTGTGCAATAGGCTTAAAATGCTATAGCCTAATAGGACTATGCTGTCCCCCATGTTTGGTTAAGTTAGGATGTACAATAGGCCTATCACCTAATGATAACATTCAAGCTCAACCATCATCAGGGGTTATCATATCTTGAATATGGATCTACCCTATTCTTCATACTCATAGGGTAAATGACCGAACAGCAACATAGTGGCCATCAATTGTGGAATGCGACCACCTTCCCGATAGAGTACTTGAATTTGCTGCCATGAGTATCAGTTGTGGCTTACCCTGGCAGCATGCTGAGACCTCTATGTTCCTCTCGAAGGAAGTGTTTTTTCCTAAATTACGAAATAATGGCAAAATTAAAGCACTTTTTCAGGAAGTGCCACGTTCCGAGAGAGGTAGCCGCTATGTCGCTAATCAGTGATTTACCTGGTAGATCTATATTAATATTTCGGAGTGGGCTTTTCTATGCAGTTTTACCTCCTAAACAAGAATTTTAAGTAATATTTATTCGGACAACTGTAATTAACCCCCAGGGGCTCGTACTAAACACAGCGAAATAAATTTGACGCACCAATCCCTGGTGGCTTTCGTATTAGCAGGGACAAACGGTGAGGAATGCTTATATAATAATACCATTTACCCTAACATTAAGTATCAAGTACTACAGATTGGCTAAACTGAATTTAGGCTAGGAGGTGAAATCACCAACGTTCTGACTATTTCTGTCTCCCTACTCTTTACCTAGGTAGCTAGCTAGCCTATCTAGGGTAAAAAACCGCATGGTACAGGGGTGGACCATGTACGATCAATGTGTACAACCCCAAGAAAAGTATACATTAGGTATAACGCGTCCTGACACCGGAGTAGAGGTCTTTAGCTCCGTTTCTCACCAACAACAAGTCGCGTCTGATGCCCATCTCCGATGTCAGGACGCGTATAATGTACTTTTTTGGGGGTTGTACACATTGATCGTACATGGTCCACCCCTGTACCAAGCGGTTTTTTACCCTACTTTTAAATAGCCTAGACCCTATGCTGGGCTTAACCTAGTATAGGCTACTAGCCCGTTGCTGGCCTGGGGTCAACATTTCCTAAATCAGTGACTAGGTTAGGTAATATGTTAGCCTAGCCTTAGGTAATACAAACAACTTTCGGCCAGCAATAAAAAAAAAATGCTTTCAGTTTACGTAAAAAAAAAAGTTCATCCTACAATTAGGTAACCTACCTAAATAACACAGCCTTCGGTAGTAAAATAACTTTAAGTGTAAGGATAGCCTTCAAAAATATATACAGAGATTAAAATTATTTGAAATTTGATATTTACATAAAAATGATACTGAAGAATCTACCTTTCTCCTCTACGACGGCGACGCTGTGGCCAGAGACGGCGGCCGCTATGAGGACCTTCAGTCCATCGGGATGCCCTTTGGAGGCCCTTAGCTTCATGGCTTTGCTTCAAGGGGATTACTGCCTCTCGTCACTAACTACAGTCAAATCTATTAGAAGTTCTCTAATTAATCACCCACATGAATTAACGTCCCATCCGGTGTGCCTGACGCAATGTGTGACAGGTATGTCGGACTTAAGAAGCGAGAAACATTACTTCATTTACTCGTGCTCGTGAGAGTGATATCTAGGAAGATTGATTCCCATGCGTTTGAGTCGCGCTTGTTGATTGATTAGTTTGTTTTTTATATGTTAGGGCTTTAATAAATAAATATCATCACTGGCTTGTGTTCCATCTGGAGCGTCTGACGTAATGTCTGACAGGAATGAGGAGAAAGTAAGAAATGAGAACCATTATTAAGATAGTGTGTTATTGGTTGACTCCCCGGGCGTTGACGTCGTGTATGTTGACAGATTGGTTTGTCGGTTTATTTGTAGTATTCTATGTGGCTTTAGTTTATGCTTTTTATACAAATCTATCGGCACTATTTTTTTTTTATAAAGCTGAATCGTGATGGTGCTGTATTCTTAAGGAGATTATTTTTGTCTTCAAACTCCAAACACGTGACATACTCCCGCTATCATCTGCCAATCGTTGCTTTTATTTTCCACTACGTTCTGCTGAAGGCTTTTATACTATTATTTTGAACGCATTACCATGGCTTTGATCAGCAATTGCACCTAAAAAACATTAAGAGATTATTTGCAAGATAAATGGAAGTATGTTTATCTAAGCAACAGCATAAACTAGAGGATTAAACCCACAACTGTATAATAAACGATATGGTAGAATTAAATAGACAGTCAAATAATGGCCAGTTCTAGTATCATAAATTTCATTATCAATAAGATCGAGCAGATGTTCAGTAATTGTCTTTTTTCTTTCGTTCCTTTTTTTTTTTAACGTAACATGTCATGTGCACTTAAACGCACTTTAAGTGTGTTTGTGCTTATGTGTATACTATAGCTTATCCAATAAAATATGTTCACGAGAAAATAATCTCTTCTGGAAAACACACACACGTATAGTACACACACGTAGTACATGTACACATATGACATTTCAGAAAAAAAATGTCCCTTCAGGAATCTGAAACCTTTCATAATCAGATTTGTCTAGAGCGTAGGCTACTTTTCAAGCAGTCTAAGGTCTACAGTAAGAGCTCAAACTGAATTAACGAATTTCGCGTGGTGATGTAACATATAATGCATTAATAAATTGGATATCGGGTGATTTCTAGAATGAAAAAAATTACAACATAAAAGGTAGTTTCAAGTTTTTCAGCTATAGTCATTTGCATTTTTTTTTCAATGAGATAGTTACATTGAGGTGAAAGGTTGTGCCTTTTCACCAGCTTCTCTCATATTTGAGATCTGAGACCTCCTGTTCATTATTCTTCATGATTATGTAAAAAAAAAAAATAATGATTCTGTTATGTTTAGGGTTTACAGTCAGGGAAAGTTTTATTAGATGTAACCAGTGGCGCCGTCGTGAGGGGTGCTGGCACCCGGGGGCAAAGTCCTTTATGACGCCCCCAAAGGTGTGGGGTGGGGGTGAGAACTATTTGCCTTCATTATTTTAGATAATTTGTGTTGAAAACAAAACATTCTAATTTATATAATAATATTCTGGAATGATAGAACACAAACCGAATTGGAACACTGAAATAGTTTATTTTCACATAAACTGTATTTAATTAATCATTAGTCCTCATAAATGAATTCCAAAATGTTGATAAGGTAACTAAAATGTAGATTATTGTAAAGCATCACAGTAACCATTAACTCTTAATAACCAAAAGACAAATGGCAAATTGAATGAATTTGACTAAAAAAGGAGTTAAACATTAGGGAATACAGAGGGCTAGAAAATCATGAAAATGTACAATTTGTTGCCAGCATAAAAGTTAATACTAGAAAAAAAAAAAGATTTTGTGGTACCCGCAAAGACCTGAATAGTTATAATGCCTGAAAGAAAACTGATAAGAACAAAGATGAATTAGTTCACAGACTGTAAACCTTACTTTTCTTTAAAGAATGTTTAACATGCGTCAAAATAATGAAAACAAAAACAATAAAGTGATGGATGATTAGGATCAACCATATGCAAGGAAATAGAACGGTATAAAATTATTAGAAAGTAAAGATAATTAGGCAAATATTGATAACAGAAATCTTAATTAACGAAAGAAAGGATTGACAATAACCTATAGGGCATACTAAGTACTGATACATGTTAGAATGTGTTAACAGTATTACCTTTCAAGCTTTTACAGTCGCATTAAATTTGCCTATAACGCCAACAAAGTTTATTTTGTTAGCGATCTCCACTAAGTAGAGTTAAAGCAGACAATATTTCTTGCCACAAATTTTCGCAGATGCGACAAAATAAGTTTCAACTTACTGAACGATTGCTCACAAATAGCAATTGATACTGCAATGGTCAGCAGTATCTGAATGAATGAAAAAAGTTGCATGAATTAAAATTTCTTACTATACTTTTCGTTGCAAGAGATAAATAAATAAATTACTTTATGTATTGATAATAACATCGGCTTTATGAACTGACAAAATTAATTGTATAGTCTGCAGTTAGTTATGCACAAAAAAATGCTCACGAAAGAAAACGAAACACTAGATTGAAGGGGGTAACTATCCAATATCTTTACACCGACTCGCAGTCACGAACCACTGTCATTATTAAGTACGTAATAAAATTTGATAGTATAGTAATTAACATATAATTATTTATTTATTTGTATAATGAACATCAAAGGAAGTCAATCTTCATTATATATAAAAAAGGTATTGAAAACTCATTAGAACTTCACGATTCTAAGTTAACTTGTTTCATCACCCCATCTCCCCCAAAATAGCTGTCCTTCCCAACTTCAATTTGGCGCCCCCTCAATGATGCGGCCGGGGCATATGTCCCCGCCCCCAGGCCTCCCCTCACTAGCCTCTGCATGTAACTTACTTTACTAAGCATAATGAACGAAATGTTGGTGATTTGGAACCATCGATACTCACTGATGCTGTTGAGTGAAACCATACGACACTCATGCTCGGACGGTGTAGCATCTTGCCCCTCCAGCTAGCACAAAAAGAAAGCGTTGGGAATAAAGCATCTGTTACAATATCTTGAGCGTATTAAAAAAAATAACAAACAAAGAAATAAATGTAAATAAAATATATGAGTACATATAACTCCCCATCACCACTTTATTACTGTTTTGTACTTCGTTACTTTACTTTCTGAACACAGAATTACAGATCATCAAACGATCTCGACGTGGCTTGCTTTCATTATCTTATCATTATGTAACCGACGTGTCACGGATTAATGTCATCGATTTAAAAAAGGAAATTAAGGATTTAACAAAATGTTGAATTGAATATTGTGCAACTTTCACCGTGTTTGTTTGTTTCTCAGGCACCGTCCACACTAGGAAACATTGTTTATGATTTGTAAACAGTTTGCAAACAATGTTTCCTGTCAAGACCTCAGTCTGTCGTCAGGAGGCAGTAGCTGCTGTAATCTGCTTTGCTATTTCAATGTACTTGAGGAGGGATAAGAAAAAGAAAAAGAGATGAGTGAGAAAGTTTTTAGAAAAAGGAGGCGTGTCATGCTGACTTGCTTCTGGCGGAATTGAAAATAGATACAAATATACACGTGTATATATATATATATATATATATATATATATATATATATATATATATATATATATATGATGTATATATGTGTGTACATACATTGTACACGTGTGCATGTATACATACACACACACACACACATACACACACACACACACATATATATATATATATATATATATATATATATATATATATATATATATATATATATATATGTACGTACACTAAATGTTTTCCATTTTGGATGGGAAACAAATATCTGGTAAAAAGTTTTTGCAAACTATATATATTATGTTTCCTAGTGTGGACAGGCCTGAAGTATTTTTTAAATGCCGCAGAATCGCAATAATTTTTCAAAATAATGTGTTAGCTCTTTTTTTTTTTCTTAGTGTAAATGGCAAGTAAATGAAAAACATTCCAGTGATTCTAAAGTTATTATTTTAATTACATGTGGAAGACTCCCTCCAAGGCTGGGTAAGTACTACAGTATACAACAGCTGTGTTTATATATTAAGTCTATACATATACACCGGATGCCGTAGAAACATATTTTCAGTTGCCAGAATTTGGGGAAAATGAGGTTGACAACTACAGACAGAATAGACATTAAGTAGATAATTACTCCCTCTGTGTATTGATGTACGTACAGTAGTTATGTGGGCTTAACATCACCCACATTCATGTTGGGTGTCAGCGCAGATGTGACGTGCTCCAACAGACAACGTACTCCGGCGTTGGAGAGAGAGAGAGAGAGAGAGAGAGAGAGAGAGAGAGAGAGAGAGATTGCGGTGATGATGATGCTGTAACGTAGGTCTATAATCTTTAGTATAAACCTTAAATCTTTCACGAAAAGAATTCTATAATATATTATGTTCACAGAATTCTATGATATATATTTATGTTCACAGAATTCTATAATGCATTATGTTCACAAAACAGGGAGAGATCATTGGAATTATGAAAGTTAAAGTTCACACCAGAAGAAAGACTTGATTTTATAGAGGTAAGTATGGACAGATAACTTTCAAATTGTCTTCTTTTTAACAGTATCAATGTAAATTGGTACAGCAAAGCCTAAAAGACCTACACGTTTTGACAACCAAAATCTTTCCGATGATCAGCAAAACATAAAAAAAAATAAAAAGTAGTAAAAATAAATAAACAAATACATAAGTAAATTAACTGATACATATTAATTTACGATTAATGAAAACTATTGAAAATCAATAGGTTTCTACATTAGGGAAACTACTCTTGATAAGAAAATGAAGTTAATGGACCGTAAAAAATCACTTTTTAGTCTCTAGGATGTTGGTGGATTTTTTTTTACCAAAAGATAGTTCAAATCGTTAGAATCTGCTGACAAACCTTTTTCAGACGATATGTCAACATACATTTCATCTAATAGGTAAGAAGTACGTTGAATGTGCCAATTGATGCACTCGCATACCTTGTACTATAACATCTCATTCATTATTATTGAGAAATTTATACCCTAAACCAACTGCAGAATATTTAGCATACAATCACGCGTGCGGATGTATAGGCCTAC